>NC_045623.1:104904598-105207322 GCF_009829155.1 Mustela erminea | reverse complement strand
GACTAATCTCAGTCATGAGGGTGAGGTCCTATCCAGGTCAAGTGCGGAGTGTGGTTTTGTTTACATGTGCATGAGGCCTTTCTGGAAACCATTCTGGCAGTTGGTTCTGATAACATTCTGGTTGAAATACAGATGAGGGTGTAGTGGGGTGGGCCGCCCAGCCGGGGGTAGTCACGGTTCCTCCCGGCTACAGGAAAGCCTTCCCCTGAGCTGGAGCAGACCCCAGCGACTTCCCAGAGCCAGGACTGGGAGGAAGACCGCCTGTGGGAGGGTCCGCCTTTCCTGGACCCTCGGTCCGGGAAGCCCAGCCCGGGCAGGCCACTTGGCAGTGGCAGGATTGGGCAGAGCGAGGCCTGCCTTCTGCTCCAGAGCAGGGAGGGGACTCTGCCAGCAGGATCAGGCTTTCTCAGAGCTGACCCCCCCCAATGGAGGTCAGTATTACCCAGGGGGCGAGCATGGCTGATGTTCCCCCTGAGGAGTGGCCCTGGCAGGGGAGTGTCCCCACCCTCCTTCCCTTCTCGCCAGATGGAAACAGCCCTGCGGACACCCACATCTGCCTGCCTGGGGCTCTTCCTCTGGATTCCCCAGTGCCCTGGTACCTCCGGAGCTGCCAAGATGAGGCACCCTGGACCCCGATCAGCCGCTTCCTACTCTCTTGCCTCTGGGACTGGGGGAGAGAGTTTCTGGCCTTGCCGAATATTTTACGCTCAGCATGTATTCCTTGGTGGGCGAGGGAGCTTGGGTTTTCTCATTTCTGTTCTGGGCCTGATCTTTTGTGGGGAAAAGTGGGGGAAGACATCCAGGCACCCCACTCATGGGCCGCTGGCCGGCCTGGGGGACCCCCACCAGGACTCACTGCTGAGATGGCGCCGCTGCCCGGAGGCTGGGTTCGCATGGTCCCTCCACTCAGACGGATTCCCGGCGGGATGAGCGAGTCAGCGGACGATGACAGAGCCATGCTGGGCCCGTAGAGGGGGGACGGGTGCCTGTGTGAGTCCTGCCGGTGGCCGAACCCCCCAAAGCTGGGCTCTCCTTTCCAGAGACGACATCTGGATGGATGGAGCCCCCCAAGTCCTCGAGTCTGAACATAGAGGCCAGGGCTTATGAAAATCCCCTCTTTTCCTTAAGCGAATATAATGTAGATGTCATCTGGCCCCATGGAAGGCTAAAAAATATTTCTGATAAATCAGACAGTTCTCATGGCTAAGGCGAGTGTAGAGAGTGGAGTGTTCGTGCACCCCGCGCTCTCTCCTGTTCTGTGCTCCGGGCCATGTCTGTAGGCTCTGAAAGCTGTGGTCTTCTAGACTCAGGGCCTGAGTTCATGGGCCGGGGAGGTGCACCCTTGGGTCCTCCCTGGCCTTCCTGGGTGTCGAGCATCGTCCCTCTGCTCCTGGGCTTTCCTCTGCGTCCACCCCCGGGCCTCCCAAGGATGTCCCATCGCCCCCCTCCATCTCAGGGTGTTCCCCAGCCCCCCGCCCTCCCCCTGCAGAGTTCTCTCTCTAGACGGACTGGGGAGGAGCTCCCGTGAGCTCCTCACTTCTTTACTGACCCCAAGGACTCAAGTCTGGTTCGGTTCAAGATGTCGTCAAGCGGATGACGGGATGGCAGGCCTGATGCTGGCAAGCCTGGCGAAGTTAGAAGAATTTAAGAAATCTTCTGCTCTGGTTACCTCCTCGTCCCCGTGTGGTCACCCTTCCTCAAATGTCACCCCATTTCTTCCTTCTTTATTCTCAAGGGAGCTTCTCCCCTGTCCTGATGCCTAAAGCGATCAGAGCGGAGTCGTGTGCGTTGAGGAGGATTGAAGAGAGAACTCGATGGGCGGGCTTCATTGAGCCGCACGTTGTTCTGGGCACGTATGCTCGGTGCTCAGACTATAGGCAAACTATGATTGGATCTAGTCTCCCCCAAACACTAAGAAGCAGAATCATTACCCTTCTTTTTGGTTGGAGTGGCCTGAGGCCCAGGTAACAGAACCAGTAAGCATAAGAAGCAGGACTGGACTCTGAGTCCCCAGCCCTCAGCCGGCGCACCTGCCCCCGGTCAGGCTCCGAGGCCCTGGTGTTGTCAGTGCACCTCCTCCTCGAGACCCTCGGCGTCCCACGTGTCCTAGGCAGACGCTTGTGAGCGGGGAACCCAAGATGGGTGGATTCCCTTTCTAAGGGGCCGTGTTAGTCTTCTTGGGCTTCCAGAACAAAGTACCACACGCCATGTGGCTTAAACCACAGATACTTATTTTCTGGTAGATTGGGAGCCTGGAGACCTACGGTCCGGTGTAGGCAGGGCTGATTTCTCCTGGGGCCTCTCTCCTTGGCCCACAGACGGCTGCCTCCTGCCCTGGCCTCACGCCCTCTTTCCTCCACGCGCACGTCCCTGGCGTGTCTGCCTTCTCCTAAGGACACCAGTCCTGCTGGATCCGAGCCTGCGGGGATCCGAGCCTGCGGGGATGACCTCCCTCAACCTTCTCCTTCTTGCAGTCACGTGCTGAGCTTCTGGGGGTCAGGACTTCCACATATGAATTGGGGGGGCACCCTTCATCCCATAATGGGGACTTCTGCTTCACACTGGCGGCATCTCCTTGGGGTGACCACGGTTTAGCCTCTGGCGCACGTGTCTTCAGACGGCCAGGGAAAGCCAGCCGGCCACAGGTCAAGGTCACCCCGGAGGTGGTTATGGCCCCGAGCCCTCACACCCCTGATTTTATGTTCCTTCCAGAGCAGCATACATTTTCTCCAGAATGTGGAAAGTTTTGTGGCCTCTTGTATAATCCCAGACAAGCCTTCTGCATTGAAATTGTTCGAGAATTGGGTTCCAATTTCCCAGGAGCACGTAACGTGTTGCCAGAAAAGCAGAATTGTTGGAGATTTATGTCGGTTTTTCTGACATAAGGAAGATTTCCTTTTGTTTCTTGGAACTGACTGGAGTGTGCTTGCCAGAAGAGCGGCCTCAGAAGGAGCGGATCATTTTCCCTTGTTCTTCCTCCTTCTTTTTTTATTCCCTCAATTTATTTTCAGGTCAGAGCTTCATGAGGTCGCTGAAGCTGTGAAATCTGACAGACTCGCCATCTGAGCAAACAGACTGTCCAGGAACAGGTTTTATTTGGCTCACCAAGGCGATGTGACAGTCTGGGAAAATCCCCAGCCTTTCCATTTTGTCTTTGCCTGAAAGAGTTTGGTTCAGTTCAACAAATATTAATTGAGTAACTCCTTTGTGCCAGGGATGATGTCAGGTGCCAAGGCTCTGAAGCTGGGTTAGATCCAGTCCTGTCCTGAGCAGGGCAGACGTGGCGGCCCATGCATATTCTCGAGGTGGGTCCCGCGTAGCCCAGAATATGCATTCAGCTGGGCTGCCAGCCGCCTCTGCTCCCAGGCTGTTAACCTAGCCCAACAATTTCCTAACTATTGATAAAGAAGGTGCCGCTCCCTGAGTTCCACCCCACCCCCGCTCCTCTGGCCTGTGTCCATTCTGAGTAGTCGTCTCTGTGCCAAACCACTTAGTATTTGGAATGTCCCCCTTGTGAAGGGCACATTGACAGGAGGGGTTGGGCTGAGGGTTAGGTGCTGGGAGAGGCATTTTGGAGGAGGTGAAGGCTAGGTCAGATTTTGAGGAGAAGTGGAGCAGACTGGGGAGGGCGGGAGGGAGGCCTTTCTGAGTAGGGGACGTAGGCTGTGCTCTGAGGCCGTACATGGCATGGCGGGGCTTCGTGAGGTGGTGACAGTGGGGGGCGGACAGAGGCAGAGCCACGGGGCTGGCTAGGGAGGCTGGAGGCGCCGTGCGCAGGGCAGTGGCAGCTGGGCAGGGGGAGGGGCTGGCGGAGGGAGGTGGGAAGACCGAGCCCGAGCCGAGTAACCGGGGATTTGCATGTCTGGCAGCAGTGCCGGGGGCCTGGGGGGTCCGAGGCTGAGCGAGAAAAGGGTTTAACGTGATGATCTATATGGTCCCATTACATTCTTAAAATGTACACATTTTAATATCCCACCTTGTTTGAGAAAGGATTTAGGTTCCAGACACGTAGCTGATGCTCAACAAGTAGCCGTGTGGTAGATTATATATTTAAAGCTAACGATAAAGAAACATATAACACAGTCAGTTAAACATTTTCGGTGCAAAAAGTGAGGAAAGGACGAGAAGCCGAGGCAGGATTAAATCATGGAGAGCGAGACCCAGAACCGTCCGTGAGATGCGCTCGTAAGGCCCGAGCAGCCAGCGACAAGGGGAGACACTGTCGCTGAGGGCCCAGGGACGGTGTGGGAAGGCCCAGGGAGGCCTCTCCGGGAGGCTCGTCGCCCAGGCCTTGGCGGGAGGAGCGGGCTCTGAGGCTTGCGGGGGTGTGTTTCCCACGAAGGAGTCCCACACTCCGCAGCTGAGAGTGACAGACATTCATTCTCTCAGAGTCCCAGAGGCCAGGAGCCCCAGAGGCCAGGAGCCCAAAGCAAGGCGGGATCTGCGTCTTCCCCACTCCCAGTGGGGGTCGTCGATTCTTGACGTTCCTGGGCCGCAGCTGCCTCCCTCTGGGCTCCGCCTCCATGGCCTCCTCCCTGTGCCTCCCTCTGCACGTGGCCAGACATGTTAGGACCGTGGTCCTGTCTGTACGACTCACCCCCCTCCAGGGACGATCTTGCTTCAACTTGATCCCATCTGCGAAGACCCTATTTCCAAATTAGCTCACCTTCCCAGGTACCAGGTTAGGACTCCAGCATATCTTTTTGGGGACACGATTCAGACCTCAAGAGCAGGTCCGTTCTGGGCTGGAATGCTGGCACAAGGAAAGTCACCCGCGCGTCTGTCCTGCGGGGCCCTTCAGACGCATCCGCGTGCTGAGGCAAGGCCTCCCTGGAGGAGATTATCCAGAGCTTTTCACTAACTTGTTTGACCACAAGGAACTTTCCACCTCTCTACCCGCCCCCCCACATCCCCATCCCTTTATTTTGGGAGAACATCTGTGGAGAGACTGTTCTGTGGCACTAGCTCAGGAAAGGCTGGTTTAGCTGCATGCACTGCAGCCCGGAGGCAGGGACGGACAGAGCCTCCCCGTCTTGCAGGGCAGGACTTCTGGAGAAGTCGCTGCAGGACCTCCTCCTCCCTGTTCGTGGTTTTAAAGCTATTTTGGTTCTGAAATACATCCTGGCTCTAATTTGCATTTGCAGTTAGATTGAAAGGAGGAAACATTTTTTTTTCTCATGAAAAAACCCAGCAAGTTGTAGCTTCGAACCGGGGGCCAGGGCGACGGTCACAGCCCGTGGGCTCCTGTTGTCCCTCGGCTCCTGCCAGTGTGGGAGCAAACGCAACGGAGCGCGGGACAGAGACGTTTGCCTCTTGCAGTTTATATGCCTGCGAAGGAGACAGGAAAGGAAGTCAGTGCGTTGGTCAGCTTGGCTGCGGTAACAAAATACCGCGAAGCAGGCAGCTTAAACAGGACATTGATCGCCCACAGTCCTAGAGGCCAGGAAGCCCAAGACCAGTGTGCCGGCCAGTTTGGGTTTTCGTGAGAGGCCGCTTCCTGGCTTTCGGAAGGCCACCTTCCTGCTGTGTCCTGGCGTGGCAGAGCCCTCGCTCTCTCTCTGTCTCTTTCTTCCTCTTACCAAGCCATTAATCCCATCATGAACGAGGCTTCCTTTTGGTGGGGATGCATTTCAGCCCACAGCCGGCAGTGAAGATAGTCAAGACCATGGCCTTGGCGAGAAGTGCTGTGGAAGAGAGTAGTGGGCTGGTGGGGGCTGGGGGATGCTATGAGGGTGTCCCTGGGGAGCTGGGATGAGAAGGGAGGCAGGCAGGCTGCCTGGGTCAGGCTGGAGAAGTTGCTGGTGACTCGCTCGACCAGGACAGCAGTTGCAAAGGGCCTGGGAAGGGGCTCATTGTGGTCCAGGGCTGTGGTCCGGGGCAGAGGGAGACCCGCCCTGGCTGCTGGAACCCTGTGAAGGCAGAGGGGGCGTGGTGGGATGGGGGCGGGTGAGCAGGTGTCGAGCTGGTGTCCGGGAGACCGGAGGGGCCTGGCGGTGGTGATGAGGAGGAGTGCACAGATCTGAGATGCCCCTTAGACTCAGAGCCAAAGAATTGGTGGGTTTTCCCTCTGAGTAACCAGGGGATGAGCAGTGCAGTATATTGAGAAGGTGAAGCTAGAGCAGAAGCAGGTTTAAGGAGCAGAAAAAGACTATTTTCGACATGTAAAATGTGAGATGTTTATTGTATGTCCAAGGAGGCGTTGGATACAGGAATCAGGAGCTCAGACAAGGATGTTTCTCTGCCAACAACTAGCTGCTGCTCCAAGCCCCGAGCCCGGCGAGGATGCCCTGGGAGAGTGCAGGTGTGGGAGCGAGGAGGGCGGGCAGGGTCCTGCAGGGTTTGGAGCCCCTGGTCAGGAGAGGGGAAGGCGCGGTGACAGCGGGGGTCAGAGGAGGGCTGGGCGGGCAGGGGCGTGGGGTCAGCTCTGCGCCCGGGCCGCTGGGGAGCCGCCATGGGAAGAGAGGCCAGACTGGGTTTGGAGGTCTGGAGGGGACTGGCCTGGGGGAAGTGCCGCAGCTGCTGGCGGGAGCAGCGGGAGCGGAATGAACCAACGCAGAGGGCTGGAGGGAGGAGCGGGAGAGATTCTGACTGACGGATGATGCGGAGAAAGAACACTTGAGAAAGCCAGAGAAGATGGGGTGCCCAGCAGCTCCGACCTGCTTGAGGCGGGGCGCTTCTCCGGGGCCACAGGAGGGGGAAGGCAGCCGCTGGCTGGAGGGATCCGGAAGAGAGACTTGGGCTGTTGGTCGGTGGAAGCCAAAGTCTGAGTATGGAAAAGACCAACCAGGGAAATGCTTTGTCTCCCGACCTGGAGAAGGATGTTCCTCCTTTTCCAGAGCAGGTGGCCTTAGGCCTTTGTGTCCGTGTGTCCCCCCCTACCCCTATCCCAGACACTGGGAAGTGTCACGGTATTCAGAGCAAGAGGAAGTACAGAAGAGCACGGCATGTGCTTGACCTTGTCCAGGGTGTTTGCACTGGCTGGAGCAGCCTGGCATCACAGGTCTTGGACGAAGGAATGAGGCCTGTCGTGCCCCTCCCAGGACAGACTGGCTTCTGTGGGAGGGGCTGCTGGCCTTGACTCCATGCTGGTCAGTGTCCTGACGGCAGGCTTCTGGGAGCCACCGGACATGCTAAGCCCGACAGGCACACCTGTGTGTACATGCACACTCGCTTATTCTTGGGAAGGAGGGCATGTCACCGACAAAAGTTGGGACAGATTTTTCTGGTCTCTGAACAACACTTTGACTTCATTGCCTATTGATCCGACTTTACTGCTTCCAAGATAGACGAGCTTCCTTTTGGTACGCAGTGCCAGTAAGATCGCGAATGGACTCACTTTCCTGCTTCCCATGATCGGGTTGGTTTTGGTAGAATTGGTATCAAACCACGGCACACAGGAAGTTGAAGCTGAAGTCCTACTGGGAGAAAAGCAAACTAGCTGAAGGTGCATTTGTCTTCTTGAATAAAAGGCTGCAGCCTTTGGAAGTCTTGTTCCTGATGCTGGCGGTATCTGCGCCACACGACACCCTAGCGATGTCTCGGGGACCGTCTGGGGCTCGTTTCACTGGAATCATAGATGAAATGAAGAGAAAGAGTTTTTGCCTCCTTGCTGGGCTAGCCTGTCGTCTGGGAAGCACCCCGGGTTCATAGCTTAGGGGAACACATCAGTGTCCTTTACCTCTGCGATCCTATTTGCTGTCCTGCTTCCCCGAGACCCGCCTGGGGGTCTGGATGTCCTCTCTTCTATTTGCAGACTGTCCCTTGAGTCATCCCAGCATTTGTTCTCTCATTTGTTCAATAGTTGAGTGTCCACTGGCTGCTGCGCACGGCACGAATTGCAGAGGATGCAGAAACAACACAACAGGCAAGCCCCCTGCTTACGTGTGTGTAGATTTTGGTAGCTTGATGCAAAGGGCAGCTTCTCCAGGCAGAGCAGCTCCTTGTTTGCTCAACCACAGGCCCCTCCCTCTCTTGCTAGCAGATGTCAGGGGCCAGAATCTTTGGGACAGGCCAGTTCTCGCCCCAGCTGTGGGCAGTAAAGCTGATCAGTCTGAGCCGTCGCCAAGTGCTTGGTGTCGGGGCAGGCATAACTAGTTAGCACCAGGGTATGTGTAGGAGCGCCGGGAGAGATCTCCTAGCTCCCCCAAGGGGGCTCTGGGCTCTGGGAACGTGATGACCGGAGGAGCTGCCATGACTACCCCTTGCTGCCACGTGGGTGAGCCACACGGGTGCAGCCCGAGGTCAAGGTGTCTCGGCCGAAAGAGCAAACACGGGTTCCCGATGATGTTGCTGATGTCCTCCGTCCCTCCAGATCTCTTGGGGTATGGGATAACACATTTCCCTTCTTGGTTGAGACTGAGGTTGACTTTCTGTAATCTTGCAGCCAGAGGTATCCCTGTGGATACAGACACTTCGTTCCTGCATCCACGCACTGTCAACAGCAGCCTCCTTTTAACCCCGAGATTCCTTGTCTTGGCCTCAGTTCGTGCAAAAGTGCTTTCTTCTCTCACTTGCCAGCTGCTTACGGAAATCTCTGCTTCTGTGTTCCATCCCCTCTCTCCGGCACAGGCCCTGGCCCGCCTAGTGTCCTGCGTGCAGTAGAATATCAGTATGTGCTTGTTGAGTTTGAGTTTTTAGGATGGGACTTTACATTTAGTGACTACCCGTGGGCTTCTTCTGAGAAATCACTGAAAGCCGATCAGCGGCCCGAGGGGAAGGACGGGCTGATCAAGGCAGGTACTACTGGGCCAGGCTGGCGGCAGTGGGGACGAAAGTGTCTCGAGGGAGGTGCCAAGAAAAATCCATCACACAGCCTGAGCTCTGTTTTTTATTGAAAAATCCATTTATAAATAATCTGGACAAATAAAGTAAAAGGCACTTTATTGGGATTCAGAAAAATTCATGGCTCCAGAACATTGGCCCCAGCCCCTGATTACCTGCCGGGCCCTCTCCATCACAGGGGACCCTCCTGGCCGCTCCGGGGACTGCCCTGAGACAGAGCCCCTTTCTTATTTCTTAGCATGCTGGGCAGGAACGTTCTCTTGTCTCTCTTCGTTATCCATACCAGCATTTATGGGATGTTTCGGCTGAGCGGAATTATTGCCCCGTCTTCATGGAGAGGGGCGACGGATCCTCTGTGTGGTCCCTCATCATTCTCTCGCTGGAGAGCCCCTGGCACTGCGGGAGGGGTGGCAGGCCGGGTCCCTGCACTGCCCGCAAGCAGCAAAGGCAGGTTTCCGACCCTCACTGGGCCCGCGAGGCCCCCAGCGTCCCATTTCACAGAAACTCTCTCTTTTCCGACTGTTCCCTTAACCCAAAAGCAACTGGCGAAAGCTGTCAACATTAGCCCAAATGAGGATCATTTGGTCATTTATCGAGCACCTGTCTTGTGCCATGGGCTGTGCAGGGCGCTCTCCTGCTTCACCTCCCCTAGACCCCAGATCTCACAGAGACCCTCTGAGGGCAGAAAGGAGACTCTGAGAGGTGAAGTGGCTCGCCCAGGGTCACCTAGCTTGGGAGTGGGGGAGCCGAGATGAGAATCTGAAGGTTAGCTTCCTTCCACCGGGATCACAGTGATCCTATTTTCCAAACCAAAAACTGGATGCAGACCGCCTGCCACGGAGCGAGGAGGCAATATGTAGCCGTCGAAGGCGCAAACAAATGAGCTGGATCGCGGGCCAGCCGGCAGGATAGATCTCGTGTCCGCGGCCGTGGGGAGCAGCCGGGGGGAGCCTGGCCGGCGGCGTTGCCAGGAGGCTGTGTACTCTGAGGGGTGCGTGGGAAGAGGGGCCGCCAGCGGGGCGCCCGGGGACTCGCATGCAGCTGCGGGGCCGGGCCGGGGGCCTCTGCCAGGCCAGCCAGGTCTGGAGCTGAGTGAGACTCCAGACGTGCTCTAGGCCCAGCTTGGGAAAATATTACAGAGTACAAAATAAAATTAAACAGTATTAACCACAGGCCCAAATTGCACCTATATTTTAAAAAGCATTGCGCAGCTGAGACTTATAAAGCCGAGCACCAGCATGAGGCTGTCTTGCTTAATGAGAACCTCTGCCATTTCCTGCTCACTTCCTGGGCCTCCCCCAGTCTTGCTCGTTCATCCTCTTCTGATGCTCTGGCTCCTTGGGGTCGAAGTGCAGCTCCTTGGTCAGATGCGTCCTTTGTTCTCTGGAGAAAGAGGGCTCGGCTATAGGCGGGGCCCAGAAGTGCCTGGAATGGCCAGCTCCCCGATGGGGCAGCGCAGGGGCTGCAGGCACCCCTTCTTTTTGTGTCAGTGAAAAGGAAGGCAGCAAAATCAGCGCAGCTCACATGGGGGCATCTCAAGAAGGCTCTGCTGACATCACGATCAGGAAGGTTCCAGAAAGGGGATGTGTAGGTTTCCCTAGACTTTCTCGACTTCGAAGAACAAGATATTAAATAGCCACTTCTGGCCTTATTTCAGCTTCCTCATTAATTCCTCATTAATTAATTGTTGGGTGCTGAAGTAAATAATTTTCATTCAGTAACATGTTTTCCCTCACTTGAAAAGTGGGTGTGGTTCTGGTTCTTGTGGTCACTGCTGGTTCCCCGTGACTCTGGAGCCAGCCTCCGGGGTCACGTTTCCTGTTCTGCGTGCTAATGCTCCTTGGGCTTTGCACAGCAAATGCATTTTGAGAAGTCAGCTTTCTCTCTGCTGTGCAGGTCACACCTAGTGAGCCCTAGTTAGTGCTGGCCACAAAGGAGGTGGTCAGCTCAGACCCAGGCCTGGACCAGGACCCCTGTTTCCACATCGGCTGCAGCACATCACTGGGCAATGCCCTTCTCTGTTGGTGGCAGCGAGGGGACAGGCAGAAGCGTCTTCCCCAGTCGCCTCCACCCTCCATCCTTCCATCTCATCAAAGTGTCGGTACCGGCCATTGTTTCCAAGCATAGAAATCGTGTGTGTGTGCACGCGCACGCGCACGCGCGTGTGTGAGCGTGCATATGTTAATGCTAGAAAAATCACTTGGGCACAGTAAAGACTTGGTAAGTCTTGGTGCAAGGGACTAGGGAGCAGAGGCCTTTTCTTTGGCTCTGAGTACCCAGGCAAGATGCACTTCAGAAGGGGAGGACCACCTGTGTGTGTGTGTGTGTGTGTGTGTGTGTGTGTTTCTGGGCAAGAGAAAGTTTAACAAGGGCCAGTCTGAGCTGCCGGCTGCCATGTCTGGCAGAAGTGGCTTCCGCTCCCTCACGGAGGTGCCTGTTCTGGCTGAGCGTGCAAGGGGAGGGCACGCCAGTCGGAGCCCAAAGGCCCATAGCTCGTGCCGGAATATGGGGTGGAATGGTGCCTCCCCCTTTTCTTCCCCTCCTCCAGCAAGGTCACAAATGACAAATGAACAGGGGATGGTGAAGGTGGCTTGGGTAGGACTTGGACGTGTTTCTTCTGACCTTGATGGGGCCATGTCCCTCCTATTTGTAATCTTGGGCTAGAACAACTGACAAATGGCCTGATAGGAAACAAAAGCAAACAATAGACTCACTTGAAAGATACAGTGAATAGAATTTAATTGAATTTTTTTTTTTTTTGGTACAGACATTGATTTGACCCTGTAAGATGTAGAGAGTAAATCATTAGGAGAATTAGTATACATTAAAATGTGGTTTATTATCATGGAACTTTTATTGTGCTTGTAGTTGTGTTTTTAATTATTATTCTAATGACTTTCTGTATTTCAAATTGTGATAAATCTATTTTATTTTTTAAAAATAAACGGACTATAGTTTTACAAGGTGATATGTAGTACAGAGTTGTTGATGAGTGTGGCTCCTCAATTAATGAGAATGAACAGATTACAAAGACCAAAAGTGGACCAATTTACACACTTTAAAAAAAGTCAGTTAATATCTAACCATTAAACACAAATGCTGTGGATTAGTTTCACTATCTTCTCTATTCTCTGGGCTCCTATTGGATCATGGAGAGATTGACTTTTAAAACCAAATAAGTGAAAGAAGCTAAAAGTGGAAATGGCTAGGACCAATTAAAGCAAAGGGTTTGGGGCATAATGTGGTGCAGATATCCTGTGCCATCCTGCTTGGGGTCGTCAGGAAAAGAGCAGAGAGGATGGAGGTGACTCTCAATACAGTCTTTGAGGGATGAAGCAGAGGCTAGTGGCTCTGTTAGTAGATCAGGGTTTTGGGCTATTTCTCTGATAGTAAAGATGGATTTGTGGTGGCCCATCTGCCTTGTGTCTTCTGAGCTTTCTTGAGGTCAAAGGTAAATCCTTGTTGCATGCTTGCTGAGGCTTTGCGTGCAGTCTGGTCTGCGTGGAGATCAGCTCCCTGACCCCTCTGTCAACACTGAACTCATCCAAGCTGCATTACATGACGCATGGTATTAGATCCATGATCACGTGTCCTGAATTTCCCCGTGCAGACCTTCCATCTCCAATATTTGGTCCTATTAGCCACTTGGAGTCTCGCACCAACTTCCTCCCTGGCTGCATACAGTATTTCTGACTTTGCAAGGTTGTCAGGCAACATGTCTTGGCAACCAGAGGCAGGAGAATGTAGATGGGATGTGTGTGGGCTCTGGAGACACAAGGTCTAGGTCTGAAACCTGCCACCAGAATTTGTTAGCCAGATGGCCTTGAACAGGCTTGTTTGTTTGCTTGTTCATTCAATAAATATTTATTGAATCTGGGTCAAGCAGTGTTCTAGGGACTGGGATCAAAATGGAGGAAATTTCTGCATTTCAGTGAGGGTGGTGGTAAGAACGGAGAGGGACAATTGAAAAAAAAAAACCAGTATGAACAGTATAGCAGTATGTATAGTGTATTGCAGAATATCATGTGGGAATATATACCATGGGGAAAAAAATCATGTGGATGAGGACAGGGCATACACAAGGGGATGTTGCTATTTCATACTGTGATTAGGGAAGTCCTTACTGACAAGGGGACATTTGGATTGAGGCTGAGAGGAAGTGAGGAAATGAGCCAAGTGGAATTCTGAGAGAAGGGTCTCTTCTAGGTTGATGGAAGTGCAAATGCAAAGGCCCTGGGGCAGGAGCATGCTGGTCTGTCTACTGGGTAGCAAGGTTGCAGTGTGGCTGCAGCAGAGTGGTATAGATCAGAGGTGGAGTGGAGCCAGATGATGCAGGGCTGGTAGTCTGCTGTGAAGACCTTGACTTTGACTTTGAGTGAGGTGGGAGCCATCTTGAAGGAAGCTCCTCACTGGTATGAACCAGGAGACGAGCTAGGAGGCCACTGCAATTCTCTGGGTGGGATGTGCTGGCAGCTGGAACCAAAGGGGCAGCAAGAAAGATGAGAGAATTGTTGAGTTTTGGACACATTTTCAAGGTAGAATGAAGAGGATTTGCTCATGAATCTGTGAGCAGAAGAGACAAGGATGGCTCTCAGGTGTTTTGTTTGAGCCCCTGGAAGGGTGCAGCTGTCATCTGCTGAGATGGGGAAACCATAGGAAGAGTAGCTTTTGTGTGTGGGTGTGTGAGGGGCTCAAGGGTTCACATGTGAGGCATGTGGAATTTAAGATGCCTATCAGGTATGCAAGTGGTTATTTAATAGGTACTGGATGTGTGAGTCTGCAGTTCAGGGTACAAGTCCAGGCTGAAAGTAGTAATTTTGGGGTAGTCAGAATAGAGATGACGTTTGGAGTTGTGAGTCTCCATGAGGTGACAGGAGGTTGGTGGGGCGTGGAGAAGAGGTCCAAGGACGGAACTTTGGGGGCATTCCAGTGTTTAGAGGGCAGGACAGGAGGATTGAGTGAACAATATTGAGACTAGCAGTCAGAGAAGCAGAAGCAAGACCAAGAGAGAAAGAGATGGGGGTCTGAGAGGCTGAGTGGAGATCGTGTTTCCACAAGGAGGGAGCCAAGAGGACAAGCAAGATGAAGGCCTAGAACTGCCACCGGCATCAGCAGTGTGGAAGCCACTGGTGATGGTGACTAGCACTGCCTTGATGGAATGGTGGGGGTACACACATGATAGGAATTGGCCCAAGAAAGGGTGAGAGGGGAGAAGTTGGAGGCAGCCAGTTTGGAAACTCTTTGAAAGTTTGCCCTGAAGGGGAGCAAAGCATGGAATGGTAGTGCCACTTCTAAAAAATATTTTTTTAATTTAAATTCAATTAATTAATGTATAGTGTATTATTAGTTTCAGGGGTAGAGTTCAGTGACTCATCAGTTGCACGTAACACCAATGCCCGTCACATCACACACCCTCCCTAATGCCCGTCATCCAGTTACTCCATCCCCCCACCAGCAACCGTCAGTTTGTGTCCTAGAGGTAAGAGCCTCTGTTTTCATCTTCTTTTATTTTTCCTTCCTTTCCCCTATGACCATCTGTTTTTGTTTCTTAAATTCCATACGATATGAGCGAAATCACATAACTGTCTTTCTCTGACTGACTTGTTTCACTTAGCATTATTATTTAGTTCTGTCCACATTGTTGCAAATGGCAAGATTTCATTCCTTTTGATGGCTGAGTAATATTCTGGTGTGTGTGTGTGTGTGTGTGTGTGTGTGTGTGTGTGTGGCGCATCTGCTTTATCCATTCATCTGTTGATGGACAGCTGGGCTCTTTCCATAGTTTGGCTTTTGTGCTTTTTAAACACTCAGCTTCCTTGTCTGTGAAAAGGGACAATGATAATATGTTTGTCATAGAGCTGTTGGGAAAGATTAAATGAGATGCTGTTGGACTCTCAGCTCTTGGCACATAGTAGGGTTCCTGCGTGTTTCCCAGTGCTGCTGCCTGGCTTCTGTGGCTGAGGTGTGGTCAGGAGGACTTGAGCTGGTGTGCCTGCATCCAGGGTTGTTTCAGGTCATCTCTGATCCTCTGCCCTCCTGGGGTTGGAAGTAAATCAAAAGTTTGGGTCAATTCCCAACATTTTCAGCAGCTGTGAAATGGCACAGAAAGATCAGAAAGTCAGAAGCACCACAGTCCTGTTAAATGGTTGGCTTATCTGCATGGCTATGCAAATGAGGCGTGGTGCCGTGCTCACGCCTATATTCTGCTTTATTGCCTTCTTTGCAGAATGGCACATTTCAAGATGAAAGCCATTTGGACTTTGAGCTAGAGCCTCTGAAGTATTTTCTTTTCTGATTATAAAAACACGTACTAATTGTAGAAAAAACTAGAAAGTTGAAGGGAATGTACAAAAGAGAAATTTATCTAAGGCCTCATACCCAAATCCAACTGCAGTTAACATTTTAGGAGACTTTTTCCCAATATTTTTTTGAACTCTTTTAAAACATAATTGAGATTGTTATACTGCTTATACGTACGAAACATATTTGAAATTGTATACTGCTACACAGCTTTGTTTTCAGGGTTTTTTCCCTCAATATTGTATTTTAAGCACTAAATTCTCATGCATGTTTTTAATGGCTGTGTAATATGAAATCTTTGAGTCTGTCATCTAAACTTATATCAAAGTAAAGTGATGATTGTAGTTAACCCTGATATAGCATTGTTTGAAGTGCTTCACAGAAATTAACTCCTCTAATCCTCATCGCCACCTTCTGACATAGGTACAGTCATCATTCCTAGTTTACAGTAAAGCCTTTAAGGCAGAGTTAAAGCCCTTCACTGAATGAATGTAAGGACCAAAGGATGAAAGAACTGGTAATAAAGTAGCCAGTGTTGCCTGGGTTTGCCATGCAGCTACCTTCTTTTTGAAACACCTGTAGTGTTGGGAGTGGAGATGGGTGACATGCCTCCTACTTCAACTTTGCAGGGGCAAAATCCCAGCAATTTGAGTAACTCATGTAAAAATCAGAAGTCTCTCCCCATACCTTCCCTTACAATCTTTTAGCAGTTGTGGTCTTCTATTTATTTCTTTCTCTTGATTTTTATCCTACATTCTCCTCTACCACTGCTTCTTAGTTGCAACTTCCATCAGAATTCCTGGGGACAGGAATCTTCATGTTCAAGGATGGAAAGAATCAACTGTACCCTAGAGCGGGGATGTCCCAACATTTGTCCTTGACATCCAGAAATACATTTCATGTCATGATCCAGAATATCTGAACAAAGGTTTCAAGAAACAATGTTACCTATGGTGTACTCTGATATTTTCCATTCCATTCCACTCGACTTCACCCCACCCTGTTCCATTCCATTCCAAAGAAATAAAGAAATTCCACCCTAGACTGATTTAAGGACTCATGAATGGGTTAATTTATGACAAGCAGTAGGAAATAGCTGCCCTGGTTGATTCAGCACCACGGAGAGCAGCCCTGCGCCGTCCTCTGCCCCTGCATGCTGGTTTCTTATTCTGACTCCACCAGCTTCTGTCGACTTGGCCTGGACTTACTAGACTTCCCATGGCCCACTTTGGATCTCAGTGGCCTTCGAACCTCACACCACTTTCTAGTTCAGGTGCATAGTCTTCCAAGATCAAAAGCTTTTTGAAGAGAGAGCCTAGGTCTTCTCCATGGTTTCTATCCTCCGTAATGACTGACCCAGATTTCCAAGGAATTAATGGAGCTGAACAAGTGAAGATAAGGATATTGCATCAAGGCTGCCCCTTGGGGGGTGCAGCTAGCTGCAGACTCACTGGGAATGCTTCGTAGACTGTCGTGACATTGGACAGTGAAGTCCTCCCTTCACCGGAATCCTTTTCTTTTTTATATGACCAGACAAAAAGGCCAGTTCTGTCCTCCTCCTATTGATATTGCCATATTGTGACCCTTTGAGAAGCAAGGTCCCTTTTAATAAAAGTTTTGACATTATACGCATTATCACATCACAGCCTTCTCAGGAAGATATATTTGATTGACTGTGTTTTCTGCCCTGCAGCCTATACTGCTCTTCAAATGACACACTTTGAGGCTTGTGGGCTCCTTATCATTCATCTTACTCCTTGATATTATCAAGAAACAAGAGAAGAGGAAGATCTCTTTTTTCCTTTTAAAGTAATCTCAGATTCTTAGGGTAGGACCTACTCTGTCAAAGGGAAGACTGATATAGACTCCCAATCGTCTGGTTTTGGATGCATCTCCCATTCTTAGTTTTAATTAAGGCCTCATATGGACCTATGTTTTTGTCATTGGGAATAGGATGTCTGCACGACTGATCAACCTGTATCATCTGCGGGTTGGAGCCTGGTCCTGTTCTGCCCTCTCAAAGGGGATCCTGCCGAAGCAGCATAGCTGTGGGCCTTTGAGTTGTGTGTCAGCTAGGAAGGCTGTGTTTATGCATATGTTAAGGTCTTCTGAGACCAAACTCAACTGCTCTTCAAAGTAGAGTAGAACAATTACCTCTAGAAAATTCATGAATTCTTCTCCTGTTTACTCTTTAATTCCAAAAGCTCAAAGCTGGGGTGCTGCCTTGCCATGTGGGATTCATGATCACAGGTGTTAGCAAACGGAGGTGGTGACTAAGCTTAACTTCTTTTATGAAGGCGGGTTATGAAATCCAAACACTATTGAAATCCAAACACCTTTCATCTATTAATGGCCACCAGTGGCCTATAATCAAGTCACACTCTGTTAGCTACACAATTAACTTGTTTGTTTGAAGTGTGAATTAAGGATTTGAGGCATTCGCTAATTAATCTTACTTGCTCCCTACTTTAGCAGAAATCCCTGTATTTTCCAAATTCAGGCAGTTCTGGAATTTAAGGACAGATATTTGTTGACTCAATTTTCTTCCTACATGAAATGAGCTTGTTTTGCTTTTGCACAGATGGAAAAAAGTAGGCTTTCAAGGCTTTCCTCCCCACTGGACTCTTCCTTAATTTCATTCTCAGTTCCATAACTTACAGCAAGTGCCTCTGCCTTGCTGCTGTTCTCACGTCTGTCTCAGCTTGAGTGTTGTACCCCTCCTATGGGAGCAGAGGCAAGCGCTGGAGTCTCCCCCTTTGCCTGCCTCCTTTGATTCTCTCTTTGTCTGTGGCTCTCTTCTGGAACGAGTTTCCTTTGTAGATAATGGGATTCCATTATGGGGTGTTAAGGCTGCTCTGGAACTGTCGGCTGTGAGGGAAGATAGGAGGTTTTGATCAATGGTTTCTGCTTGTATCGTGGATGTGTTAATTCTAAGATGGCTTGCTTCTGTTTTTATTCGTCTTATTGGATTTGGGGTGGGGGAGGGGTTAGGATGAGTGTTAGTGTTTGTCCTGCACAGAAATTTAGTTGTTCAGAGTTAAGTGGCTCTGCTTTGCTTGGAGGCAAGAGAGCCAAGAGCAAGTCAAAATACCCACCTCTACTCTGTCTCTAGGCATCAGAACCATCACTGTTACCTTCAGATCCTTTTCTGACCTCTTTGAATGATTTAAGACCCATTTCTCAAAGGGCTTTGTTGGTTAATGTTAGAGTTAGACCAGAGGTAGATTTTAGCATTGTGGTTAGGGTTATCTATTGGTAGGACAAGAACACACACACACCCTGATGTAAATTCCTGATTTTCACAGCTGGGAATTCAGAATTTATCTTAAAGGGAGGTGGGTATACAAAGACCAGCAGATGCAGGATATTTTTACATGGCTTGTCCCTTGTCCCTAGTTCTTAATGGGAGTTGGCAGTGTGTGGCTGTCAGTGACACTTTCTGTGCAGACAGAATCCTGCCAAGGTTGAAAAAGAAGCCAAATTCTTGCAACACTGCTTCTGTTTTATATTCAGGTTTATATCACTATTCTGGAAGGACTTACAACAACAATCTGTGCTCTTTTAGGCTCTTCTGATTCTTGAACTGAATATGTCAGATCAGCAAGTTTACATCTTCATCCAAGGGTAGAAGTGAAGGGTGGGTGTTGTTAAAGCAGAATCAGTTTCAGTTGTATCAGGCATTATCTCTTCCTCCCACTTTTTGTTATTAGAGGGAGCCTGGGTGTGCATAGACTTCAGGATAACTTCTCTCTGAGGCAACAACGGTGCCCTCAAAGTTTCAACCCTGGATATGTCCTTTACTCATCAGATTGCTGATCTCTCAATGAACAAAACAAAAATCTAAAAATCTAAAAATTCTTGGCAAGACTTTTGCTGCTGTCTATGATGCAGTAACTGGGACCAGATTGGTTGTCTTACATAAATAGTATAAAACTGGACAGAACATGTTGAATAATGTTTTTGGATGTTATGCAATAGTCAAGGTAGGACTTTGGTTCCCAGGAGGATATTATGAGTCCTACAGCCACTTGGTTTTTCTGCTTGGAGGCATTTCAAGTTTGTTTTCAGGGAGGTTACCCCAAGCAAAGTACAGTCATCTTGTTGAGTTGAAGAGACAGATATCAGAGTTTGGGAAGATTGAGATGGCTGGATACCAGAAGGTAGAATGTCAGAGAGTAGAAAATCTTGTGGAGAAAGGGCTCCAGAAGTCTGCATGGGTACTCTGGAAATATCTGTTGGATATTGAACTGTTGAAATATGCCAAGGTTAGGCTAAAAGCAGCTAGGGCTGTAAGATGTAAAATTCCCAGAACTCATACAGGACTGGGAGGCATTCGAATTCTGATGAGCAGGTTGGACAAATGGGACATGTAGTACAGAAGGAAAAAAAATAATAGTAGGGCTAAAGCATTCCTAGAGTAAGAGATACTGTAGACCCACCTTTACAAAGATTAAGTCTTAAGAGGATCAGGTTGATTTACAAGTAATTTAAATGCCTTTCAGAGCAAAGCCTAACACTCCTTATTTAAAGATATAATGGCTGACAGTTTTCCAAATTTGATGAAAATTATAAACTTGGTGATCCAAGAAACTCAACACACCCCAAGCAAATTAAATACAAAGAAAACCACAGCAAGGCACACCATAATCAAATTGCTTCAAACTGATGATAAAGAGGAAATCTTAAAGTCAACCAGAGGCAGAGTTGGCAGGGGATGGTGGTGGGGAGACGCATTACAAGAGACAAAGATAAGAATTTATGCAGATTTCACATTAGAAACCATGCAAGCCAGAAGACTGTGGAGTAAAATCTCTATGTGCTGAAGAGAAAAAAGCCTATCAGCCTAGAATTCCATATTCAGTGAAATTATTCTTAAAAAAAAAAAAAGTGAAGCAAAGATGTTTTCCAGTAGGCACGCACAAACACACACACACAGAGAGACACATGCACATCAGAGAAGTTGTTGCCTGGAGACCTGCACCATGAGAAATGTTAAAGGAAGTTCATGTGAAAGATGGCACTGGATGGAAAACCTGGAGCTATCCAAAACAATGAGGAGTGCTAAGGATGGTAAATGTGAGGGCAAAAGTAAGGTACTTTCCTTCATTTTTAATTTCTTTAAAAGATAATCAGTTTTTAAATCACTGTGTTGGGGCTCTAGAGCATACTTAGGAGTAAAGTATTTGACAACAGACAATACCAGGAATGAAAGAAGGGGCAAAGTGGAAGTATACTGTTTAAGTCTAGTATTATTTGAAGGTAGATTCTGTTAAGTTCAAGATGCATAGTGTAAATCCTAGAGCAACCACAAATGAAACAGAGGCAAAACTAGGAAGTCAATAGTGGAGATAAATGGATTACTATAAGGAAAAACAAAAACAAAAACAAAACAAAAAAACTTAATCCAACAGAAGGTCAAGGGGAAAAAAAAAAGAGGAAAGAGATACAAAGAACAAATGGAACAGTGAGAGCACAGAGTGTGACTGTAAATTTAAACTCAGCTACATTGATAATTACATTAATCACAGTCTAAACCTTCCCAAAAGAAAGCACAGAACTTGGAGTAGACACAGATTGCTTAAATTAAGCAAGAAAAGAAAGATAAATTGAACTTAACCTAAAATTAAAAACTTCTGCTCTTTGGGGCGCCTGGATGGCTCAGTTGGCTGAGCATCAGACTCTTGATTTGGCTCAGGTCGTGATCTCAGTGTTGTGAGATCAAGCCCCACCTTGAGTTCCATGCTGGGTATGGAGCCTGCTTAAGATTCTTTCCCTCCCCCCGCTCTGCTCACCCCCTTGCACTCTCTCTTTCAAAACAACAACAACAACAACAACATCATCAACAACAAAACTTATGCTCTTTGAAATAGATCTTCAAGAAAATTAAAAACTAGGGAGAAATGGGAAGAAAACCACTCCTAATCTCATAATGTATAAATGTTATGAAGGACTCATATCCAAAATACAAAATGAGCTATTACAATTCAGCAATAAAAAGATGGACAACTCTCTTAAAAACTGGGCAAATATTAAAACAGACTTTATGAAAGAAAATATAAATAGTCAATAAGGACAAGAAAAAATGTTACATATTGTTATTTATTAGAGAAAAGCAAATTGAAACTGCCATGAGGTAGTTATAACCCACTACAATGGCTGAAATAGAGAAGCTTGATAGTGCCAAGTGTTGGCAAAGATGTGGAGCAACTTTAATTCATATACATTCTTGATGGAAATAAAGTAGTGTGACCACTTTGGAAATCAGTTTGATAGTTTCATATAAAGTTAAACACATGCTTACCTTATGACCAAGCAATTCCATGCCCTAGATTTTACCAAAGAGAACTGAAAACACATGCCCACACAAAGACTTGTGAATGAATGTTAATTCCTTATGAATTTTTATTCATAACAGTTCACAACTGGACAGCATAAGTGTCTGTCAACAGTTGAATGAATAAATTGTGACAAATCTTTATAATGGAATAATACTTTGTAATAAAAGGGAATAGATTACTACACATTGACATGGATCAGCCTCAGAAACATTATCTCAAATGGAAGGAACCAGACCTGAAAAGAATACAGTATGGTTTCATTTATTTAAAATTCTAGAGCAGACAAAACGAATCTACAAGGACAGAAAGCAGGTCAATGGGTGCTTGGGGCTGAATGTATGATGGAGATTGACTGAAAAGTGATATGAAGGAAATTTTCATGGTGCTGGAAACATTTTATATCTTTTTTTTAAAACTTATAATGTATTATTAGCCCCAGGGGTACAGGTTACATTTTATGTCTTAAATGCAGTGATAGATACATAATATATTTGTTGACATTCATTGAACTGTACTTTTAAAATCAGTTGGAACATTCTAATCATGAAACGGACAAAGGACCTGAATAGACTTTTTCAAAGACAACACACCCATGACCAACAGTCAAATGAAAAGATGCTCAGCATCACTAGTCATCAGGGAAATGCAGATCAAAACTGCAATGAGATATTACCTCATACCAGTCAGAATGGCTAGCATCAAAAAGAAAAGAAATAGCAAATGTTGGCGAGGATGTGGAGAGAAGAGAATTTTCCTGCACTTTTGGTTGGAAGGAAAATTGGTGCAGCCACCGTGGAAAGTGGTGTGGAGTTTCCTTAAAAAGTTAAAAATAGGGGTATTATCCAGCAATTCCACTTCTGGTTATTTACCTGAGGGAAACAAAAGGACTGATTAGAAAAGATTTATGCACCCCTGTGTTTACTGAAGCACCGTTTGTAATAGCCAAGATACGGAAACAATCTAAGTGTCCATCAATAGATGAATGAAGAGGCGATATAATATATACACAATGGAGTATTACTCAGCCTAGAAAAGACTGAGATCTTAACCATTTACAAGAACATGGATAGACCTAGAGTTTACTATGCTAAGAGAAAGAAGTCAGACAAAGACAAATACTATGTGATTACACTTATATGTGGAATCTAAAAAGCAAAACCAATGATCAAACAAATGAAAAAACCAGAAACATACTCAAATACAGAGAACATACTGATGGTTGCCAGAGTGGAGAAGTGTGGACAAAATAGGTGAAGGGGACAAAGAGGTACAGACTTGCAGTTATGAAATAAATAAGTCACAGTACAGTATAAGAAATGCAGTCAATAATACTGCAATAACTTTACAGATGATGGGTGGTAGATATACTTATCATGGCGAGCACTGCATAATGTATATAAATGTTGACTTGCTATGTTATACACCTGAAACTGATAGAACATTGTATTCAATTAAAAACATAAAGTCCATTGGGGTGCCTGGGTGGCTCAGGAGGTTAAGCATCAACTCATGATTTTGGCTCGTGGTTGAGGTTGTGATCTCAGGGTCATGAGATGGAGCCCTATGTTGGGGCTCTGTGCTCAGCACAGGGTCTGCTTGAGATTCCCTCTGCCCCCCCCCCCACTGGTGTGCACATGTGCACTCTTTCTCTTGCAAATAAATAAAATCTTAAAAATTAAAAAAATAAAGTACATTGCCACAGAAAAACATCAGAAGGCATTTCCACCAAAATGAATGAAGGAATGAGTTGGATTTTACTGTATGTAAATCATACCTCGACAGAGCTGATTAAAAGTGCTGAACCCCAGCCATCTACCGTGTGCCTAGAATCTACTCATATTACCCTATGCAATACGGTGTGTTACCCCACAGTGCAGGTAAGGAAATGTTAAGTCACGTGACCCAATTCATGAAGCCAGAGGGAGATGGAGTGATATTTTTCTACTCTACAAGAAATGCTTTTTCTCTCCCCAAAAAGGCAGATTAGATCTCACAAATTAAGGGTACACATTGTTCCAATGCCTTTCAAATTGCCTACTGTGTGACTGGCATCTGGGAAAGTTGATACAGAGTCCTCACTGGGGTAAATTGGACACTTTCCCTAAGACATGCTTCTTTTCCTCTAGGTGTCTTTTCATTACCCTCTGCTCTTTAGCATGTTTCCTAGGATGACACAGCAGTGAGGTCATCAGTAACCTCAGGACGGTGGTTGAGTCTTATTAGTCAGAGTCCAGTCAGGACACAGAGACCATACTGGTTATTTGAACAGAGAAAATTTAGTGTAAAGAATTGTTAACTTGGAAATGGTGGTTGACTACCAATAAGGATAAAGAGAATTCGGAGGGTTCTGAAAGTACCAGATACCACTGGAAGAGCAACTACTGCCTGTAGGTTGAGGAAGAGTAGACCATAAATAATCTATGGCCCAGAAGAGTTCCTTCCACCCTTTGGCCTGAAATTCAGACCTCTTCAGAGCACACCGCCAACACAAGGACATGCTGGCTGCTGAAGTGTGTGGGCTGCTGTTGGTCTGCAGAGGTGACTTGTTGTTGCTTGAGGGCCTTGGGAGGACCAGAGCTGCAGCCTGCCAGTGAGGGAGTGTGCTGTGGGGTGCTGCTGGAGCTCATGGGCATGGCCACGGGGCTCCCACTCTGAATAATAGTGATAATGATAATAATATTGATAGAGGGCAGAAACCAGAAAGGAGATGTCTTCCTGCCACTATCATCTTGCAGGGTGATTTCATTGTTCTCTGTTGGAGAAGCTTAGGATTTTGCTAGGCTGGCCCAGGAGAGATGTTTGCAGGGCCCATCATCAGTATCACAAAGCAGGACAAAGAAGGGTGAAATTGGAGCTAAAAGATAATCGTTGACAGCTGGCCGGTATTGACATAGTAGGTGGGGTAGTCTTAGGCACCCCTTCAGCACCAACTATTGTATTACGGGGCAGTGACTGTTCTGGCGAACATATTCCTCCTCCCCCTTCCCCCGCTCCCTCTCCCTCCCCATCTTCTTCCCCAACTTCTTCTTCTTCTTCTTCCTCCCCCTCCCCCTCCTCCTCCCCCTCCCCCCCCCCCTCCTCCTCCTCCTCCTCCTTCTTCCTCTTCTTCTTCCTCAAGATTTATTTGAGAAAGAGAGAGAGAAGAAGAGCACGAGCATGAGCGGCAGAGGGAGAGCAAGAGAGAATCTCACGCAGACCCTACACGGAGGACAGAGGCTGACGTGGGGTCTCAAATCCACGACCTGAAGATCATGACCTAAGCTGTAACTCACAGTTGGCTGCTCCATCAACTGAGCCACCCAGCACCCCTACCAGATCTCTGTTCTGGCATCTATTGTTCTAAATGTATTTTCTTTCTAGATAGCCTCTATGGTTTCTTATAATCCACTTAGTTTTCAAAGCCAGAAACATCAGAGTGGGAGCCCCAAAGTCATGCACTTACAAGGTCCGTGTAGGTGTTGTGAGTGAAGAAAGCCAGCCAGGTGGCGAAGGTGGCCATCTGAGAGCTCCTGCCCTTCCAAAGGGACAGCTGCTCCTCAGCTTCATCCAGTGGAAGCTCTGCAGGAACGTGGGTCTTAATTTTCAAGAAAAGAGGCAATGCCTATCTCCCAACCCTGAAATGTTCACTTTTGAAAAAAATCAGCTTTGCTCCCCTTTCCCACCCCCGCATTATAGTTCAGGATCCTAGTCCCATCCTTTTCTTCCTGGGCTGTTGTCCCTCTCCACCATCACACCATCGGAGTGCTGTTTCTAAAGCACAGCTCTTCTTGTATCTCCCCTTCAAGCGAGAGCTCTCAATGACTCCCCTGGTTCTTATGGATAAAGCTCCATTCACTGGTCAATTTAATTCCTCCCCAGTCTGATGCCTCCCTACCCGCCCAGCTTTGGGTGCTGTCATTCCCTCTGCCCTGCAGACTCTACCTACTTTCTACTGCTCAAAGTTCCCCCAAAGCATTTGCTTCTCCCACCTTCCTTCTTTTGCACCTGCAATTTCCTTTTCCTCATGCCTTTACCATTTGTCAGCCTGGCAACCTCCTACCCATTCTTCAAGACCCAGTTTAAATATTATCTGCTCCATGAGACCATCACTTCTCTTCTCAGCATGGACACATGATCCGTGCTGCTAGTTTGGCGTCATCATCTGTTTTGTAGTTGACACAAGAGCCCTGGATCCTGCAGCCCCTTCTGTCTTCCCAGCTGTATTTCCCAGGACCACTATGCACATGTCTGTATCATTAGGGCCTTACAAAGTGCCTGGTATATAGTAGGTGCTCAATAATTCATCAGAAGATTGAACCAATGAGTGGATAATGAAATGAATGAAAGACTGGGTGGATTGCTTCTTCACTCAATCTCTCTCTGAACGTTTTTATAATGGTTCATTGTTTCTGCTTGGATTGGCACTTTGATGGGCAGAACAGTGCCTTACCACATCTAAATAAGATAGCCCACTGGGCCAGGCTTCATTGCAGAAGTCTGGGCTGGTAGGAAATTGTCCTGAATTGCTACTTTACCATTTTATGGAAAGTCCTCCAGATGCCTTTGGATCCCTGATATTAATCACCACCATTCTTATAAGTTGACAGCATAGAGCTATGTTACCACTCCTACCAATGAAAAAATAGAAACCATTATTCTGTGTTCTAGTTGTTGATAGCTGTATTCTGTATTCTAATCATCTTGAAAGCATGATCTGGGGTGCTGTCTTTGATCTGTAGGAGAGGACCCAGAGCATCCTATAGTTGGTGTTGGCTTGGCCTGCTGGGTACTTGGGAAGTACATCAGTGGTTGGGGATAGAAATATACAGAGAAGGACATTGCACTCTTGGACCCAGGGTTGGAATATTTATCATGGAGGAGGAGACCCACTAGCTTTATGCATGAGGTGTCCTGCAGGTGAGAGATGCCCCTGGGAGAGGGTTGTGGAATGGTTATTTATTTAAATTAAGGCCAATTATTTTTTGTAAAGTGCAGTGAGCAGTGGGTTCTGGGAAAATGTGCTTCCACTATAAACATGTTGGTTAGAAGTCATTAATATGACATTCACACATCCCTAATAAAGTACATAACACAGAGATCTGGCACCATTGAAATACCCAGAGGACATTAAGTATGAGTCTTAAAACCAAGAGTATTGGAAACAAGATATTTTTACTTCTCGTTTGGGAGCAATATAATTGCATTTTGTGGCTCCAGCAGATGCTGGGGCCAGCTGCTAGGAGAGTCCTGGCTTCCCCTCCCCCCCACCCCCAGCTCTGGTCCCTTACAGATAAAACCCTTGTGCAGAAGTCTCATAAAACACAAACTCTAAAAATTACCCCTTGGTTGAAGATTCATTTTTCCGGTATGCGAAACATCTAAGATTGTGTAGACCCCAGATATTTTTATTACTTGGCCTCAGGCGTATAAAAACAAAACATATCTTTATATAGTTTTTTTGTTTTTGTCTACTTAATTTGTCCCAATAAGCACTAATGACCCCTCGAGACTCACTCTACTCTCTCCCGACATTGGACCCACTCCTTGAAGCCAGATCGGAGATGGACTATTCTGGGGAGACCTCCTGCCCTTTTTTGAGGGCTGCTCCAGGTGGGATTGTTGAAGGGGAAGCCAGTTTTTCTGGGCTGGGTGATCCGATGGGGTGTCTGCCGTGGGAGGCTCCTTCAGGACAGGGAATGGAAGTGACCGCGAGCTTGGGCTCTGAGATTCCCGCATCCTCTCCCAAACAGATGCAGCTTCTGCACACACCAGAGGCAGGACGTGGCTCCCCACCTCGGAGGTGGACCAGCTTCCGGGGATGCGTTTGCTGCGGCCGCACCCGCACCTGCACTGACTGGCGGGCATCCGGCAGCTCTGTGGGTGCAGAGGGCTCGGCTTTAGAAGCCGTCTTGATTTTTGCAGGTTCCTCTGATGTCTGTGTCTAGGGCTGCACGTCCGCTGTGGCTGGTGCCTGTGGCGGTTGAGCACTTGTTCCAAACTGAGATTTGAGAACTTAGTACGAGAAAGAAGGCAGACTAGCTCACGACTGCTTTCTGTAAACTAGCGAAATCACAGTCATTTGGATCTACTGGGTTAAAATAGAAAGTATATGGACAAACTATAGGGTTAAAATCAATCTTTCCTGTTTGTTTTTACTTTTGGGAAAACATAGCTTTTAGAAACTTGAAAACTACACCTGTGGCTCACTCATGTTTGTGACTCCTGTTGTGTTTCTGCTGGACGGGGCTGCTTCGGGGCCGATGGGAGGCTGGGCGCTACCTCTCGGCCGTGGAGCACTGAGCAGACTGTGACACGACTGCACACAGGGCACGGAGCCCTGATGGCCACCACGCCCTCCTCTGTTCACCTCCACAGCCCCCAGCCCGCAGCAGGAGTCCGCCCTCCTCTGTTCTCCTCCACAGCCCCCAGCCCGCAGCAGGAGTCGGCTCAGACGTGGGCTCTCTCTGTCTGCGCCCTTGTTGAGAGAACTGGGCATTCCTTCATCCCCCTCACTAGGTCTGCTGTCGCCTCTGGATGCAGAATTGTTTGCGACTCAGACCCTCCCCAGATGCTGCAGAACTAGGAAGGGAGAGCCAGCAGGCCCAGAAATGCTAGCAGCAGAGGGTTCTGTGTGCTGGGAGGCCAGGAGTGCTGCAAGCATTGCTGAGAAGGTTACGGAAGCTGGAGTGGCCTGGAGTGAGGCGGCAGGGGAAGACCCCCTGGAGGAGTGGCCTATGAACAGGGCCAGGCAGGTGGCAGGGGCAGAGTCAGCTCACAGGGGTGGAGGTGGGAAGGGGCAAAAAGAGCCAATCTCGGGGCAGCCACTTTGGATGACCGCAGCCTACTTGCCACCAAGAGGGACTCTGCAGTCCTCCATCAGACCCCATCAGCTGGGGGTCGGGCAGGCAGACAGGCCCAGCCTTACCTGGCCATTAGGTGGTGACGCCTTTGGATGGTGGAGATTCACGACAACACAGCGTGTAGCAAGGCAGCGATGCCAAACGTGGACTGTGATGCCCCTTAGTCCCGCCCCCTCTGCCCTCCTGGATGGGGCTGGGTCAGTGCTTTGGAGAGATGCCCACCCTCCTCCCTGCTCTCCAGGGACCGGACCTGGTGCCAAGCAGAAACAGGGGCCTATGGGACGCTCCCCCACTTTGTCCCCAGAGCCCTGCCACACACAGACACTATACCTTGGCGGCAGTTTTTCTATTTGGATGTCCAAAGGACAAAGTGAACATTTAGAATCTGCAAGCTGGACAGTCTTTGCTTTGGAGCCTGCAGTGAATTCCTTCATCTTGACAGTCAGGCCATTCTTCTCAGCATTGCTGCAGAGCTTGGGGTCCAAGAAGAGAGAGATCCCAGGAGCACCATGACGCTGGAGGAGGCCAGTGGCCCTGGGATGTAACTCTTTGGGTCCAGGTCCAACTTTGCAGGCAGGGGGGCTGGCATTTTCTGCACCCTAGTGCCACACCTAGCTGGATGTCTACCCTCTCTTCTTGTTCTTTTTTATTACTAGTGGCGCTTAGTACATTCGCAATTTGGGGTAACTTCCACCACGATTTAGTTCCAGACAGTTTTCTCCCCAGAAAAGGCAACCACATACCCATCAGCAGTCACTCCGCATTGTCCCCTCCCCTCAGCCCCTGGGGAACCACCAATCTACCTTCCATCTCTATGAATTTGCCTGTTCTGGACATTTCGTACCCATGGAACCCTACAATATGTGGCCTTGTTTTCTGGCTTCTTTCCCTCGGCATGTTTTCACGGTTCATCCATGTATCAGAACTACATTCCTTTTTTGTGGCTGAACAGCCTTCTGCTGCGTGGGCTGTCGCACATCTCGTGTATCCGTCTATGTTGTCATGGTCATTGGAATGCTTCTACCTTCTGGCAGTTTTGAATAATGCTGCTGTGAACATTCACGTACGTGATTTTGTTTGAGTTCCTGTTTTCACTTCTTTGGGGGGCAAGCTCTCTTCTTGTTTGAGCGTTCCATACATTTCCTGGGCCAGACTTGAGTTTGCAAACCAGTAAGATCATGCATACACAGAGTCAGGAGCCCTGGTTTCCAGCTCAGGTCAGCCCACGAATACTGACCTTGGGTAAGTCCCTTCTCTTCTCTGTGCCTTAGTTTCCTGCTCTGTAAAAATGAGGTAGACCAGATCTCTCTCCATTTGCCTTCCTCGGAGCCTGGGTCAGTGAAGCTTTCGGGAAAGAGGGAAAGAGGGAAAGGCCAGACCATCAGGCTTCAGAGCTTTTTCTTCCTTTTCTTGTCTTAAACCGCTTTCCTTCTTCAGCTTGACTGTCTCTCTTGTTGCCTGTTGTTATTCTCTGCATTGTAAGATATTTTAAGTAAATGGTTTCTGAAAATAGGGGATTTTCCCCGTTCCTGAAGTGTAGATGGTCCCATGAATCATACAAGGGCTTCTGGGTGAAAATAAACTTGATCCTGCTGGAAAGAGAGAATCCCACTGACGGGTGCTCAGCCTGGCTTCCCTTGGTCCCCCGAAGGGTGGTGGGACAGTGAAGTGCCTTTGGGTCAGTGGAGAAGCAGAAAGCTGTTAAACCGTGTTGGAGAAAGCATGACTGTCTACATGCTGGTTTCCTTTTCTCCTTCTGAGCACATCATAAATTCAGAACTATAGTGGAGAGTGTAGGCTCTGGAACCATTCCACGTTGGTTTGACTTCTGGTTCCACAGAGATTAGCCATGTGACCTTGGGCAAGCCACCTAACTGCTCTGTGTCTCAATTTTCCCTCCTATGAAACAGGCACGGCTCCTGCTTCAAAGTTTGCTATGAGGATGAAGGGAGATGATTCCTCCTAAAGTCCTCGATCGGTACCTGGGCTCAGACGTCATTATACTAACGTTAGCCATTGTGATGATGGTGATGATGACGCAGATGGTGAGGTCTCTGTTCCCCCCAAAGCCGTCCCCTTCCCTGGCCAGGCTGGCTCTCCTTCCTCTGGATTTTGGTGACCCTCACGTTGCTCTACGCTGTTTAGTATCTATTATTCTATGTGGTTCTTTGGCACGTGCATAGATCCATTTTCCCAACATGTTCCTTAGCTTTGGGAAGGGGGAGTCTGGCCCATGGTCTGCTCAGCCGATGATGAGGTGGACCAAGACCTGCATCAGACCACAGACCTGCTGTGTGGACTGGGTAGCATGGGCCTGGGAGTGGACAGGTGACTCAGACATGCGCAGTCCAGCCGGAAGCCAGGCAACCAACTAGAACACCACAGAGGCAAGTGCCTAGGTCTGGACATTGAGTTTCCTTTGCTCAGAAATGCTGCTCTTAAGGGGGGATGAGTGCCCCATCAACGGACATTGTGTGGGAGATATTGTTACCTTGGGGGTAGAGAAGCAGTGGCCAGTGCTCAAAGGTTAGTTCATAAATCAGTGTGACCTCCTGTGGCTTTGCTCGCTCGTACAACAGCTCAGGAGGCCCAGCATGTCCCGCTGGGTGTGTCTACAGACTTGACTGGGCAGGTAACCCTGGGATGGGGCTTATGCTGCTCTACCATGCTGTCTCTATCACCTGCTTGACCATGGGTTCTTTAAGAGCAGGGCTCAGACTGGTCTTGTTCACTGACTAGCACACAATGAGCTCAACAAGGATTTGTAGGGTAAATATTGAAGGCGATAAGGTCCAGGGCTTTTTTTTCTTTGAAGGACAGTAGCGTGGGGGGTCCTGCTGGGTTGGGGGTGAATGCTGGCCGAGGGATGTTCATGAAGGTCTTCTCTGGGTGTCTGGGTCTTCAGAACACGGTGATAAGTCTGAGGTGGCTGGGATGTGCTGTGCCCCCATCTTTCCGGGCCAGTAAGGGTCACTTAGCTCTCGGCATGATCCTGGGTAAGGACGTGGATCTGAAGCATTCAGGTTGCCACAGACTATTTTTCTGGATGCCAGGTTTTCTGAAAATCAGGAAGATGGACTGATACACATAAGTGGCTCAATTTACCCACCCCCTGAGTCCAGCCACTGCCGGCGGTCCGTGCTTTGTGAAGCGAAATGGGCATCAATAGATCCACGGAAAGATCAACTCTAGCTAGCTCTCAGCGGTCACTGTGATGTCACTGTTCCCTGCGGGCATGGGGCGCGGGGATGGGGAGGGATGCAAGGTGAGGCTGGGTGGAGGTCAGCCTGGCAGCGCCGGCAGCTTCGGGGCCGCACCCCTTTGGTACCTGCTCCCTCATCGGGGGCCTCCGGATGGCAGCTCACACCAGGAGGGCCCCATGATGAGCACGGCACTAGCTGTGGTTGGCGGGGCTGGGGGGGCCATTGCTGTGCGCCACTCGGGCCGGCCAGAGTATTAGGACTTGTTGCTCCTTGTAAGAGCCCCACGAGGTGGTCCTCTCTCCGTTTCATAGAAAACTGAGGTTTCTACAGGGTAAGCAATGGGCTCAAGACCAGACAGCTAACAAGTGGCAGCGCCAGTGCCCCAAGCCAGGTCCGTTTGCTTCCGAAGCCTGTGCTCTTAACCGTGACACTACGTCACCTTGCTGCCATGGCGTGGAGGTCATGAAAGCCCTGGTAAGGGTTTATTTAGGAGCCGCTGCATTTTGCTGCTTTAGAGCTATGACTTCATCCAATAACAAACCTATACGAGCACATGTAGCCGCAGAACACGGGCACGCGGCCACACGGGCTCACTTCTACCTGCCCGTTTGTTTCTCTCACGCCCGCTCTTCCTCCTCCTCTCCCCTCTCCCCACCCACCCACCCACCCACTCATCCATCTGCCTAACCAACACCTGTCAGGACACCGTTAGGTCCTGGGGATACATCACTGATGACATCTTCCTTGCCCTCGAGGAGCTCGTGACCCAGTGTGGGGTGCCATCCATTTCTTTAGTGGCCATCAGTGAGAAGAACCTGTCCATTTGGTCCCCGGGTTTCCACTTGCCAGCTTTTTGGTGAAAGATGTGGGCTTCTGGAATGAGGCGATATGGACTCTGGGTCACCTCACTGGCCACCTGGGAGTAGTGGCTGGTGTCTGTGATGATATGAGACCCTGGTCTCTGCCTGAGCCTGTGGTCTTCAGGCCACACTGTGTGGGGGGCGTTTTCTGCCTTAACCTCCAAAGAGAGGCTCCTCTTTGCTTCAAGGGCAGGTTGAGTGTCTCTGGTCACAGATCAGAGGTCAGAGTCCCGTTATGTCCAGGTCTGGAGGAGGCTCACAGCAGAGTGGGGCTTAGGGCCTCTGGGTGGATGGGCGGCTGCATCACCACGAGCCCTCTGGGCACCCCAGCTGCGGAAAAAGTTGAAACGGGGGCCCCTCTCTGCATGTTTTGATAGTCAGGGGCAGCAGCTCTGTGTCGTATCATCACCAAGATCAAGGGAAATGTGTACTAGTCCGGCCTTAATTTAACTCCCAATCCCTGCCAATTTCATGTTAGCAGATCCGTTTGGAGCTGGAAGTAATGGGCCATATCATGCCCCAGAGATGGAGCAATGACTTATGTTGATGTCGCCCACTGGCTTTTTATGGAAATTATTAATAAATCAGTAATTCTATCTGCAGCGATGTTGTTGTGTTTATAAATATTTAATTTACCTTCAGGTGCCCACATTTTCTCCATCTTTGCCTTAAACTCTGCTGACATGGTTCTTCTTTCAGAAGCACGACTCAATAGATTAAGTTATCAGTGGGGGAAAGGTTAACCTCTCTCTCTCTCTCGCTCTCGCTCTCGCTCTGGAACATGGCTTTATCTTTCCTTTTTAATCTTTGCGTGATTTGGTGCAGGGGTGTGGGAATCGGGTGGCGGGAACATGACGTCTCCCATGACAGTGGTGAAAGATGAGTCTGGCTTCAGAAGAAGACAGACGAAACCTCCCAATGAAGACCTTGCATGAGTGCGGACCTGTTGTTGGCACGTGTTTGTCCCGCCTTCAAATTAATGACGTTTGGTATCTGAAATGGTGTCTGAGGTTCTCCTCCCACAGAGCAATAGCTTTGTCCTTGCTACCGACTCATCTTCTGAAATGCAGAGCGTTGATCAGTATTGTACGGCGGGCTGAACGGAAAGGGCTTAACAAATTCAAAATAGAAGCACCCTCCAAGTCCAGCATTTTGCAGTAGAGATGGGGGTCCAGCCCTGCCAGGGAGGAGAGAGCTAGGAAGGAATGAGAACTTTCTTACCCCTCGGGAGCTGATGTGAGCTAATTGTTGTTATTATTGTTTTATTCTTCTGTTTCAGGAAATTGCAGCTTATTTAATAACATTTGAGAAGCACGAAGAATGGCTAACCACCTCCCCTAAGACAAGGTAATGTCCTAGATCTCGCAGCTTTTCCGCGATGTACGGTAAATGGATTGATTTTCATTGACTACCTGGTTTGGCAAGTCAGTTCATGGGCAAGTCGAGTGTGCCGTCATGCCTTTGATAGGGCGCAACACTGAGACCTCATGAGCAGACCTACGGCCATGGCCGTGAACACAATCAGGCAGCTTAAGAACAGTGCGGCTGCTGTCACATGAGTTGGGACTTTTAACGGGATGGCTTAACACTGGGCCCCCCAACCGGTGGCTTTGAAAGCCTTGGCAGGTGGGAACATCAGGGGAGGTTTATTTTGGGAATGTGCCCACCTGCCCCCAGTGTTCTCTAGAAGCCCACTCTTTCTATGGGAAACTACCTTAACTGTGCGTGTTCATCCCAACGTGCTTTACAACTGAAGGTCGAGTTAATTTGGGTGGTGGTGAGAAGATCTTCCAAGTCAGAAGCAGGGGCTCCGATTATGGTTTATTGTACAGTGAATGAGCTTGAACCTCCGACTGCCACTGCTCAGGGCCATGGGGGATCAGGGACAATGAGGCCGGCTTGTGTCCTGCGGGGGGGGGGGGGGGGGGTTTGACGTTGCTGTGTAAACCACGGTGAGGCTGGGGCTTAGGGTGTGTTTAAAGGGCAGCCTCTTCTTTCCTCTCCTGCCCTCCGGTATCACTGTTGGTATGTTACACTTTAGAGCCTTGGAAACCCATGGCCAGCAATTGCCATCCCCTTTCCATTAGTGGTGACAGCGCCAGGCACTCGTTGGTGTGATGCATGTCAGCTGGAGCGCGGCTCCCACAGTGATGGGGCGGTGGGTGTGACTTCAGAGGCAGAAGCTCAGTCTCAGTCAGGGCGCAAGCACTCAGTTCTCCAGGTAGGTTAATGGAGACCCAGGGAAGGGGCGGGGCTGTGTGTCCTCTACCCCCTTGGCCAGGTCCTCGACCGCTATGCTTTCTGAGCCATGGAGGAAAGAGGGTCTTAGCCTCTAGACTGTTTACTCGTTCTGGATGGTACTTTGCACAACTTTATTAGGCTTCGGTTTTTACTGGTTAGCATCATTTTGATGAGGACAGAAAGGTCCATTTTGGAAGAGGTCGGAGGATATTGAGGAGGAAGTTAGTTCTGAGATTCGCATCTCCACGGGTGGGGTTAGGGGTGGGGCCAGGGGTGGGGCCCGGGGTTGGCACTGATTCTTTTTCCCCTCCAGCCCCTGTCCCTCTGCAGGATGTTCTCAATGCCTCAGTCTTCTGGGGCCATGATTTCCTTTGCTCTAAAACCAGGCGGTTTGCATTAGCCAGCTCTGTTGCAGTCATGCTTTCTAAGAAACAAGCTCCAAATGCAGTGACTCGGAACAGCAGACTTTTTCCCCCTTTGGTCACGTACTGTGGGGTTTGCTGTGGCTTTGGTTGGGTTTAGGACTGCTCCATGGGTCTTTTTGTTCTGGGACCTGGGCTGAGGAAGCCTCCATAGCCTGGGACGTGTGGTGATGGAGCATGGCAGGGGCTTAAAAGACTAAGGCAACCCGCGTAGGCATAATGAGGGTCCTGCGGGATGTGGCATCCTAGGTCACACCCGCTCACAAATCCATTAGCTGAAGCCGTTCCTGTGGCCAAGCCCAATAGGAGCAGGGCCCGGAATGACTTTCTTCCGCGGAGTGTGGGAGAGAGCGGAGTGATTGAGTGAGTGGTGATGCGTCAGCTATTTGGGGAACACAGCCGTGTCCCCAGCTGTGGAAAGCCTGACACACTCGGCTCTTCTCTCTTCTGGGGACATCTTCTTCTAGGGCGGACATTCTCAGACTTGAGCAGGCACCAGGCTCCACTGAAGGGCTTGCTGAAATGCACACGCCGGGGCCCCGGAGACTCCCCAGAGTCTCCGATTCACTGGTCTTGGTGTGGGGCCTGGGCACCCGTTTTTCCCAACAAGTTCCCAGGAGCCAGCACACGGCCAGTCTGGGGCTTCACTTTGAGAACTGCTGCCCTGGTTTCTGGGTGGGGTAGGGGAAGCGAGTCTGACGGATTTCTGTCTCTGCACTATTTCCTGACTTCCAGCAGTGCCTTCATCTCAAGCAGCCTGCAGCATCTGTGCGCCCCTCACTCCTCAGCAGAACCCTCCTTGAATCTAAGTGGAAGGGAAGAGCTTCCTCTAGCTAGAGAGTGAGATTCTCCGGGACGCGTCCCGGGCCACACATCCAAGTTCAGATACGCAGACATGTGCTGTGTTTTAGAACACCCCCCGACTGCAGATGGGTAAAACATTTCAAGCAGGGATTTTGCCTCGTGTTTCAGCCTTCAGAGTTTGGGTTTGAGTTGAGAAGTGAATGTCACTCACGGTCATGCCTGACTCACTTGACTTTTTGGAGTATAAATAGAGCCAGGAGACTTCCCATCCCGAGGCACAAGGGGCATGCGTGCCGCTGAGTGGGAACGGGGGGAGTTGGATATTGACAAGCCGGGGTTTGAGGCCTAGCCCTGTCCCTTGATCACTCTGGGACTTGTAGAAAGTCATTTTAGCGCCTCATTAAAAGCCCCTCTGTTCTTCTCCATGTATGAGATGGACTCGATGTCCCGGTGTCCTCACTGGGCCATCACGAGGATCGAGGGAGACTGTATTCGTGATATGGCTTTCTCTGCACGCTGGGAAGCTCAGTGTGGTTGCCCGGGGACGTGCCCATTCCTCTCGTGTGCAAGGGGCAGTCCCTGGGCCCTCCGGAGGCTGCAACTTCAGAGACATCTGCCAGAGTCCCTCCAGGCTTCAGGAAGATGAATTTCTTTCCTCAAGGCAGAGGGTAAAGACAGAACGTTTCCGATTAGTATTATAATACCCACTCCGTGTTTACACTTGAAGGCTTCTCGTCCCAGGAGGAGGGAAAAGTTGCTGTGGTTGTTCAAGGACCTTCCTAAATTAGTTGTTGAGTTGAGTTTGGGTGCCCCCCTCCCGTCCCTAGTATTGAAATTAATTGGTGCAGTTAACTGCTGAGTTCATACAAACCGGCCTCCTGGTACTAAGGAATTAATGACACCAATACTCCGCTGAATGAGAAGGCAATGCGACTTCTGTGTGCCACCGCCACTGCTAATTTCATTTTGGAAAATTAATAAAAATGAATTGCACCACTGACATTTATAGAGTTTCCTAATAAAATGATACATTGTTTGTGTGGAGGAATCCCTATTAAATTAATTGTGGTAATCAGTTCACATATAGATGTTGGTGTAGGGAGCTGCACAGGGACCCGCCTTGTCTCGGTGGCTTGCTGATGGCTGGGGGTTATAAATATAGCCCTTGCCCAGATACTGTCCTAATTACAGAGAAGGTCCCGGGAGCCCCGCTCACCTGTTTCATAATGAGGTGTGCTACAAGGAGGCTCCCAGGGTTGGGGGCCTCGGGGGCGGTGGCGGCCCCGTGACAGCGTGGAGTGTTGAATGTTTAAACAGCCCATATTGTATTATCAGCAACTGGGACCTTCTGGAAATGGCAGTTTGAAAAATCACCCTTCAGGACGTCTCTATTTGGCACTTGCTGTGTGCTCAGCACTGGAATAATACCATTTGGGGGCCCTGGGGAGCTCCACACTCCCCACCCCACCAGGTGAATTCAGAGTCTTAGAATGAGGAGCCCCCTCCCTCGGTCTAGAATGTTCTTCCAGCTCCTCCTTCTGGCCTTGATTTGGTGTCACTTTCTCGGCAAGGTCTTCCCTGAACACGCTGTTTAAAACCACACCCCTCCCGTTCGGCCAGACCTCCTTTCTTCTTTTTCCTGATGTTTCTGCAGAGCACTTGCGGCCGTTTGACACACGATGTATTTCATCTTTTTATGTGTCTGATTCGTTTATTCTTGATCTGACCTCCTCTCCCCCAAAGTGACAGTACCGCCGGTGCTGGTGTGCTCTTGGGGTATCCCTAGTGCCGGGGACCGCGCTGGACATGCCGTCGGGCCTCAGTGCGCATCGGTGGCGCGAATGAGCCTGAGACAGAAGACGTGTCTGAGTGTGTGAAGGAGGCGATCTGGGCTTGCTCTGTTCTGTTTCTGTTTTGTGTGTCCCCCGGATTGGTTAGCTGACCTGGTGCTGTGCTCTTAGATCCTTTCAACGGCCCTGCCCGGCAGCGAGATGCCGAGAGGGTACGCGATCTGTCCAAGATGGCACAGCAGATGTTGGAACTGGAACTTGAGCGCATGGTTATCTTCCTGCAAAGCTCTTCATCTTAGCTTTTGTGCTGTCCCACTGTGTGGGTGTCGGGTTTGAAGGTGGTCCAATGCGGGGTTTCGCTATTCCCCGCCACCTCCCATCGCCAAGATTTCTGAGCCACCTGGGAGAGCCAGGTGCCGGGCCAAGCTTCCCTGTGTCAGTGAGCACAGCTCAGGTGTGTCCGTGAGGTGCGTTCCCATGCTGCCCTCCAGCACAGGACTTAGCCTCCCTGCGGCGGGCAGTGTGGGAAAACGGCACCCTGCCGTAGTGCAGACTGCGGAGTGGAGCAGGGCCCAGGCAGGCGGCCTGCAGAGTTCAGCAATCCCAAGAAGGCATCGCTCCTCCCCTGGGAAACGTGCAGCCCTCCCTGGAAATCGGGGACATGCAAAGCTCTGGATGGAACTGGAAGCCTTTCCTTCCCAGGAATCTTGTGTATACTGGTTGGAAGGAAGCTGGAAGATGCTATTAATTATCTAATTAATTAATTAGATTTATATAGGTAGCACCTAACACTGAAGCACTAAAGGTCTAATAATAGAATTTTCCTATAATGAGCGCTGAGTGCTTCTTGGTCAATGAGCAGTAAAACAGCCAAGTCTAGGGAGGGACTCCGGAAGGCGGGAGAAGGGAAGTGAGACCCAAGTTTCGAGAAGACCGATGTGACACCCGGAGACACCCCACTGTCCCTCTCTCATCTTCCTGGACCTCACTGTCCATTGTTTCTTGTGCTCCCAGTGGTGGCGGGGCGGGAGGGTGGCCACCGAGTCCTCTGCTCTTTCTTACCGTGTCCTCCCCCGACCCCAGGACTCTTGTCCCTGCATGGAGGTAGCGGGTGCTTCTGCCCCTGTTCTGGACAGGAGCCCATGTCTGCAGTCCCCCAGGTCGCCCGTACCACCACTGTCAACCTTAGATTAGGGGAACCCCTCCCGCGGCGCTTCCCTCTCTGGGCTGGACCCTCTCCCTGCACCAGCTGCCCTGCAATGCTCCTTTGTGGCACCATGTTCCCCTCCAATGCCTTGGAGATTTCCTATGTGACAAGTCTCCCTCTGTGTCACGTTCAAGGTCGCTGTCCTGCCTCAACCATCTTCTTCAGTACTTCCCTTTGATTCCCACCTCAAAGCACCTGCTAGTTAGGTAGTTGCTTCCTGCTCCCTAAACACATCTCCGTGTCCCCTACTTTTTGCCTTCAGACCGAGAACGCTCCATGTCCAGCCCAGTCTGTCTGTCCCTCGAGTCTCACCTCTTTCTGGGAGGCCCCGCAGACGCACCAACCTGTAGTGGCCTCGTCGCTCTCAGCTTCTGCTGCCCACATGTGCTGTATCGCCAGCTGTGTGACAGTTCATCTGTACGGCAGTCCTGCCTCCACGGGGAGATGGGAGCCCCTGCCATTGGGTCACGCTGCCTCTTTTGTCTCTGAATGGCTAGTGCACAGGGGAACTTCGATGGGGCACAGGGCAGGATGCAGGCTCGGGGCAGAACCAGGGTGTGGGCTTGGGGCTGCAGCTGGAAAGCCAGCCTGATCCAGCCCCAGGCCTGTCCCCGTGCAGTCGGCACTGTTGTGTGTCAGGGCCTCCGTAAGTGGCCCTTGGGGCTGACCCTTGGCCCCCTGCAGGGCATGGGATCCCTGGTCAGCCCCTGTTACTGGGCAGGGTTCTTGAGAGACCAGAATAGAATTGCAAAAGTCACCTGGAGAGGCCGTTTTTGGGTGATTAAAGACTTTGCAGAAGTAAACCCCGGAGAAGTCCTGACACATGGTTCCCGCAGCCTGGCTGCAGCTCGAGGACCCTCACTCCCTTGAGTGTCCCTGCCACAGAGGCTAAGTGTGACTCCACTAAGTGAAGCCCTAGGGGAGTCAGACTCACAGAGACGGAGAGAAGACGGGTGGGAGCCAGGGGCTGGGGGACGGGGATGCAAAGTGAGCATTTCCTGGGGACAGGAGAAAGTTCTGGGAACGGGGCCGGTGACAGCTGCACCTCATTGTGGCTGAACTTAGTGCCGTGAACTGCACACTTGAAAGTGGTAAAAAAGGTAAATTTCACGTTGCTTGTATTTGACGATTTAAAAAAAGATTCTCATAGCAGCTTCTTTCTGTGTCTAGTTGGGCAGGGCCGGGGGCCAGGGATTGGCTGGATGTGTGTTTGCACGCGCGTGTGCGTGGAGGGGGTTCTGTTGGGGGACGGAGTTTGACAGGGCAGCCCTTCTACCTACATCGCTTCAAGGACTCTGTTCTTCGTGGCTGCAAAGAAAAAATAAACTGGGTCAGCAGTCATTTCAATGTGGCGACCTTTGCGTTTTGCTGAATTGGGGACCTGCTATCAAATTAACATAATGATGTGTCATGTTAGATCCATTTCAGTATTTGCCTAAGATATTGAGCGAATCCTTGACCAAGTGCAAACTATCATCATTAACCAAAGAGCGAGCGGCGTGCGAGGGGGTTCGCAGCTGTGGTGTCTGCTGCCGGAGACTCCTGCGACGCCCCATCCGCCCCGCGCCCCGGGACCTTCCCGGGAGGCATGTGCCTCAGGGTCCTGTGGTTTTGAGACCTTTCCCAGTGAGGAAGGGAATTAGCCGTGACCTGGATCCTGATGGATAAAGTGTGTGGTGTCTCGACAGTGGTGGGGAAATCCCTAGCCTCTGTGTGGAAGTGGTCTGTCCCAGATTCCAGTTCATTATCCGGAATCACGGACTGCAGAGGAGCTGGAGCTGGGGGCGCCGGCGGAGGCCGCCTCTCCGGAACCCTGCATGTGGCAGGGGGGCTGCCCAGGTCCCTGCGACCCTGGTTCCCCTGGGAGGTTTCCGCTGCTGTCCCCTCTGTGGGTGGGCAGGGGGGAGCGGGGGGCTCGTCTGTGCTCAGCAGCCGCTGGGCCGGCTTTCATTGGGCACGGACCTTGTGTCTGTCCTCCCTGGGATAGGCAGCTGCTTGCTCCCGGTTCCCACTTCCACTTCCTTCCCTGGTTTCCTTTTTGTCAAAAATATCCATGCACGTAGTTTAATAAGTCAAAAGGCCCTAAAGGGCTAGGAAGAAGGAGCAGCAGACCTCAGCCCCTCGGCTCAGGCCTGCGTCCCAGGAGCCGCCGCTGGTCACTCCCGAGTGCTGAGATTTACCTCTGGTCTTCTCCACGTGTCCCTCTGCTCTTAATTGCTTTGTCAGGTTTGGGCGATTGTCTTTTGACTTCCTCATATGCTAAATGAGGATTCAGCCTCTCCCCCTGCCACCTGCTGCATTTTCCTCACCCCGCCCCCCCCCCCACCCCCAAGGGCTTTGGTTGCGGAATTCTGAGATTCAGCCTCTCTGGGCACTGAGGTCTGGAGCCACAGGCTGGGTTCTCCCAGGTGCTGCCAGTCTGGGAACCAGGCAGGGAAGGGGCTTGCAATGCCACCATGAATTAGTGAGTTCCCTGAGTTTGCATCTGTGTTTCCTGCCTCTCCTCCGCTGTCTTCAAGTCCCGGGATTTTTTAAGAGTCTCTCTCTCCAGAGAAGAAATGTGTCTCCAATAGGGGCGGAGAAGCCAGGTGGTTGCCTGGCGGCTTGGGGGTCGGTGTGGGGCCCTGGGAGGGCCTGACCACTCTCTGCACAGACCTGCGACCTCTCCCTGTCTCCCACCTCATTTCCAACCTCTGCCTTCTCTGGCACCTAATTCTCGCAGTTTGCCAGTCGGCCTGGGCTCCGCGGGCAAGTGGACTTTCTGTGCTCAGTGTCCTCTGTGGGGCACATGGCCTTGGCCTGTTTCTGCTCTGCTGGAATGTGTTGACATCTCTGTCCCAGTCCCAGCTCTGCTCCTGTCGCCCCGTGCTTGCGGGTCTGCGCCTGTTTTCCTTCTCTGTGGTTGGCTGCGCCGGAGCCGGCCCCGCGTCTGCGGCTCACGCGCGCACTCAGTCTTCTTTGCTGTTTCACTCACGCTGTTTTTCTCTGTCTCTCTTTTTCGGGGAGAAGAGCCTCATAACATCGTTTTGAGGTTGTACATGCGCAACGCACTCAGGGCCCAGGGAATCCCATCGCCGCGAGGCACACCCCCTCGTGTGCAAGGCTGCAGCCCGAGGCGTGCGGACACCACACCCCCAATGCGTGCCTCGCCTGCTTCACTGTGCTCCCTTGGTTTAGAGCTTTTCCTGGTGTCAGCACAAGAGGTGTGGCGTGGCCTCTCGCTGGGCATAATTTTAGGGGTTTGGGGGCTGCTGGGGGCCATGTGGTATGCCATGCCTGCCAGCTGACCGTGTGCCTCCAAGCGTTCTAGCTCTATGTGGCTATGAGCATTGGCTATGAGCATGTCTTCCTTGGGTTGTGTAGGCGGGGTGCTCTCATCAGAGCCCCCGTGGTGCAAGGTGCGGTGCTGGGGCACCCATGGAGGCTGCTGGCCCCGGGGCTCCTGCCGGCCTGTCTGTGCAGGATAACCCGGCAGTGAGGACTGTTGGGAGCGAGACAGTGCTGGCACTGTGCGCACACTTGCCGACGGCACTTACGGTCCTTATCAGTGACCCCCCCCCCCCGCCCCCCCGCAGTCTGCTTTTGTTTCTGCTCCTGCCCCTTCGTTCTTCTGTCTTCAGTCCCTCCTGCACGCGGAAAATTAGGATTGTCTGGTGTTTCCGTAAGGGCCTGGGCTGGTGTCTGTGGTGTTTCCTGCAGATCAATTCTGATCTAATAAATTGTTGCCGGCTGGGGGAAAGGGAGCCGCCCCCGTGCCTAGAGGCTTTGCCGGGTGGGAAGGCATGTTCTCGGGAGAGACCATTCTTTGCAAATCATGGTCTTCTGTGTAAGGAGTAATTCCCAAATTAGCTGGGTACTCTGGGCGGGAGGTTCTCCCACTGGTCTCAGTCTGGTTAGGAGCTGTGACTGTCTTTGCTGTTCTTAGGGTCCCCACAGTCCTTTATGATGGAGCTTTAAAAAAAATGGAGAATAACCCAAAACAAAGGAAGAAAACCTTTTGTGGCTCTCCAGCTCTCCGGCATATCCCACTTGCCACATGCACGGTTGCTTTGTGTGGTGTGTGTATGTTTAGGCATCCACACAAGCACACACATCTGGTACACACACGCACACCTGTAGACAGACACAGACACAGGTGCATCCGTGTACACATTTAATACATGCGCGGACATACGTATGCACAGGCGGGTATAGGCATGTGCATGTGTGGACACACATGTTTACACACGCACACCTACAGAAACACACACTCTTGGGCACATATACACATGTATAGGACATACATAAATACACAACTCCCATGCGCACACGTGTACACACACAGACCTCTAGTCCCATTCTCTTTTGTACGAGCATTATTTCTGGGAAAATTTTCCTTCTTTTCTTTCACCAATTTAATAAGATGGGATGAAACACAATTTCTCCTAAAAGAAGAGATAAATTCTTTCGTAGTGGCTGCCCTGACCTCCCCGAGGGGGAACTCACCGTGGATTGAGCTGCTTCGCCGAGGGGCCTCTGGCGGCAGGGGGGACCCAGGCCCAGGGGGAGGGCAGCTGCGAGAGTCGAGGAGCGGGTCCTGGCCGAGCCAAACTGTGTGGCCCTCACCGAGGTGGCTTCTGGGCGGCTGCGTTGCTATTTCCATCACAGCCCCGACGAGGTCGGTAGGAAAGTGGGTGCGGGTGTTGGTGGGGGCTCATGAGTCACAGGACCGATTTGCCTCTGGGGGTCAAGGGGCAGGGGGCGGCCAGGCCGCGGTGCCGGGGAAGCCAGACCCCTGCCAGGGTTCAGGGAAAGCCATGGAGAAAGGCCGCGAAATCAGGGCTAGAAGGAGACTGTGTGCGGTGGCATAGGAGAGGAAGGAGACGGGGCACACGCGCATCTGTCCAGGAGCACAGCCTGGGCTGTGGAACGCGCCGTTTCCATGCAGCTTCCCTCACGCACAGCCGTGGCTCTTCTGCTGCCGCTGTCGCAGGCTCCCACGAATTAATCCCGTGCACCGGCTTTGGGGGAAGCTGTCCCCGCTCCTCCCATCTGGGGCTTGAAGGGGCTCTGCTGGGGGAGACAACGGGGTTACGCACGAGCCCTTTCATTCCGAGCCACACAACACCGCGTTGTCCCCTCACGTCGTTGCTGGTCTGCTCTGCTCACCTGTTTCTTCAGGGAAGGGCTCTGAAGGGCCCCCGCGCGCCCCGTGCGGGGCTGGCGGTGGGGATGTGGGGGTGAGTCGGGGTGAAGCAAGGCCGGTTTGGAGGAATGCAAGCAGCGACAAGTGCGGGGGGGTGGGGGGGACGCTGCCCCTCCAGAGCGGGGAGGGAGGGGTGGGGGGGCTGCTTTCCTGAAAGGCCAGACGGGGCAGCAGAGACCGACAGATGAGGGGCTGAGTGTGTGAGTGTGTGCATGTGTCTATGTGTGTGTCTGTGTGTGTGTGCGCAAGCGCGTGAGTGTGCGAATAGGTATGTGTGAGCATCTGTGTGTGTGTGCAAGCGTGTGTGAGTGTGCGTGTGTTGGGGGCGTGGCGTGAGGGGCGTGTGGGGCTGGATGAAGTCCTGCCTGGAGGCGGTGAGGGCGGGGAGCGCGGGCGGAGGGCGGTGCTGGAGGGGCGGGCGCGGCGGAGGGCCCGGAGGGCCGCACACCGGGCGAAGATCTGCGGATAAGGGCAGACCCATGGGGACACCTGCGGGAGGGTTTTGATCAGGGCAGGCGAACGAGCCGGGAGATGAACAGCCCCATCCCGGCTGCCCCGGAAGCGGAGCGCGCCCGGCGAGGACAGGACGGAGGTGCTGGGAAACCCGGAGCTCTCCCTCGCCTCTGCAGGTGTCCGCGCTCGTGACAGAAAGACTGTCCCTCTGAATCTGCTGCGTCCCGTTAGCTGCTGTCCTCTCCGGGGACAAGGTATGATCTGGCGTTGAGAGTTGAGAGAGTCGGAAGAACTCTCGGCCAGCCTGGCTGACGGGGGCTCAGCAGCTCCGAGCCCAAAGCTGCGATTCCGTTAGGATGTCGGTAGCCCCGCCTCGGCTGCCACCACCCCACGGGTCCCTCGGTCCCTTGCTTCTGCCTCCTCTCAGCCTCCTTGCTCCTCTCCGCACTGGGGGCCCGACCGAGGCTCCGGGGGTGGCCGTGGTCCCCGGGTGCCTTGCTGGGCGCGATAGCCTCACACCACGCCCCGTCTACGCGGTGGAAAAATATTGCCAACAGTGTGATAGTGACGGATGACAGAGGGGACGCACGGGAGAAATACTCCCTTGAAACAACGGCCAAACTTTGAGTTCTTTTTTGGCCGTGGTACAGAATTCCAAGCTGAGAAGAAAATCCATCCCTTTACTTTACGAGTAAGTGGTTCTCGCTTCCTGTAGAAACTTCCAACCTTAACTCCTGTGTCCCGTTAGCTTATGTCTGGAGTGACCCGTGGTCCGCCATTTCTCTAGCGCCAGAGGGCTGCAAGGATACGTCAGAGTTTTGCAGTTTGTTAATTTTGCATTAAATAATTAATAGTAGAGTTAATTGATGAATTATTCAATTTTCAGGTAAAATGGGATGATAAATATTCATAACTTATTTTATTAAGGGAATTTCCATTTCATATGCCATTAAATCTAGATTAACGAAGGCTGATTTCAAATGAAGATTGAAAACAATTGTGCTTTGGAATTAATTTACTAAGTTAAGGTCATTGCTTAGTGAGTTTACCCCCCGCCAGAAAGTTAGGGCTTTATCACCTGGATAAGTGTCTGAATTCACAGAAGTAACATTGCCATTAGTTTAGAAACATTCCACGAGTCCACTGGGGATTTCCCCTGCGGCGCTTCCAGGTTCTGGTGGGCACAGATGGGAGTACGGGGAAGTAGGGGTGCGTAGAGGGCAGATCTGGGGTCACTCCCAGCCGGCATCTGGCTGTTGCTTTGAGCTGTTTGTTACTTGTTCACCAACTACAACCTAATTGAATATTAACCCAAACCTGATGTGATGAGGGTGTACATTCTGGTAAAAGAGTGGTCCTTGCAAACATCTCAAAGTCAGTTTTAAAATACCTGGCCTTTCCCCTGGAGTTCTAGGAGGTATGTGCTGTGACTTCCCGTCCAGCAATGTCCTCAGCCACCGGGTGTCTATAGCTTCAGATTTTGTGTTTTCCAGCTTCAGTTTTTGTGTTTTCCAGCTATTTGATTCCTTTGAGGCCTGGTTTATGTTAATTCATGAAACTGCTATAAAGCCCCGACCCACACACCAGCACTGAACGTTCCTCAGGACCTCACAGACTGTACCTTGCAAAGCTGCTCCGTCCAGCTTGGGATCTCAAGACTCATAACAGCCCTACAAAGTGGGGAGTGCCTGTAGCATACTGAGGCAGGGGGGCTGGGGTGGTGGAGACAGAAAGGCAGAGGTGAAGGGAAGGGGGGAGGGGAGGGGAGCGAGAGAACAGGAGTCCTTCCCTCGCCTGCCTGTCCACTTCCCTCTGCTCAAGGCCACGGCAACCGAGTCCTCCTGATGGTGTAACCCGCCCAAGGTCGCTCAGCTTAATTAGACACGGACGTTGAGACCATAGCCCAGGTCCTTCTGACTCATTTTGGAGTGCTTTTTTCAACTTCAGCATCTTAGGGCTTTAAAATAATTTCTTAACCACCCCGTATAGTGGGGCACTTGGGAGTAGTTATAGCCCGACGGAGCGGTTCTCTGCATCACCAAGTGTTCATTATAATTTTCCAGCAAAACTTGTTTGCTCTGGAGAAGTCAATCCTACAGTAAGCCTTCATTTCAGAGGAGAGCATTTGATGTTACATCTCTATGAACCTGCTCTCCTAAAATTATCCCTAATTGGCTTGGAAAGTAGCTTCCAACAGGCAGATGGCTTAATATCTCGACTTCCCGGTTGTGACTCAGGGAGGCTCCAGGGTTCTCTCTGGTTTGGGCTGGTGATCTTGTTAACTTGGAGGGCGAGATCCTATTGCCGACGTGCAGCTGAAGAGCTGCCTCCGGGAGCTGGTGTGGAGACCACCACAGGCAGCCTGTCTCAGCCGGGATGCTGGATGGCGGTGGGGCAAGGACAGGGGTTGTTGAAAGGCAATTCTATAATCTCTAGCATTCACCAACAAGCCTTTATTGAGTGCCTGCTGTGTGCATAGGTTTATACCAGGCACTGTGTGGTTACAAAGGCAGTAGAAAACATGGCCCCTAATCCAATTGGAGAGACAGGTCATGCATATCCAAGATAACTGGAGAGTAACTCCCAGACAGCATACACAGGAGAGCCTGGCGTACGTGTGTGTGCACACACGCATGCGCTCGCACACACACGGAGCTGTAGGAGGAATGCAAAACGGGGCCAAGATCAATTGGATTCAATTGATTTCATTGGGAAAAACAGCACAGCAACATTTGTAGGGGTGAATTTCAATCAGAAAACCCTGAACTTTGGCTGGGGGAGGGGATTGTGCGCCCTGATGGGGGACAGGAGGGCGACACTTGGTCTTTTCTTGTCCTGAAACCACGGATACAGCAAATTAATTGGTGGCTTTGGCATAAGTGATTAGAAGGCTCTAGAGGCCATGAGCTGCACTAGGATGAAATGAAGGCCCAGAAAGAAAAGCTTCGCGGAGGGGAGGGCTGCCGTAGGGATGTCTTCATTTGTGTTCAGTCTGCGGGGAGCCTGGTAGAGGCTGAATAAGGAGCCAGAGCTATTCTCCATGCTGAAGAGCTGTCCTGGTGGACACAACCAGGGTCCCCTTTTATTGAGTGTCTAGGTAGGTGCAGGGAGGTTGGAAGGACTTCCCAAGCTGGGATTCACAGTGGCTGTCTGACTCAAAAGCCTCTGCCATTCCTCTGCCCTTGTGTAACTCACAGGACCATAAGTGGGGCCATTTGCAAGGTCACCGTAGTCAGCCACTGGGATCATGTCCACCTCTTCCCGGACTGGAGAGCAGTGCTTGTCTACTGGGGAGAGTTTGGGCATCCCCAGGAGACAGACAATACCTGGAGACATAAATATGTTACATATTGGTAATCACGGTAGGAGTAGACAGGCTACTGACATCTCCTGGTAGAAGCCACTGATGCTGGTAAGCGTCTTACAATTTCCTGCAGTGCACAGGACATCTCCCCCCTCAAGGAATTATCTAACTCTACATGTCGGTAGCGCTGAGGTGGACAAACCCTGGTGTCAATGAAGAGAATTCTGTGCTGAAGTGCCAGGTGGTAATGAGCCAGACCGGATTTGAATCCCTGTTTGGCCACTTATTAGCAGGAAGTTAACTACCCCCCTGTGCCTCAGCTTCCTCATCTGTATAATGGGAATTACAACAGTGCCTGTTGTGAGGAGTAAACGAGGAAATGCTGAACCCTCGTGGGACATGGTGTTGGTGTATTCACTATGATGATCTTGCCAGGAATCCATCCAGAAGGGCAGTCCCATATGGCCCTGGGTTCTGTACACACACAGACTGATTGTTCTTTGCTTCTGTTTTTGTGGTTACACGGAATGATGGTCTGAAGACTCATGTCATTGTCAACTACCAGCAGTGCTCTTTGGGGAAAAGCCAGTTTCTGAGAGGAGAGAGTATTTATTAGTGGAGTTCATGTCACAGCAGTCAGCAGAGAAGGGCGTTTTAGATGGAAGGCTGTTACGTAGGAGGCTTAGATCAGAGCCCAAATTCATTGATTATCCATGTAAAAGATATTTATTGATTACTAAGTCAGTTATCTATTGCTGTGTAACAAGTCACTCAGAACTTGGTGGCTTAAAATAACAAATACCATTTCTGTGGGTCAGGAAGGCAGGACAGCTAAGCTGGACACCTCTGCCCCTGGGTCTCTCATGGCGACAGCCAGGCCATCAGCTGGGACTGCAGACTCATCCGAAGACTCGGGTGGGGCGGGAGCCACTTCCAAGCTCACGCGTATGGTAGTTGGAGGATTCAGTCTTTCTTCGGCTTTGGGCCAGGAGCTCAGTTTTCCACCAGCCGTTAGCCAAGGTCACCCTGGTTCCTTGCTACATGGGTCTCCCCAAAATGCAGCTTGCTTCCTCCATCAGAGTAGGTTAGCAAGACAGTACGGGAGGATGAGCAAGACCAAAGCCAGAGTCTCTTTGGAATCTGATCTCATAAATGACATCCTGTCACTTCTGCTTCTTAGAAGAGAGTCACTAGGCCCACTTCACAGTGGGGGAGGGCATCACCAAGGGCAAGGATTCCAGGAGGCAAGGATCACCAGGGATGAACTCAGATGCCGCCCACCACAATCATGTCTCACATGGAGACTGATCAGAAAGGCAGAGTGTGACTGGGGAGCTAATCATGGCGTGGACACTCACCTACCGTGTGACCTTGGACAGAGTGCTTTTGCCTCTCTGGGACTCAGTTTCCTTCTCCTTAAGATGCCTGAATTGGGTTCAGAGATGGTATGTATGTGTGACCCACCAAGGCCCAGGTCAGGCATCACTAATCATGACCCCCTTATCTTGAGAGCTGGATTCAGCCTCAGAAGGCTTCTGTTTCAGAGGGCCACTACTAGTTGCATTGACTTCCATTTGCCATTGCTGAGTCGCCGATAAGAGGACATTCCATGGGATGGCATGGCACGCCACTGATCGAGATGTTGCAGGATTTTAAATAGCGCAGGTGGACTGTCCTCCTGTTGGCCAGAGTGAGAAAGTGACTGCTTAGTGTTTGGGGACATCGGGTGGCCCGTCTGCTGCCCAGTCCTCCCCTCTCGTGCAATACCCGGACTCCAGGTGAGGGGATGTAGGGGCACACAGGCTGGGGAAGCCTCACGGTCTGAAACCCAGTGTGGGGCTGGCCTGACCTGGCCTTTTCGCTGGTGTGGTGGGCTTCTCTCTGGTTTCTCATGGGGGCAGATCTGGCCTTGGTGACTCTTCAGCCTGTGGCAGCCTGGAAAGGGAGCCCAGGTCATTCTGGAAATGAGCTCGAGTTGGCCTGAGGTGTTTCTGCATTCAATTTATCTGACTTTCAAGTGATTCATTCTGTTCCTTCCTGGAACATGCTCCTGGGCTCTAGGTGTTGGCTTAATTTGCTTCTGAGATCTTGCCATCACCCCTTTGTCGCTTCCGGTAGCTGCTGGGGCATTCTGTTAACGAGGAGCAGAGCACATTTTCTGGGCCATGCAGCCCTTCATCCCAGCCCATTAGAATTTCTCCTGCCCCCTCCTTATTTTAAAGTTTCTTTTCCTGAAGGGCTGGAATGTTCAGAGGCAGTTTAATAGACATCGATTTGCAATGATTTTTAGGCCCCATGCTTCAGGAGAGCTGAGAAGCCAATAATTAATCCCTTCAGTAGCTCATCCCTTTTGTTTTACGATGACCTAATAGCTGCATTGCTTGAGCAGGCCGGGCCGGCCTGACCCAGTTCGGCTCCTTGCCTTCTGCTTCATTCAAATAAGCCCGCTATGAATTATTCAGCCCCGCTGCAGGGGCACGTGGGGCCTCTTGTTGTAATATTTAATCAGCAACCTGGAGGCCAGCGCCGTTTTTTACCGACAGTGGCTGCTCACTTGGGGCACATGGACGGTGTTCTTAGAAGGTGGGGTTCCTGCCTCTTCAAGGCAGCCGGTTTGTCCTCTGATCCCAGAGGGACAGTGCCAATCCTCGAGACTCTATGTGCTACCTGTGGGGTGGCCGTCCTCCTGCACCAGCAGGAAGTGAGTGACTCTGGGCCCCTCCCATCAGGGACTCTGCGTGACGCTGTGCCCACGCACGTCCCTCCTGTAGTCGGGTCCTCTTGCCTCCAGAACCAATCACCATGAACTTGTGGCCTGAAACGGCTCGTTCATCGTTTTCCAGTTCTGTCGGTCGGATGTGCAAACACGGTCTCACGGGCTAAAAGCGAGGTGTCTGCCGGGCTGCGCTCCTTCTGGGGACCTGAGGCGGGGGGATCTGTTTCCCTGACTTCCCCCACCCCCGTGTCTCTGCTCGCTGCCCCTTCCTCTGTCTTAAGGGCCATCCTTGGGGAAGTGGACTGACCCTGTCTCTGGGGGACCTCTTTGCCTCCCTCTTCCACATTGAAGGATCCTTGTGATGACGTAGGGTCCGCCCGGATAATCTGGTCTGTTGTCCCCGTGTCAAGGTCAGTGAACCAGCAGCTTGAGTTCTGTCTGCAACCTCCAGTGCCCCTTGCCCTGTGGCCTCGCGCCGTCACGGGTTCCAGGGGTGAGGATATGGGCGTCTTTGAGGAGCTCTGTCCTGCCTCTACATCCACATTGCCCTGGCTCCGCTCTTCCTGCTTTCTGGAAATTTCTATCAAGAAGCTCCCCTGAGCAGGCCGGCTAGTGTGATTTTAAGAGGAGGGAGGCTTGGGAGATAGACAGAGCCGGATCCTTTTTAATGTTGCCATCTGTGAGCTGGAGAGCGGTGTTGGACGTGCGACGGCTGATGACCAGAGGGCAAGATGCTTCATCGCTCTGAGCCCAGTCATCTGTCCTGTGAAATGGGCTTATTGATGCGGACCCCTGTCCGGGGCCATTGCGCAGGGCGGACGGGATCATGTGTGGAAAGGCCGTCGGAGACAGGGGGCCGTTACCGTGACGGTTGCAGCGGTCTGTTTCAGTCTCCACGTGCGGGCGTCTCTCTGCTGGGAGGTTGGCATCTCCGTCAGCGCACAACCCAGACCCTGCGTGGGGGTGTCTTTGGGACTGGGGGCTGGTGCGTTCGCTGCAGGCCTGCCCCCCAGAGCTGCGGGTTGCTGCCTCCCTTTGTCCGTCTTGCACGTCTGGCTCCATCCAGACCTTCTCCTACCTGGAGGTATGGGGCCGTGTGTCCGTCAGAGCACAGGGGGACTGGCCTTTCTCTTTGTCTCTCTCGAGACACCTGTCGATAATCTTCACAGTTCAGCTCTCTCCCAGCCTGCAGAGGGGTTGGCTGTGCCCTCTCCCGCGTCCCTCAGTTACCGGCCAAGGCAGACGTTCCTGGCCCTCTTCAGACGAGGTTGGGGGGTGGGTCAGTGGCAGAGCTGAGCACCAAGCCGAATCTTCTGGTCCAGATGGAGTCTCCTTTCCTCCAGCTCTAGCTCCTTGTCTCCTCAGATGCCCAGCAGGTGTTGGCTGCTCTTGATAAGCTTTGGGGCCCCCATCCCCCCATATTTCTGTCTCTCTCTGTGGCAGCACATTCGGGGGCCAACAGTTTCCTGTCCGCTCTTGCCCTTGAGTGCCGGAGGGCAGGGCCGCAGGCCCGCGGAGCTGAGCTGTCCCCCCGCGGCCCTGTTCCCCGGGGAGAGCCGGTGCTCTGCTTCCAGGTCGCTGCTCTCGCGGGAAGCGGAGATGTGCTGCTGAACCCCACGGGGCCCTCCGTTTACTCCCTTCACTTTCCAGGGCTCCCCTGCTTGCATGGGGTGGGGGTGGGCTAGGGGTTCGGGGTGGGCTTGCTTTGCTGTCCTCGCCCTTCTGCCTCTGCCCATCAGTGGAGCCTTCCCCGCCAGCAGACTCACGGCCCCTTTTCGAACATGCTCGTCCCGTCTCTCCTGCTTTGCCCACTGGACCCCGACTTCACCCCAGGAAGGTGTAGCATCAGCAAGAGAAGCAGCGACTTTCTGAAATGCAGTGTGTGCAAATAAATTATTCAGTGAAACTCAGTCTAACTTTATTAAGGCCAGAGCCATCCTTCTCTGTCAGAAGCCACAGAGGGGGGCAGGAGGCACAGGAAGCTGGGGGACTCGATGGCTTCTGGGGCCGGGGGGTTGCAGGGGCCGTGGGCTGCGCACCAGCACCTGGGCTCTGGCTGGGTTTCCCGTGTGTGCCCCGGGCCTCATGCTCAAGTGTGCCCCTGTGGCCCCTTTCGCTGGACGGGGCTGCCTGGAAGAGAGAGGGGATAGTCTTTGCTCCTTCTGGAAGAGTGGTCCTGACCTGACCACTTCGGTCTGGAGAAGAGGTTTTGGGGGCAGGAATGGCTTCAGAGCACCAGGAGGACGGTAGGAGGCAGGAGGGCTGTGGGCCGCCCTCCCGCACAGGTGTGTTCGTGGGGTCTCCCATCATAGTAAAGTTAAAGCGTCAGTGGCATTTTAGATGCTTTCAGATTAATTTATATTCTAACATGGTAATGAGGAAGCAGCTTTTGTCCAAGAGGTGAGATATGCAAAAATAACCTTTAAGTTTCTCATAATTAACCTTTAATGATATCCTCTCGCTGTAGCAATATATTTTATGCTTCAAAAATATAACAGACAGAAAGAAGTGAGTGCTTCTTGCATCCAAATGCCTGGAGAAAGCGAAGTCATGTCGATGTAGGGGTTTCTACCTCTCTGTACTCTCAGTCGGACTCTCTGGGAGGGTGAGACGGTGACATAAGCCCTTGGCCTTGTGGCCAGATGGGCCTTCCTCTGGCTCCGTCCAGAACCGTTTCTAGTTCTTCACGGTGCATTCTTGCTGCTTAAAGCCTCTGTCACCAGGGCCATAACCAGCTGACATACCTAGTGTGAGGACTTCCCTCCGTGAGCATTCCCCTTGACCTTGGCAGTATTTGAGTCCATGGACTGACCGACCTTCTGTCAGAGTCCTCTCTCGTTAATTCTGAGGAGAACCTGCCACATGCCAAGTGTGGTGAATCATGCTCTTATCGACCCTGAGATCTCCGATCTGGTGGGGCCTGCGCATCCCCAGACCACAGTGGCAGAGCCACAGGAGGGTGTGGTGATAAAGGTGAGAGAGAGGGCAGGGGCGGGGGCGGAGAGCTGAAGAGGGTTAGCAGTCAGGGAAGGCTTCTCTGCTCTTCTCAGTTGCCCTCTGTGTCAGTCAGGGCTCTCCAGAGACACAGAAGCAATAGGGCGTGTGTGTGTATGTGTGTGTGTGTGTGTGCGTGCGTGTGTGTGTAGAGATTCATTATAAGGAGTTGGCTCATGTGACTGTGGACAGCAACAGCTTCCAAGACCTCGCTGGGCAAGCTGGAGACCTAGGAGAACGGACTAGCAGGCCCAAGACCCAGGAAGAATCAGTGTTTCAGTTCCAGACTGAACACAGGAAAAAAACCAATGTCCCAGGTCAAGGCAGTCAGGCAGGTGGAGTTTTCCCATACTTGCTGGGGGCTCAGCCTTTTTGTTCTATTCAGACCTTCAACAGATCAGATGAGGCCCATCCACATGAGGGACAGCAACGTGCTTTCTTTAGTCTCCTGTTTGAAATGTTAATCTCATCCCCAAACGTCCTCACAGACACACTCAAAATAACATTTGACCAACTATCTGCGAAGGCAGTGGCCCTGGCAAGCTGTCACGTGACGTCAGCCATGGTGGCTCCTGCTTCGGAGTTCCCGTGCCCTGTCACGTTTGCTGGGTCTTCTCTCCGTAGTTCGCTCCTTGCCCTCTGCTCCCATACCTTCCCCATCTTCTCTGGCAGATGACTTCTGGTGCTGGACTCTTGACCCAGCTGGGCTGAGTCATAAATCAGTTAATTCAAAAAAATTATTTAAAGATAAGTGTTGACTTACCAATCTTTTGACTTTGGGCCAAGACCACTTTGGTTCTTCCCAGTGGGGCCCTCTGTGGTGGGGGAGGTCCATCTTCTTTCACAGATCCCCTCGTCATCCTTTGCCTACCCACTTCCAATTTATATCTCTTCAAGGTGGAGGAAGACTCAAGGACGCTTGTGAAGCATTCTGGGTACAGACTTCTTCCAGAGCTTTCTGACGATCCCTCCGGTATCGTATAGTTGATTGCGTCCCCTCTAATCGGCAGGTTCTTCCAGCCACTGGCTTCCACGCATCTTTCTGAGTTGATTGACTTTTCACAGAAAGAACCATCTTTCTTTTTATGCTCGTGTTTCATTGTTCTATGCCTTATTTATTTACGCGGTTACAGTGAAAAGTACAGCTGGCACAAACAGGCTTGGAAAGAAACGTAACCGACTCTTGGTACGCATGGAAAGTCAACTGATGGGTCAAGACACGCACACTCTGAGAGCGTGATGACTTCCTGTGGTGCCTGGACTGATGCGTGCTCCCTGATGTGGGTGCTGGCGTTTCCAGCCTGTGGCTGCGGCTGATCTCCAGGGGTACAGACTCCCACCATGCTGATTTCAGAGTACAGGTGGCTTCACAGCCCACCCAACTCAGAGCCCCTGAAAAACTCACAGCTGGTCCTCCTGCGTGGGCACAAAATGACTCTAGCACACAGCCTACTACCCTCCAGTCTTGGGCAGGCCAGGCACGCCTGAAGCGTGGGCTTCAGGCACAGGCCATTTTCACTGTACCTAAAAAGCAGTGTATCTCAACCCCCTCCTCATGTTTATAACCCCTGACTGCCCCCTTCTGCATGGCGGGCTGCTCCCCCAGACGCCTTGTGCTGCTGTTCTGCTTCCCATCACTCCTACCGGGCCTGCCCTCCTCACATGGAGCTTTGAGCTTTCCTGGCTCTTTACTCTTCCTACAAAACTTCTCTGTTCTGCATCCCAGCCCCTGAGGGTCCTATTAGGCAGTTGGCTGATTAATTTACCAGCATTTTCAGCCAAGGTGTTGGCTTAAAAAAGCTTTCAGTACTTCCTGCCTGGACGGCGGGCTGACTCACACAGGTGCGTCAGGTCCCAGGGTATCTCTCACATCTTCTGATGCCAGTGGGGGTCTCCACTGACGGATACAACCATCTCCGACTGCTTGGAACTCATTTCCGGAGACTTTCCACCATTCTTCCTGTCCTGGGGGTCCTGTGTCCTCCACGTTCCAGAGTCAGGTGGGTCAGAATTAGACTTCAAGTTCTTGGCATCCCACTTAGGGCTTTGATGCTTTTGATTCAAATCAGAAGGTGGTTTTTGGAATCAGAACTGTTTATGCCCGTGTTTTCACACATTGTTTGAAATTTTTCATTGTGGAAAAATGTGCATTGCCGTGTGTTAGATAAATGACACTTGATTCGCTTCTGCGAATGCACTGAACGGCAGAAGTGGGGGATGTGGCTCGGCGGCCCCAGAACCATCTGCGTGTCGGGGACGGAGGCGGGAGACCTTGACTGAAGAGCTTGACTGAAGAGCTAACGTAGGGGAGAACCTGCTATTCAGGCTCCCTGAATACAGACCCATTTGTATAACAAGCTGCATTTGTTAGAAGATGGCTTCAGAAGCTGGCATTTACGTTGAAGAGCAGAGAGTGGCACGTGCAGTGAGCAGAGTTTATCTGTGTGTGGAGTGAGAAATAATCTGCTAAGCCAGAAACTTCTGTATTTCCCAGATACCCGTGCAGTTTGCACACAGCCTGGGGTCTGGAGTGCAGGAAATTGCCTTCTTTCCCAGGGCTCTTAAAGGACCCCAGATGTCCGTTCAAAATTTGGAAATTAAAGGGTTAAGTGCCTTCTGTTTTCTTTGAAGACTGGCTAATACTTGATCTATTTTCATTAAAATGACTCCTTTGGTGCAGCATTTCTCCCCCCAAAATCAGTCAAGAGCTGCTGAGTCACCTCCAAACCCCACCTTTGGTTCTGGCTGTTGTCTGGAATCTCAAGCCGGACCCCAGACAAAGACCAGTGGGGTGGTATTGGAGAAGCCCCTCCAGGAGCCCAGGAGCCCACAGCCCTCAACACCAGGGCCCTAACTTCCCCACTCCAGGCCTCCTTTCCAAACCTACAAAATCCTTGGGAAACCATGCCTTTATCGGAGGCACCATTACTTTTATTTATGTCCTGTCAAATTCGGGTCCTGGAAGAGTTAACACTGGGAACCCCTGAGCCCCAAACATGGGAGAACATGCTTGTTACTGGCAAGAAATGCCACTGTCGTTACCTCACCCTGAGGTCTGTCTTCTGGTGGCTGGTAGAGACAGTGGTTTCCATAGCAGGAGGAAGGGCGCTCCGGAGAGGCCCCCTGATACCGCAGCAGACCCTGCGAGGCTCCGGCCTTGGAGAGCGAGGGCAGCAGGTAGGACACACAACAGTCCTGGAAGAGGAAGCTGCCACTTGCTGAGCACTGGCCGCCTTTCTCACCTGCGGATCCGGAGAGGTGTAAGCCGTGCAGAAAATGACGTGTGGGCCTTTTTCTCAATTCTTTCAAGGATGGTTCTGGCTCCTACTGCTCTGACGCACAGGAGGGAAGTTAACTCCTTACATTCCATGGAAGCCTGTAGGCCCAGGGCTTCCTCCTTCAGGGAACCCTCGTTGAGACCAGCTGACGTGAAGAAGGCTAAAGCTTTTTGAGGCTTTGTCTCATTTCGTCCTCACAGCCACTCGTTGAGATAGGTGTGACCTTCATTACCGTTTTACAGACAGCAAGCCGAGGCTTGGAGACACCGAACAGTATTCTTCCCTGAGGTCGCAGATAGTAAATGGCAGAATGAGGACCCGAACACCCTTGATCCGTCTGACTCTGTGTTAGTTCTCCGTGGCTGTGTAGCCAATCACCAACACTTAGTGTCGTAGCAGGGCACACGTCAGTTCCGTGGGCCAGGAGTCGAGGCTCCGCTCTGCTGAGTCCTCCACGTCAGGATCTCTTACTCGGCCACAGCCGTGTGACCGCTGGGGTCACAGTCTCACATAGCGGCTCAGCCGGGGCCTGGTCTACTCCCAAGATCAGACAGTTTGACACCAATTTCTCGCAGGTTTTGGGGCAGAAGCCCTCGGTTCCTTGACTCTGGGCCCCTCTGATCCATCAAAGCATGCACATCAGGAAGGAGATAGAGTCTTCCAGCAAGACAGGGGCCATGACCTTATGTAAGTTAACCACAGAAGCGACGTCCCGTCCATCACCTTTGCTGGATCCTGTGGGTTAGAGGAAGCACACCTTCTCCTCACACTCAAGGGGAGGGATCACACGAGGGGTGACTGGGAACACTGGGGAGTCTGTCCACCACAGAGTCCAGAGTGCAGCACAGGCCTTGCCTCCCCCTGTGTGGAGGAAAGGACACCTGACGTGACGATATGGAGATGCCCCATGTGGGCCCAGAGATTTAATTGAACTGTCTGCTCTCAGGTGATACAATTTCCATTGTTTTCTATCAGGAACAGAATTAAAATCTCAGAGCCACACTTTTGATTAATGTATGAGATGTAATATTACAGATTTCATAAAATTATCTTTCAAAGAAAGTGAATCTGTTTCCAGAGGACATGTCAAGGGCATGGGTTGTTTTGCAGTCACTCTCTTGCTTTTGGCAGCTAAGAAAAGTCAGCAAATCTGCAGGGGGTGTCAGGCACCCAGAGGACTCCTAAGGACGTGGTGTCCACAGTTTGAGGGAAAAAGCCTCCCAAGAGAAGACGAGTCCATCACGGTGACTGGAGAATTGAGTGCAGTGGGAAGCAAAGATCTGTGTGCATTTCTGCCCTCGACAGTCTGGCTTTGTTCCCGGGGCTGGCCCAGGACAGGGTTTAAATGGGAAAGAGCAGGCTGAGCTACGTGTGTAGGTAGCCCCACTGGGGATCTGGGAAGACATCCTGGCGGATACTGGAGAGAGACGTGACAAAGAAGCAGTGACTTCCAACACGCAGCAGGTGAATAATGTGGATTAAATAAAGCTCCAGTGTTTTCCGGAGTTAGATGCTCTCATTGATGGGATCAACCATATTCCCCACAGATGTGGTCAGGGTTGAATGAATTAGAAAACTCTTAGGGTCCTGGGCATAGTTCGTGCGGGGAAATGGACATGAGAGCTATGATCACCATTAATTCACTTTTCTCTGATGATTTGTGGGCCTTGGTGGTTATGTCCTTATAATGGGGTGATTCCCTTATCTCCCAAAGGACCCTGCTGGGTTTCAGGATTATTAGATCCAGAAGGTCCTGCCGGGGCTACTAGGAAGAAAAAGTGGGCACAATCCCCCTCTTCCACTCTGCTGGCTGGGGTGGGGGGTCTCCCCAGCTGAGACGGGAGGCCAGCGTGTTCATTCTGGAAGCCCTTCTCAGGCAACACCCTGTACTGGATTGTTGGCACTCAGGCTTGGCGAAGGCTCCCCGGCCGAGGGAGGGGAGTGGTGAGGTCAGGGCACTCTTGGGGGTCGCTCTGTGTCCCCGAGTCTTAGGGGGATTTGATGGGGTGGGAGGATCCAACTAGGGAAGCGCTGCTGTTGTCCTTGGTTCCCTGCCTGATGTCACCTTCTCCTTGGGGACAAGGCTGGTCCTCCGGCTTGTCAGTCACTCACCTGGCTCCTGAGGATTGCTCCGGGGGAAGGACCCGGGGGGTTGCCAGCTGGCAGAGTGGGGTGCTCGGGAAAGGCTGTGGAGAAAGTGCTGGGCTCCAGAGTGACCCAGGGGTTTGCAGAGGGGAGGGGCTTTCTCTTTTGTCTTCTGCACCCAGCTCTGCTCGTGGAGACCCTACTCCCTTCCCAACAAGGGGCGCAGAAAACTCCCTCTCGTTTCTGTCCAAGACAGATCTCAGAAAGATGTCGGAAGTGAGCGGCTGGTAGAAGATTCAGATTTCTTCCCTCAGAGGCTTTTATTCTTGAACGGCTCAGAGACCGATGCTGGAAGTGAGACCAAGATGGCCCCATCTTCAGCCCCACCAGCTTCCCCGAGGCTGAAGCCAGAGCAGGGCACCATCCCCGAGTCCCCCTCTACTCGCTGTCAGGCCTGCCCCGCCCTTGTCTCCGCCGGTCTTCCTTCTACCCTCAGCCCACGCCAGCCACTGTCCCCACAGCAAGCCAGCGCGAGTCTGTCGAAGTGCAAGTCTGACCATATCACAGATCACATATCGAGACCCGTGTGGCTGCCAGCTTTTCCTGGGACCGAACTCTAGAGCCCTGATGTGGCCAGTAAGCCCCGCGTGGCCCAGCCCCAGCCTGGCCCCACGCCCCGTGTGATGGGGAGAAGCTGTGTGAGTTTCCTAGGGCGGCCGTAAGGAAGCACGGGAACCGAGTGGCTTGAATAATGCGCATTCGTTGGCTCACGGTTCCGGAGGCCAGAGGTCTGGCTCCTTCTGCGGCCGTGAGGGAGAATCCATCGCGTGCCTCTCACCTGGCTTCTGGCGCCCCCCAGGCTCTCCTTGGCTTGCAGATGGCCCTCTTCGCACGTGTCTTCACGTGGTGTTCCCTCTGCGTGTCTGTCTGTGTCCAGATTTCCCCTTCTTATAAGGGCACTGGTCATCCTGGATTAGGGTCCCCCCTAGTGATGTCATCTTAATGTCATCATTGACAAATACTTGGTTTTCAAATAAAATCAGAGTCACAGGCACTTGGGGTTAGGAGTTTTTAGGGGACACAATTTAGCTCACAATAGATGCCACATGTGCCGTGTGCCCTTTGGTCTCTCCAGCCTGCTCTCTCTCTGTTCCTTGGCTGTACCAAGCTCTTCCCTGCTGTGTGCCTTCACCCAGGAACATGTGGCATCGCCTTTGCTTTCAATAAGCCCTGAGTGCCTCGCCTGGGCAGGATCTTTGCCCTGCTGATCCCTGATCACTTACCGGGTTCTTTCCTCGGGGGAGCCTCCTGTGGACTCCCGCCTTGTTTGGAGGGTCCTGCCGTCACTCCCAGGGCATCGGAATGCTCTTCTCTAATTCACATCCCTGGCCTGCCTCCCCTGTGGGGTTGTCAGCCGCACAAGGAAAGAGACTGTGTCCAGCCGATTCACTACTGTGTCTCTTTGGTGGTACAGTGGGAATGCTGGTCTTGCAGCAGAAGTCTGTAATGTTGCGTCCAATCTAAGGGCAGCCAAGGGAGTGGCCGTGGGATTTGCTGGGAAGGTATCTCGTGGGGTCGGCCTAAGAGGGGGAACTCAGTGATGAGCCCCGAGGACACACCCATCCCCAGCCACCCTTGTGGCTTCTCGTCTGCAGGGGTGTGTCGGTAAGTGATGGGGCCGGCTCTGGGGCCCTGGTCTCCTACCTCACAGTTGCTGTCTTCTCTCCATTGGGGACCTCTTGCTGGACACCTGCTGGACACTTTGTCCTTCTTTGCAATACTTAGCTGGGCTTCAGTGGGCAACTCCGTTGAGTAGGAGAGCCCAGAGCACTGTGTCCGGAGTCTGCACTTGGCAACATGCAGCTGTGGTTCTGGGGTCCTGTGCCTCTTTCTGGGCTCTTTGTCCTCCTCTTGGAATGAATCCTCTCCCTCTGAGACTCTCATCGTCTGCTGCAGGGACAGGGGCAAGGTAATGCTTTCTCTTGTTGAAGCAAGTCCCCCACCTAGAACATTCTATTCATCCTTCTGGGCTCAGATCAAATGCGGTCCTCTCCGATTTCTTTTTTTTCACATCCGCAGTGCCATCTAGTTGCTCTTTCTCTGTCTCCCCCATCTTCTTTTTTTTCAGTTGCTCTTTCTTTGTTAGGCAGTTTTCTGTGGCAGGTGGATGGCAAATCAGCAACTGTAGCTCATTCAACAGGCGCTCACTCCCGACCTGCCCCTCACTTGACTTCCCCGAAGCCGGAGCGATGAGCTTGCTGTTGGGTACTTTATGTTATAAAAACAAAGTTTTGTTTGGGGGCTGCCTAGTATCTTCACTGACTAAACTCTCTGGCTCTGCTGTCACGGAGTGTTAAGCAGATTCCCTGAAGTTTTGGGTCCGGGGCCTCGTTTTTGGACCCCATGGTGAAGATCGGGGCTGACCGTGGAGGAGGCCCTGGCAGCTCCGTGCAGAATGAATGAAGTTGCCGCCAGAGATTTGATGTCCGCCGTCCCAGGTTTTGTGTAATTTAGTGGCAAACTCTTAGAGAACAAAGACCCTCGGGCTCTAAAGAAATGATTTTTCTTTTGTGGGAGGCCGGAGAGGTGGCGATCGGGAAATGAAAGGAGAGGAGATTGTGTGTGGCGGGTTTTCCTGGAGGCTTCAGTATACTCAGGGTGATGTCCGCACGCCGCCCTCTTCTCTCCGAGCCCGGGTTCCTTGTCAGACTGAGTATGTGATTTCGGAGTGAAATGTCCCCATTTCCCCTTCCATTCTTTATGCCAAACGATACCTGCTCCCCTGAGGAGAGTCCCCAGGAAACAAACCAACCAACAACTTAATGACCCTCTGCCTCCACGCCATCTTAAGATGGAGGAGCACCCCTTCAAGAAGGTTGACCCAGATATGGGAGTCTACCTCTGACCACCTGCAGGGGCTGCCCAGCTCTAGGTCACCCTCCGCCAAGTTAGCTTCAGGGACATGAAGAGATCTGCTGCGTCTCAGGGAGCTGACCATCTGTCCATCTGTTTGTCCATCTGTCCATTCCACCCACCCATCTGTCTGTCCATCCATCCGTCCATCCAACCAACCATCCATCCAACCATCCATCCATCCAACCATCCATCCATCCATCCATCCATCTATCCATCCATCCATCCATCCATCCATCCATCCATCCATTTTTCCATCTGATGCTGGCTGAGCTCCTCCTGTGTTCCAGATACTCAGACTGGATAGGATCTGTCCCTGAGATGCAGAAGTTCAGAGTGATTGAGAGACAACCAGATACTATATTCAAGGTCAGCACAGAGTCCCACGGTGGCATGTATGGTGGCCACTTGCCCATCCCAGATGCCTCCCTGGAGTCAGTGACATCTAAGCTGAGACCCCACAGAGGAGCAGGGAATTAGCCAGACCAATGGCAAGGGGAGAAGGGTGAGGGGTATTTCAGGTGGGAACTGAACTGAAAAGTATAGAGGCTAGAGAACCACACTAGGGTGACAAGAGGGGGGGTTGTGGAGGAGCATGGGTTCAGTGGGATCAAAACAGTGGGTAGGGGGATGGAGGTTGAGGGACCAGGCCCTGGAGGGCCTTCTATGTCATCCAAGCTAAGGAATTTCAGCTTTGGCCCAAAGCCAAGTCACATGGCAGGAGCGCCAGGCAGCCCTTCCTCTCCAACTTCCCTCCCAAAGCCTGGCCAGTCCATAGACACTGGACAAACACTTTTCTCTCTTGAGGCCAGCTCAATCTGAGGGCCCTGGCTCAGGGTTCCCCCCAACTCCTCCAGACCCCTCCCCAGTTTGATCTGCCACTGGCCTCTGTTCAAGTAGGTAATGACATGGAGTGGTGTTTAATTCTGAACTCTGCAAACTTAAAAGATTAAATAATGGATTTTGTGATCTGCTGCGCTCTTTTCTGGATAGAATGATAAGATGTCAATTGGAAAAATTTAAATATTGATGAGTTTTAACTTTGTATTGATGGGGCAGTGACATATTTTGAATAATGATTCACATTAAAAATACAAGGATTCATATTGATTATACAGCGTCTGGCTGTATTAAAATAACTGAGTAATCCTTATAACTTGGTGCGCTTTAAAAAATTTGTTTCTTCTGATCGCTGAAGACCCAACCAGTGCATAACTTGCAACAAATGCTTGACATCCCTACCTCTTCCTTCTGCTGCCCTGTAGGACTGATATTTTTCGAGGCACCGGACAGTCTGGGGTCTTCGAAAGCCCAGTGTGTAGGAGCCAGCGTATGTGGGGACCTCAAGGGAATCCCCAGACTGTTCAGCTTCTCCTGGGCACCTGCAGCCCTGGGGTGAAGGGCAGGAGAGGAGGTCTGTAGGTTGTTTAGATGTTCGTTTTAGTTGAGCTTGAAACTGTTCCCTCGGGATCTGAGATGGGTCCTCAACTGCTGTGCCCAGGGATTTTGCTCACATTCCTTGAACCCCCCCTTTGCCCTTCTGGTTGGAACTTTGGGCGCAGTGTCTTCAAGTTTCCAGCCTGTCTTTTTGTCTGACTTTCTTTGCTTGTGGCTACTGAGCTCCCCTCAGGACTCTCTCAGAGGCTCAAGAATCAAGCATTTAACGGAAGAGAATTGCCACGTGCTGGGATGGATTAGTGACTGTCGTGCTGCTGGACTCTCTCTGTTCATTCATTCGTCATTCATTCATTCCCTGCGTATCTGTCAGACTGGAGTTCTGTGAAGCATGTACCACACCTGCCCTTATGGAGCTTACGGCCTGGAAGGGAAGACAGACATTGGACAAATGATTTACACATGACTAAATTAAGTGCAAGTGTGACAGAGGCTATGAAGGGAACAGGCCTGGAGATTTAGCCTCGTGTGGAAGTGGTGTGCAAAAAAGAGCCAGCCTAGTGGGCCCACCAGGGAGCCTCAGAAAGGGCTGCTTGCCGTGTCTGAGAACTTGATTGGGAAACAGTTCCCTATTCTGACAGAAAATTTATCTTAAATGGTAAGAGTGGCATTCTATCCTGAACTGTTTGTACAAATAGTGTGGTTCATGCCGAGCACCTGGTTTCCTTCTTGGAGTCTGGAATTGTGCTCTGTGTTAAACAGCGGATGCCTACGTCACCAGCCCCCAATAAACCCAGGTGCTAAGACTCTGGTGAGGTTCCCTGGCAGATGATACTTGGATGTGTTGCCACAGCCTGTTGCTGGAGTAATTAAATGTGTCTTCAGTGTGGAATTAAGTGTGGGACTCCCCTGGGAGAGCACCCCTGGAAGCGTGCGCCTAGTTTCCCCCAGACTTCACCCCCATGCACCTTGCCCTTTGCTAATTTTGCTCTGCATCTTTTTGCTGTAATGAAGCTTAGTTATGAATATGACCACAGGTTGGGTCCTGTGAGTTCTTCTAGTCAATTACCAAACTGGAGTGGCTCGGAAGCCCCAACACGGGGAGTCAGGGAAAGCCTCCTGATGAGGTGATATTTAGTTAAGACCTTGAGGAACAGTAGGGATGAGACAGTGTGTTGGAAATCACCGTAGGCAAGCCCAAGAGTTTGTACAAATGCCCTGAGGTAGGAACTGAGACAGGTTAGTGTGGATAGAAGTGTTCCTGGGAGGGTGCAACGAGACACGGGCCTAGAGAGAGAGGAAGAAAATCCTAGATTATGGTGGATCTTTTAGCCACATTAATGAACTTGGATTTTACTTTATTTCTGATTCAACAGCAGCCCTACAAAATCAGTAAGATTAGCCCCATTTTTAAAGATGAACAAAATAAGATCACTTGCCTGGCCTCCCATAGCCAGTATGTGACAGAGCTTAGCATGAATTGAGGTCTATCTGGCTTGTAGATGTCCTGGGTTCTCTCTGCCAGATCTGTGCATAGATCAGGGCAGGGCCTGAGCCTTCCTGAGAAAGGTTATTGAGAAGAGTTAAGACAGGTTTCTATGTTCTGTTCTTTCCCTCTGGGTCTACTGTCTTTCCAGGGCTCACTGCTTTGGAAGAGTACTGTGCACAGTCACCTTTGGGTTGGGGAAGAGCTTTGTGACCACGAGTCCTATGCCCGATGTAATAGGATGTTTGTTCTGGAACCTCAACTATGTGAGCTTCTGCTTCATGCAATGTTCTTAATACCTTTGTGCCTCGGTTTCTGTACCTGCAAAATGGCAATAATAATAGTGCTTATTCAACAGGTTTGTTCATTTATAGTTTTATTGACGTGTCATAGACAATAAACTGTACACGATTCAAGTGCACAACTGGGTAAGTTTTGACACACACGTACACCGTGAAACCATTACCACAGTCGCGGTAATGACCACATTCATTACTCAAAAGGTTTCCTTGTGCCTTTGTATAATCTGTCTTTCCTGCCCCTTTCCTTTCTCCAGACAAACACTTATATTTTCTGTCACTATAGATTAGTTTACATTTTCTAGAATTCTATATAAATTGTGCCCTACAGCTCTGGCTTCTTATACCCTACATAATAGTGATTTTGACATTTCCTCTATGTGGCGTGCATCAACATGCCTTAGCACGTGTGTATCCTTGTCACTACATTGCACAGCTGAAACTAACAGAATGTGTGTTAACCATACTGGAATTTAGGTAAAAACTTCATAAAAAATGATCAGGTAGTAGCCCATTTTATGCAAATACCACAGTATCTTTTCCTATCTGCTCACCTAGTGATGCCCAGCTTTGTTTCTCACGTTCCGCTGTTACAAATAAAATTGCTATGAACATGCGCACACAGGTCCTTGTGTGGACAGACTCTTTCGTTGCTTTTGGGCAAATACCTAGAAGTGGGGTGGTCGGATGGGGTGGTAGGCATGTGTTTAACATAAGAAGCCACCAAACTGTTTTCCAAACTGTTTTCCGAAGTGGTTGTGTCATCTTATGTTCGCACCAGCTGCGCGTGGGTTCCATTCGCCCCACGTCCTTGCTAACCCTTGGGAGGGTCAGCTTCTTCACGTGAAACGTGCTGTGGCTAATCTGCTGCCTGTGTGGTTGCGTCCCTAATGACTGATGGTGTCAGCCACCTTGCCGCGTGCTTATCCGTCATCCCGACGTCTTGTCTCTTCAAATGTTTTGCCCATTTAGAATCAGATCATGTTCCTAGTACTGAGTTGCAGGAGCTCTTTGAAGACTGGAGATAACAAATTATTTGTTGCGTATATGTCTTACAAATATTTTCACTTAGCCTGTGACTTGCCTTTTTATTTTCAGAACAGGATCATTTGAAGATACAAAGTTTTTAATTTTGATGAAGTCAGATTTGTTGACTGTTTCCATTATGGCCTTGCTGTTGTGTCATTTTTAAGAAATCTTTGTCAAATCCAATATCATTAAGATTTTCCTCTATATGTTCTTCTAGTAGTTTTATACTTTACGGCTTATGTTAGGTCTATCATCGTTTCCAGTTACTTTTGTATGGGGTGTGAAATGCAGTTAAGTGTTCTTTTCTTTTCTCCCCTGGGGCCACCTGGTTGCTTTAACACTGCTTGTTGAAATGATCTTCCCCTCATTTTCCATTGAACAGCCTTGGTCCCTTTCCTGAAAATCAATGAACCATGTACATGTGCGTCTTCTCCTAAACTTTCTGTCCTGTTCTGTTTTTCTGTCTGTATTTGTGCTGATACCATACGTTATTAATACAGCTTTACAAGGTGTGTTCAAATTGGGTGGTGTGAATAATCCAGTTTTGTTCATTTTCATTCTGCCTTTTCTACATAATTTTCATTTCCATATACATTTTAGAATGAGTTCGTCAATTTCTACAAAAAAGCCTGCTTGGATTTTGATTATATGTATTGAATGTGTAAATAAATTTAGAGAGAATTAGCATCTTAATAATACCATGGTTTTCTTTCCATGAACATGATACATATTTCTGTTTATATTTCCTTAATTTCTTTTTGCAGTGTTTTATAGTTTTCACTGTACACATTTTGCATGTATTTATCCTAGTATCTAATATTTTTTTTGATGCTATTAAAAGTGGAATTCAAAAAAATTTTCAACCCTCTGTTGTTGAGGCAGTATGTAGACATAAAAGTGACTTTTGCACATCACCCTTGTATCCTGAGAACTTACTGGCTTCCTTTTTTAGTTCTGTTTGTTCTATTATTTAGTTGAGTCCATAGAATTTTCTCTTAGTGAATAAAACCAATGTAATTTTTTTTCCCCAATCTGTGTACCCTTAATTCTTTTACCTTATTGCAATGGCTAGAAAATAAAATGCGGAGCAGAAATCCCTGCCCTATTCTTGATGTTGTCGGGAAAAGCATTCAGTCTTTTATCACTAAGTGTATTAAATAAATACAGGTTTTACATAGATGTCTTTTACTAGGTTGAGGAAGTTCCCTTCTATTCTAGTGAGCTCAGACAGAGTATTCTGGGGGGAACCAACTGACTTCTAATTTGTTTCCCTGCTTCTCATTTTCATTCCTAGGCCACTGTCGTCCCATCTTCCCCACAAGCTCTCCTGCAGTGCTTTCACAGTCCCACCATCCCGTGTTTTTCCTTCTCGCGATGATCACAGATTCCCCGAGTTGCTCTCTCTCATTCCTTGAAGATTTTGAAACCCCTGCTTCACTGTCTATTTCTAACACGACACGTGTCATAATTCTTGGTGAATTTAATATCCACGTAGGGATCCTTTCAAAACCCAGGAGTATTAGCCACAGGAAGGAATGCTCTTTGCTGTTACAAACAAACCTCAGCATCTTAGCGGCTTAATGTAACAAGAGACTATTTCTTGCTTATGCTGCAACCAACATGCCTCCCTGGGACTCACCTGGTGCATCCAGCTACGTGCCTTCTGAAGGCTTATGCCTCAGCAGCCCAGTGTGGCTGGAGGAGAATACACAGCGAAGTTAACTGGTGTCATTTATATCCACAGTCCCTCCCCACGACCTCCGTGCCCCCGAGATTCTATACATAACTCGGTTCGTACCTGTGCCAGACCATGCCAGCGTCTCCTCTCTCAAATAGCAGCTCTGCTTAGGCCTCAGTCTTTCTTCTGATGCCACTGGAGAGCAGACTGAATCAGAAGAGAGTGTGCGTGTGCCCATCAGCCTGTCTACCTGTGTCTGCGTCCGGCCCTGCTCCTGCAGACAGCCCCTCGTGCTCCTGCTCGTGTGCTGCACTCCCTTCCTTCTTACCCAGTCAAGGGTGTGCTTCCTGCTCTGTTGTTCATCTTGAGCTTTTCCCTCTCTGTCAGATCATTCCTATCACCAAAACCAGTCTATAGCATCTCTTAAAAAAAAAAAAGTCTCTCCTTGCACCTGCTGCCGCATCTCTTGACTTTCCCCCTGTAGCAAAACAGCTTGCACTGTTGTCACATGCATTCTTTCCAGTTCCTCTGGAAACTGGAAACTCTGTTGCCTCTATCTATCTATCTATCTATCTATCTATCTATCTATCTATCTATCATCTATCTGTAGCAGGGAGGGGCAGAGGGAGAGGAAGAGAGGGGAATCTTGTGTGGGGCTAGATCTCATGACCCTGAGATCATGATCTGAGTGGAAATCAAGAGTCGGACACTGAACCGACTGAGCCAGCTGGGTGCCCCATACTTTTTCATACTCAACCAGGCTTTTGTCCATTCTCCTCCAGAAAACCTCTTGTTAAGGACACCATGTCCACTGACCAGTCCCTGTCCTCCACCTTGCTGACATCTAGGAGCACTTAACTTACCTGCTCACCTCTCCAGTCAGAACCCACTCACTCCGGGTGCTCCTTTGGCTCCTTTTCTGTCTCCCCTGAGTGTCTCCGTGTCTCCCCAACATGTGAATCCTGGGGTGCCCCCACTCTCAGCTATCATATTCTCCACTTCCCTACTCAAGCACTCCCTGGTGACTTCCTCCAGGCCTTCACATACATGTCAGCCACGGGCTGATGATCCTAAACTTATCATTCCAGCCCTGACTCGATTCGTCACCTCCTGAGACACTCGCACCCTGAGACTTCCCATCTCAGGAAGTGGCAACTCCAGCGTGCCCTAATGCTGGCGAGTCATCCTGCACCCCTTTTGCTTTCTCTTCCTTTATCTAATCCATCCACAATCCTGTTGACTCTAGATCCAAAACCCACGGACATCTTCAGGACCCTCACTCTTTTCCTCGGGCTCCTGGGTAGCTCAGTCAGTTAAGCATCCAACTCTTGATTTCTGCTCAAGTCATGATCTCAAGGTCATGAGATCAAGCCTCGCATCGGGCTCCAAGCTCCATGGGGAGTTGGCTTGAAGATTGAGGATTCTCTCCTCCTCTCCTTTTTTCCCTCCCCCGGCTCGCTTACTTGCTCTCTTAAAAAAAGAAAAAGAAAGAAGAAAAGACCCTTCACCCTTTCGCCTGTAGTCTGTACCACTCTTTATCCCGCACTAGCACTGGAGCCCTCTTTGTCTACTCAAGGATTACAAAGTCCTGATGGACCCGGCTCTTGCTACCTTTGGGACCTCGCCTCCTGCCCGCACACTCTGCCCCGGCCTTGCTGCTTAGCTCCCCCACTCGTATTCGTGCCTCGGGCTTCTGCTCATTGTTTCCTCTGCTCCGGATGTCCTCTGGGCTCCCTCCCTCACTTCCTCCAGGTGCCTCTCAAGCATCACCTTCTCAGGAAGTTGTTCTTGAACACCCACCAGAACATAGCATCCCCGTCCCCTCCTGTCCTATGGCCTGGTTCCGGGTTTGTCGCACTGCCCACAGCCCCTCGGAGTATGCAACCGGCAGGCGTGCTGAGTCCTCGTTCACGGCTCTGCTCCCCGGTGCCTAGAGAAGGGCCCAGTATGCCACAGGGACGCAGTAAATCTTTCTAGAATGAATAAATTTCAACCCGTGTCCTCGATTAATAAACAAAAATTCCATGTCCTCCTTTAATATTAATCTAAATTTCAGAAATTAAATATGATGACTGAAAGGGAATAAAATCACTTAAAATTTGAATGTGCATTTTTATCATTAATAACTATGATAAAAAATTTATGCTAATTTTAAAGATTCAAACTGTACAGAAATGTGTAATAAAAAGTGAAAGATGACCTCTTCCACGTTTTCTCCCATTCCTCTTTCTTCCCATCCCACCATCCCCAGTTGTACACCTCTGCTGATAGTGTTGTGTATGTCATTTCTCTGTATAGATAACACACACACACACACACACACACACACACACACACACACACACACGATCTTTTAAAAATGGTATCTTGTTCTGTACTATATAGCTCTCTTTTTCTTTTCACCTAAAAACATACCAAAGATAGTTCCCTATGCTAATGCCTTGAGATCTTCTGTGACCCTCTAACACCTAAAGATCTGTTTGCACCCCACCCCCTGCCCTGGGCATGCTCCACTTGTGAAGACCACTGCTCAAAAGCCCCTCCCTGAAAAGCCTTGATTCTCGGAACCGAGTGTCACATTGCCCATGTCACAACCTTCCTGGCCCCTTTCCCCATCGGTCTTCTGTTCCCTTCTTTCTGTCTGCAGTGTGGCTACTTACTGCTCTGATTCAGGAGACACAGACCCCTTGGGGACCAGTCAGTATGTGTCCTTTGTAGTTCTGTGTCTTCCATAATTGCGGGCTCAGTAAATGCTTGTTGGATGGATGAATGGATGGGTAAGGGGAGAATGGAAAAAAGGAGCTTCTCTTCCTTTTTCTCCCCCTAAGAGACACCCCAAAATGCTTCCTAACACAGATCTTGCAGGTTTGCTGACTGAGGTGTAAGCTAATTCTTCCATTAGTCCATCAGGTGAAATTGAGGCTTTCTTAAACATGGGGTAGCCTTTCTCAAACATGGGGTAGCCTTATTTTTTTTTAAATTAACATACAATGTATTATTTGTTTTAGAGGTACAGGTCTGTGATTCATCAGTCTTACACAATTCACAGCACTCACCCTAACACATACCCTCCCCAATGTCCATCACCCATAGCACTGGCATTTTTAAAAACAAATAAACAGCACTAATAATAATAACAGTAAAAATTACTGTTGCCACTTAATTGAGTGCTCACTTTGTATGAGCACTGCACTTAAATACTTTATATACATTGTCTTCTTTAATTTTCAACAGTCTGTAGGAATTGGATACTGTTAAATTTTCTGTTATGTAGAACAGGCTCGGAAATCACTGGCTCAAGAATGCGCAGCTCCCTAGTGACAGAGCAGGACTCAAACCAGGGCTCTCCGATCCACAGCCTGACCTTGCTCTTGTCTCCTGGAGAACCAGCTTTGCGTGGAATTGTTTCCTCCAGTTGAAACCGGTTGCCTTTTTAATTGCAGAAAGCAACCAATTTGTGATTAATAGATTAATATGGCAACTCTTTTCCCCTCTGAAAAAGTCGTTCTTTAACTTGCACACGAAACTAGTAGTGAAAAGACTCTCCAAAAAACTAACTTTACCTCTGCCTTAAAAAAAAAAAAATCCGTACATGGCTTGACCAGGGTCAACCTCAGCTCCCTGACCACTTGATAACTTGACTTCTCTGGCTACCTTTCTGCCTTAGCAAGAAGGTCAGCTCAGGAGTTAGACCCAGGAGAATAATCATTTGGGTCCCAAACAGTGTGTTATATAAACTGTCCACACTTCGGACAGCATCATCAACTGTTTGTCAAACTCTGGGTTCTACAAAACTGAGTTTAAAAGAAAAAAAAAATCTGCGTAGATTCTGTCAAAGTTCCACTTGGTTAGCGTGCTTGCAATGCTCACTGTAACAAAGCCTTAATATAATTAAATTTTAAATTCCATGTAGAATCTAGTGGGTAGGCAGATGTACCGGTATGTTAAACTTTATGTCGCTTGAAAATGGTTTTCAAGTACATCAGAGGGAGACCATCCAGCTGTAAAATTATCTGCTTTATGATGCCGCATCGCAGCTCTGATCTGTTTCTTTTAATTAAAAATGTACCTTAAAGTTGAACCATCCCCACTCTCTGCTACCTTTTCACCTCTTTCTTAAAATTTACCAACAGAAGATGAAGTAGCATGGCTGTTCCATGGACCTTTGGGGATGTTTACGCAGGAAATCACTTTTCAATTAAATATTAATTTTTGTGGCTCTCGAGCTAGGCTCAGGTCCTCTCCAGGCCAAAGGGTAGCCTTCAGGTATCTGCTGCGGTCCAGGCTGTGAGGCCTTTGGCTGACCAACACTTCCAACCTCTTGTAGCTGTTCCAGAAACAGAGTAACAGAACTTCCCAAAGGTGAGGAGATGCCAGCTTGGCCAGCTCCTCCTGCGCTGGCCAAGGTGCGAATAGCCTTCACGGTGTCTGCCCTTGGAGTGGCTTGCCAGGGTCCCTTCTAGGACCCCTTCCTCATGTTCCCCCCCAGAAGCCTTTCTTATGACTTTTTGATATCTGACTTTTTGTTTTTCTGTTTAAGGTTATCCCTTTAATGTTGGAGGTGTTTAATTTCAGAGATGTTAATTACATAGATGTTTCATTCTCTGTTAAAATACAGAACACCCACAGACAGGTGGTGCTCCCAGCCCGCTCTGCAGCCATTGGCCTCCTGAAAGGGCTACAGCTCCTGGATCCTTCACAGAAGACCATAAAGACAGTGGGCATTTGTACCCTAGGTAATGGGCTTTGCAGAGAGAAAAGGACTCACAGAAGGGCAGACTGGGTGCTGGAATCCTCCCCAGACCTGGTTCCGGTGGTAGCTAATTAGCAGCTGTAAATACACTCAGTGTTACTTTTTAGATGAGATTAGTCTTACACCACACCTATGATAGAGCCTGGTACACGGCAAGCCTTGAATAAATATTGGCTATTATTGAGATTATGAATATTTTATTCTTCTAATTCTAATCAGATCCTGGTAGACCCTCTTTAGGATCCTTCTGGAACCTTCCAACAGGCAGAAGGAAGGGAAGCAAGTAGTGCCTTACATGGCCTGGGAGACTTGTCTGCCGTCAGACGGGGGTGGGGGGAGCCGAGGGATCATCTTGTTTGCGGCCCCAAGTTTTCTGGACAGAGAACAGGTGCTTCCGGCAGAGAAGGTGCTCACGCAGAGGCACAGCGAGCTGAGGTGGGGTTGGTTCCCTCGCACCCACCTCTACCCTTCTTTCTGATTGCTTGGCGGCTTCGCTTCCTCCCAGCCCGCTCTGCAGCAGGAAGCGCCGAGGCAAAGCTGCAGGATTTGGCTGTCCCTTGCAGCCCTCTGTTACTTTGCTGGGATGGCTGCCCAGGTGCCCCTGCTGTCTTAGAGAGCCCCACTGACCGCCACCGCCGTTCCAGGCTGCAGGCGGAGAGACTGGAGGTTCGGTGCCTCCCTGGATGGTAAAGAGCCTTCCGGTGTGCAGGGGTCCTTCTGCTTCCTACACCCCTACTGGGCATCTGGTACCATCACACTCCATTGTAGGACTCTCGTTTCCTTCCCTGTGCTGGAATGTGGTTGTGCTGATGCTCTCGTGGGAAAGCGGCAGGGGCGCCTGGGGGCTCAGTCACTGAAGCCTCTGCCTTCGGCTCAGGTCATGATTGCAGGGTCCTGGGATCCAGCCCCGCAACGGCTCCCTGCTCAGCGGGGGATTCTGTTTCTCCCTCCCCCTCTCTCTGCCCCTCCCTGCCGCTCATGCTCATGCTCTTTCTCTCAGATAGATAAGTAAAATCTTAAAAATAAATAAATAAATAAAGTGTTCAGCCAGCTGTTTTCAAGGCGCTATCAGGCCACACATGTGGATTCTGATTTGGTGTTTTCATTTCTGCCCTGGTCTTGGTTTTCCCTGTCTAAGGTCTGCATTGGAGGATTGGGCACAGATCCCTCTCCCTCAGGGCAGCCTGAAAGGAGGGCGGGCTGCTGATCTGACAGCGTGCTGGCCCCTCCAGGGGCTCTGGGGGGAGGGAGAGGGAGGGCCATGCCAGAGCAGGTGGGAAACGGGGTTTCTGTGCAGAGAAGGGCCTGGGCATTGACTCTGAGGTCCAGAGATGCTTGGTGGGAGGGGGTGGTCAACAGCAAGGTGAGAACGGGTCCCACTCAGATGCACTCCGGGGAGGCCTGCTGGTGAGAGCCAGGCTCGTGGACGGCTGGGCGAGAGACGTCGGTCTCCATCCTAGTCGCTATCACGGGTTTGGAATATCAGTGTCATCCTCAAGCTGGTCACCTTGACCAGCTTGGCTGCACTGTGCCTTTCTCCAGCTGTTTCTCCGGATGGAGCTGGCTTCTCTGGTCTGGTTATTCGGGTTGGTGTGGGATTTCCTACAGGCACCTCGGGGGGACCCTTTCCTGCTACCAGCTGTCAGCTCGTTTCTATGGCAGCGGCCCTATCTGCAGGCAATGGTGGAACTCTTCTCCCAAAGGAAGCAAGGTGTCCTGGGCCTCAGTTTACCCAGGGCTCTCGCCTTCTCCCGAGGAGTCCTCCCGGAGCAGTTACCACACTGGACCTCACTGGCAAGGCAAATACCCCCTTTCCTGATAAAGGACAAAAAATGTGTTTTTGGTCAACTTGAAAGAGTGACTCCTAGGAATTTAGATAGAGCAGCTCAGATGTCACCTTACACTGCTTCTACGAATTCAGTTGTGTGGACGTGTCAAGATCATGTGTGTATAAACGAAGTTATTCGTGGAAATGTGGCTTTTCCATTCTTGCACTTGGGAAGTAGTTTTTATTCGAACTCCTCATGCGCGCGATGCCTCATCTCCCTGACTGTGACCTTCTCCTGACCACAGCAGAGGTGGTACATACTTCTGTTGCAAGAGGTAGAGATCTTGAAATCTGGGAATGACGCTACACTGGAGATTTTATCCCGTGTGTCTGGGTCAGCTCAAGGGCCACCCCAGAGATGCATGGACTGAGAAGTGCAAACCACCGACATTTATGCGTTCGCAGTTCTGGGGGCTGGAGGTCCAGACTTGGGGTGCTGGCGGCGTCGGGTGCTGATGAGGACTCTCTTCCTGGCTTACAGATGGCACCTTCTTGCTGCTGTTGCTTGGGAGAGATCTTATAAGGCCACAGTCCTACTGCATTAGGACCTCACCCTTATGATCTCGCTTTAACCTTAATTACCTCCCGAAAGCCCTACATCCAAACACAGCCACACTGGGGGGCTTGGGGACTTTGAAATATGAATTTTGGGGGGGGGGACACAATTTAGTCCATAGCGCCAGGCCGTGACACCCACTATACATAACGTCAGGCAGCGTGTTTGAATCTGTCTTGGACGTATGTGCTGTGGTCTCCATATTGTAAGGACTCACTCTTGTTGAAAGAACTCCTTACAAGGCATCAGAGCTGTGATCGTGAGTTTATACCACTCAGAAGGATCACTAAACCTGTGTCATGTTCATATGTTCCTTTTTCCAGTTCCGTTTGGTGACCTCTAGAAGCATCCCAGACTAATACCGATGGAGGGCTTAGCTACTGTGTCTTCTCCAAATAGTACTTTGTTATTCAAAGTAGAGCAATGGAGAATGTTCCCTGTAATTCGAAAAACTGTAAGTTGTCAGCTGGAGGTTGGTCATTTTGTACCCCACAACAAACCAAGACGTGACCTTGCTTTTTTGTACCATGTCACAGATACAGAGCACGATACAGGGACGGCAGGGACACCGGTCACAGCTGGTGGCCAGACTTGAACCTGGATGCCTTCTCTTCTCCCAGAGTTCCGTCCCTTTTGTTGTATCACTGGGCTCTGGGGGGCAAGTGATGGGAAGAAAGAGGGGGTCACTGACATGGCCAAGACCTTCCAGGAGATGAGTTTCAAAGAGTGCCCTTTGTCAGGGCCCTTCTTGCTGCTTCTCCAAAAAAACCATATTAGCCTCAGGAGGTAGGGATGCCTCTTCTCCATGGGGGCCAGCCCTGGGCCGTTCTGCCTTTCCCCTCCTGGGCTGGGGCAGGGAGGGCCCCTTTCTGCGGCTGCTCCTCGTGTCTTACGTGGGGCTCCAGGTCCCTCTCCATCTTGCCTTAAATAAGGGTTTTAGTGGACTGCAGGCTTTTTCAGCGACTGTATTTATGGAAACCACTAAAGACTTCAAGAAAGGGTTTAATTCAATGTGAGGTTCTATCTTTGAAGAAATTTGTTTAATAGCGCAGGGAAAATTGGGCTTTCAGGAACAGGAAAGCCTTGGAGAGGCAGTGGGGCCGGAGAGGAAGGGAGTGTTTGTGAACCTGGCGGGCTTGGAAGGTGGGCGATGGGGCCGGAGTGGGGCCCAGGCAAAGGCCTCCCAGGGAAGGCTGGTCCTTAGGACAGTGTCTGCTGCTCAGTGTCCGCTGACCCTGGGGCAGGGGCAGGAGCTGGAGTCTGGGCCGCCAGCATAAGACCATGTTAATCCAGGAGTCTGTGAGCCCCTGGGGGCCAGGGGAGGGCAGTCCCCTGGGCACCCACAAGCCCCACATCTGTGCCCAGCCAGCCATAGACTGGTGGCTTCCTGGCTGGGGGTGTGCGACACGGCTGACTGAGTAGAAGGAGAGGCTGCCTTTCAGGGAAACTGGAGTGTGGTGAGATGCTCGCAGTGTAGAGCAAGCAGCTTTCGATTAGTACAGTTCTGGTTCACATGCTCTTCTGCTGTCGGCGAGCTGGGTGGCCTCATGCTCCTGAATGTTGGCCTGCTGTTGACACAGCAGAGACGGTACGTGCCCCTCGGACTAGTGGGTACAGGGCTTGTTGCTTCTGTTTCCTGAGCACTGACGATGTTGTGGTCCCAAGCTGTGTGCTTTCATTGGGTCACCTTACCCCTTCCTTCCTTCCTACCTTCCTTTTTAAGATTGTTATTTATTGTGTGTGTGTAAAAGAGTGAGAACCAGTGAAAAAGCACAAGTAGGGGGAGGGGCCGAGGGAGAAGCAGGCTTCCCACTGAGCCAGAGCCTGACACAGGGCTCAGTCCCAGGACCCGGAGATCATGACCTGCGCCGAAGGCAGCTGCTTCACCGACTGAGCCCCGCAGGTGCTCCTGGGTCATCTTCTTTAAATGAGATGTTTCTAAAGGCCCATCTGACTGTCTCCCTCTGGGGGGTGGGTGCTCACTAAGGACAGCGCCGCCTTCTCGGCCCCCTGGAGAACTGGCCAGCTGGTAGTTGCAGGAGTAACCCATGGGCCTCCGATTCTGCCCTTGGTGCCCAGGCCGCAGGAGCTCAGCCGGCCTGTAGCCCAGAGCCTGCTCCCGAGCCCTCCTCCCTCGGGGTGATGTGGCTCACCCAGGGCCTCAGAATAGTAGATTTTAATTTTCACAGATGATGCAGGGGGACAGCGCACGTATGAAAGAAATGGAGAGAAGAGAACATGCAGGAAGGTTCTCTTTCCATTAAGAAAGGCAGTAATTCTTCCCGTCAGGAGTCTTGTCCAGGAATATCCGTCTCGTTGGTTTGCTGAGAAGTGAGCTGTGTGAATGCCGCCTGGCCCGGTGCCTTGGGCGTCCTTTCCCTCCACGCTGGGAACCTACAGTGTCCTGAAGGCTCCTGCAGTGAGCTCCGGGCTGGGCCCTGGTCGCCTACTGCTGGCTTCAGAGACCTGTCCTGCCTCGTGGGGCTGGGTCCCCCCCGCCCTGGGGACTGCTGGGTGGAGGGACGCCTTGGGGTGTCAGATGGTGGGGACAGGGTGGGCCTTGGGTCCTCTGGCGAGGACCCAGGGGGCCCCCTCTTCCTCCAAATGTCAGTCCTGCTTCTTTCCCTTCCTTTTTTCTTTCTTTTCTTTTCTTTTTTTTTTTTTTTAAATTAAGGCTTCTTTTTAAGAGGAGTTTTAGGTCCACATTACAAGTGAAGGGAAGGTACAGGGACTCTCCATATTCTGCCCCCTCCCCATGACCACAGCCTCCCCCATGGCCAACATCCTTCCCCACTGGAGTGGGACATTTGTTACAGCGGCTAAACCCATGTTGACGCGTCATCAGCACTGAGTTGACAGTTTATACTGGGGTCCCTCTTGGTTTTGGAGAGCCCGCGGGTTGGGACATGTGTGATGACAGGTGCCCATCACACAGTGTCCCACAGAGTATATGCCCTGCCCCCCAGTCCCTCCGTGCTTGGTCTGTTCATCCCCTCCCCCACCCACACGCTCCTGGAAACCACTGACACTTTTACTGTTTCCACAGTTGTGCTTTTTCCAGAATGCCACAGAGTTGGAGTCATACAGTACATGGCCTTTTCAGATTGGCTCCTTTCACTTAGAAATATGCTCTTAAGATTCTTCTGTGCCTTTTTATGGCTTGATAGTTCATTTCTTTTTGGCTCTGAATAACACTGCATTGTCTGGATGGGTCATAGTTTATCCATTCACCTGCTGAAGGACATCGTGGTTGCTTCCAAGCTTGGGCAATTCAGAATAAAGCCGCCATAAACATCCATGTGCAAGCTTCTGTGTGGACGCGCATTTTCGACTCCTCCGAGTGACCCCCAAGGGATGTGATTGCTGGATCGTCTCGTAAGAGCGCGTTGAGCTCAGTACGAAACCACTGACCTGTCTCCCCGAGGGGCCATGCCACGTTACAGCCCCACCGCAATGAACGAGTGTCCCCGGGGTTCCACGTCCCCCCGGTGTTTGGGGTCGCCCATGTTCTGGATCTTGGCCCTTCTAATAGGTGTGCAGTGCTATCTCTTCGTTGTTTTAATCTGCATTTCCCTGGCCTCCTAGGATGCGGAGCGCCTTCTCACAGGTGTGCTTACTGTCCGCGTGTCTTCTCTGATGAGGCGCACTCCCTGCCTTGTCCGCTCACCCCTGCAGGCGCGACAATGGCGCTCTCTACCAGACATCTTTATGCATCAGAGGGTGGAGTGTGTCTGGCCCCAGCTTGGCCGCCTCCCGGGTGTGTGCAGCTGGGGATCTCCCGTTCTGCTCTGGGGTGCAGCCAGCTGGCCCGGTCAGTCCCGGAACATCCAGATGTCCAGGTGTCGCTGCTCACCAGGCTCTAGCTCCTCCCCCCCTTCTCCAGGGGTCGCAGGGGCCTCTGGGTGTGGCTGTCACGAGGCGGTCCCTGCAGAGCACCGATGCAAGTGTGGGCAGCACTCCTCTCTTGCCCCGCCTGCTGTTGGCTGTCTCGGCACTTGTGTCTTGGCCCAGCTTGACTGTGGGTCCCCTATAGTCAGAGCTTGGCTTGCTGTCCCAAGGCCTCCGTGTCTGCTCAGGGCCGGGCCCAGAGAAGGGCACAAAAATATCTGTTGTCTTGGTCACGGGTGTCAGAGAACGCATGTTCCCCATGGGCACACCTCTGAGGAACCGGCTGGAGGCAAGTGACCTGTGCTCTTGAGTACTTCTCACAGGAGGCCCGGTGCCTCCACACGGCGTCCTCCCTACCAACTGCCCAGAGCCTGGGGTGGGGCAGGGGCTCCTCTGGGGGCGTGCGGTGGGGCAAGGTGAGACACGGATCCCTTCTTACTGTTCTCCAGACAAGCCACAGCTGGGCCGAGAGGGTCAGCTTTCCCCGCCCGAGGCGGGAGCCTCAGGTGCCTCATTCTGGGCTCGGAAGGGGCAGTTCTTCCCGGAGGAGAGAGTGCTTGTGTCTGAGCACGTCGGCCTGTTTCTGAGCAGTAGAAGGGCTCCCTGGCAGAGCAGACAGTGGCCAACAAGCTGGAACCTTGAAGGGTCTGACCCTGAAAACAGGCTCCTGGGACAACAAACAGGCTCAGGGCTGCACGGCCTGGGGGCTCCCGCTGAAGGGAATTTGTTCATTCTCTGTCCCTCGATTGTGAGCGAATTTAGCAGGAGAAATGCTTTCCCCTCTCCAGCCCTTAGTTGTAGCAATATTGTCTTCAGTCCATGGTGAACGATTGGTCACTTTACCTCTGTGTGATCTAGGGCCAGTTCTTAACCTCTCTGTGCCTGAGACAATAACAATACCTCCTAGGACTGTTTGGAGGATCAGATGCCTTAAAGTCCATGAAGGCAGAGTGTTGGGAACATGGGATGTTTCTTGTTTCACTTTGAACGCTGGGCTAGAGTGCCTAGCTCGTCTCGGACACGCTGACCAGGAGACAAACCCTGGGTGCTTGGTCCTCCAGGGATGGCTGTTTCTGAGCTTTGGGGGGAAGGGATGCAGCCAGCTAATTCCCAGAATAACGGGCGCCTGGGCAGGTGGCCAGTGGGTCAGAGCCAGGCCAGAGGGGCCGACAGTGCCCGTGGGAGAGGAGGCGGGGACGGAGAGTCAGTGCAGGCCGCCTTTACGGCAGCACAAATCTTGACCACCGTTCCGGGAATGGTGGTCGTCCTTCCTGCCTTTGCTGGGGCTTGTGGTATCAGGTGAGCTTCCATATTGTTCATTTCATCGTTGGGAGAGGGATTGCCCAGGACTCAAATCTCGGTTTTCCGAGATTTGAGACATCGAGCTGAACAAGCACATGGTGGCATGGGACTCCGGCAGCCAGACTGTTCACCCAGCGGGGTGGCCGGGACTGCGGACTCCGAGCTCTGTCCAAGGTTCCCGGGGAGTGAGGCCAGTGCAGGCAGAGCGTGGGGCCTCAGCCAGACCCCGCAGCCTCCCTCTCCCCTGCGACAGAATGCAGTCCTGCCTGGGAGGTCCTGGCTGGCTTCGCAGGTTGGCTCAGACAGGTGGACATGGTGCCCACTGGGACTGGGTGGGTGTGGTTCATGGGGCAGGAACAGAGATGCTTGTCTGAGGATGCCGAAGGGGATGTCATGTAGCTCCAGCACGCAATGAAGGAGTATCACTGTTCCCTCCATGGGGACTGCGTCATATCAAGGAGGGGATACGTGTCCTTGAAGGTACAAGAGTCTCTGCACCTGAGCTTCTCAGCTGTGGTGCCTTGGATGTCCAGGGTGGATAGGTCTTTGCCCTGGGGGCTGTCCTGTGCACTGCACAGTGTCTAGCAGCATCCTTGGTCCCTGCCCGCCAGATACCAGTAGCACCCGCCCTCAGCCCCAGCTGTGACACCAAAAATGTCCCAGACGTCACCCACTATCCCCTGGTGGAGCAGAAGCACTGCTCTACACCATGCAAAGATGTAGATTCTTAGCGTTTTGGGGACCAAATCTTGGCACGTGCCAAAGGGTAGGATGCAGAGCCCAGGTCCTGGGGGTAAGAGCCGTTCCTTCTGGATGCTTCCAGGGAAATGGCCTTGGTCTTGGTCAGACGTACAAGTGGGAAGTTTGTCTCTTCTGGTACCAGCACTGCCGGCTGGTGCTACAGGCAGGCGCAGAAAGCACTGTTTTGTTTGGCCCATGCAAAGCAAGCAGGCATTGTGTGCGGTTCGTATATTGATTGACTCATCAAATGATCTGCCTCAGCTGCCTGCCTTTGTTTATAGGGTGAAAATTAATGCCACAGATGTTTACTGTAGAATAGGATTTGAAATCTGTTGTGGGGAGCAACCGTTGCAACCATTGGGCCAAGAATGAGAAAAACACTTCTGCATAAAGGAGGATCTGGTTCACTAAGTAACACACGGTGCTTGCTGTCAGATGCTAACGAGAAACATGGGCCTCCTCTCTCCCTTTTGGCCAGTGTTGGCTGGCACGTCTGCCTCTTGGCTTTCTTCTGCACGGTGCTTCGATATGGCGCCTTCTAACGTGTTTGCGCTATCGAGAGAGCGTCTCCTGCAGGGGAGCACCCCAGCCAGATTGTTGATCAGTAGCATGGACGCAGGCCTGGGGCCACCTGCTCTCTTTCTGTTTATCTCTTTGCAGTGGGCAGCAGGCAGCTCTGACTGCCCAGCAAGGCTGTGTGGACCTCGCATGTGTGGGGAATCCCCCCGGTGACACCCCTGTGGGCTTGGGCCATGTCCCCGCTCCCTGTTGTTTGGAGCCAGATCTCTGGATGTGACTGTCCTCTAAGATGTGAGCTCCTCTTTCTTGGCAGAGGATCTAAGGCACAAAACAGAGAAAGCCATGGAGTTGCAGCTGATTCTTGGCCATGCCCACGAATCAGGGCGGAGAGGGACCTCAGGGCTTTCTTGCTGGACTCTCCCCGGTTTCTCCTTGGCTTTGGGGAGAGCCTCCCAGCCAGGAATGTCGTGGGTCCTTGGAGCCATGCTGGTGACTACCAGGAGGCCCTGGAGGGAACCTCCTTTCTGGAAAGACTTCTTCACGTGGGCTCACAAGCACACACACTTCATTTCTATTTTCCCTTATGCTTTTCTCTTCAGCTGGCTCTGATTGGTTTCACCACAGATTAACATTTTCCATTATACGTTATAATGTGTTTTTTTAAAACCAAATCTCCCTTCACAGATTGCTGTCTTTATAATGCAGGAATTATTTCCCAGTCACTTTAAAAGTCCTGCTTCATTAGCTTGGAGACTGTTTGGTAATTTGCAAAGTCACTTTCACAAGTTCTAATACTGCCCGGTTGAGAATCACAGTCATAAATGTATTAGATCTTAATAGTGTTATGATTCTGTCTGAAGTGAAAAAAAATTAGAATCAGTAATTAGCTCTGACCTCCACGCGAGCCTACGCTGTGCAGGAGATGATGTCAATTATGCCATCAAAGCAGCCAGAATCTTCCGGTGAGGCCTTGGAGCCCTTAGCCCCAGCTCTTTGCTAAGACCGGCAGTGACAAGACCTCGCGTCCCCCCCCTTCCTCCTTGGAGTGGCTCAGAGCCCTTCCCTCCATGAAAGTATCTCGTGTCTAGACTCAGCCTCCAAGGAAGCACTCAGGGACGGCTTCTCCCCGCTGGCACACAGCCATGCCGCGGCCCCACACTCAGGCTCCCCTGCTCCAGCTTTCATTTCTGACACGTGATGCTGTCCACTGGGTGGCTGTGTCCAGATGCTCGTGTTTGGAATTTTGTGTTTGGTGTTGACACTTTCCTCCATCTTCCTGTGCTGAGGCCACGTCGAAGTGGTGCCGGGAGAGGGGCAGGGTGACAGGGGCAGTGATGTGGGTCCCTGCTCTGGGACCGAGCTCCTGGCCGGGAGAGGGAGTGGGTGCCCCGTGCCTGCGGGGGTGGGGGGTCTTCTGTCTGCTCCATGGTCATCGGACCCTCTGCCTGCCCTCTGGTCCCTGCTGCCCGCAAAGCCTGAGCCCGGCTCCCGCCCCGGAGACAGGGTGGGGGTTTGGGAGGAACTCGAGCCTCACGCCGCCTTGTCATGTTTCGTTTGCCCTGATTAATTTCCGAGCGAGCGGAGGGAGTGGGGCTCAGCCCCAGCCTCTCGCAGATGTTGCAGCCCAAGGTTTTCTGGCCAAATCGATTTTGACATTTTGATAAGAACCCATTCGCCGTGTTCTGTATTTTGAATCTTTGACTCTAAGCTGTTCTGAAAACCAGCTGTGAACCTAAATCTTGTTTGTAAAATCTGCATACTGCCTCAGCAGCAGAAACGGCGAGCACCTCGAGGTCATTTCACAGACACTCGCAGCGAGTTAGGCGGGACGGGCGATATTGAATCGCAGTAGTTCATCAGACTTCTGCCGCGGGAGGCGCCGTGAGAGATGCATAATGAATGTCTCCAACCCGCCTCTGTCTCTTGCAGTGTTTGGAATGCAAAAAAAAAAAAAAAAAAAAAAAAAAAAGAAAGAAGAAGAAGAAGAAGGTAGAGCTTTAATGGCAATATTTTGTATTCATGAAAAAGACCAAGTCCCTGCTCTTAGGAAACTTGGTTGCAGAGAACTGGACGTCTGTGTCAGAAGCCGGGACCTCGGTCGCTTGGTGGGGGGGAGAGAGGAAAGGTAGGACTGGAAGCCTTTTAGGCCACTGTTGGAGAGGCACATGCCTTCCGTCCAGCTGAGTTTCCCATTCTTAAGCGTTATTTTAGAGGGAGTTAGAGACGGAGCGACCGGCCGCCACCCCCATCAGTGAGAGAGGCTCTGTCTCTCAGTCCCCTGTAGGGAACCCCCTGAGGAAATCGCACAAGCCACAGGAGATAAAGGCCACAAGGTGACAGCAAGGAGGGCGGGGCCGGGGCTGGAGGTGGGGCAGGCCCAGTGCTCCTGACCGGCCTCCCTCCTGCTGGACATTCCACGCGAGGTCTTTGTGGCTGGGAGGACTGGAGCCCCGGCCTCCAACCCCGGCTGACTTCCCGCTCGAGGGCATCGCCGCTTCTTGGTCCCGGGCTCTGGGACTCTTCCTCTTCTCTCGGCTTGGGGTCCATTCGTGTGAGAGGCAGGGATTCTGGGTCTGGGGTACGTTTCGTGAATGACAGAGCCTGTGCCGCACGAAGCCTGGAGTTCAGTGAGGCACCGAAGAGGGTTGTGTTGGGACAGGGAGCAGAGGCCGAAGGAACCGGGAGCCACCGGGCCTGAGCTCCTGTCGTGGTCTGGGCGCTGCTTCCGATACGGTCCCGAGCACAGCAGATCTGTCCTGGGGGTCCCACGGGTCCCACCGTACCTGGAGCTGTTGGGCTGGAAGTGGATTAGCAAGGGCGCTGGGAATTACAACTGCCCGCCAGTGAGCTCTTGTTTCCCAAATACACACGCTCGCTTCATCTTAATGCAGAGTGTGGCTGGGCTCGTGGGGGTGCTTTAAGGCCCTCGCAGGAGAGAGCTGTGAAAATGCAGGGAGCGCTGGCATCCTCCTACTTACACGGTTTAGGGGGACGCTTTCCTGCAGTCTGAAGATGCGTGGCCTCAACCCGGGAGTGACCCCGCTCGAGATTCCTGTTTGCCGCTGTTGGTGCTCCCACGGCCTGGCGTCACCAGCTCCAGACCACACGTCTCCCTGGTCGTTTCCGCACGCGTTCAGTTCCACACGTGTTAAGTCCGTCTTGTAGGTCTAGCTCTGTGCCAGGAAGGAGATGCAAAGATAAACGAGATTGTCTCTGTCTTCAAAGAAGCCACAGTCTAACGGAGGAGGCGGACACAGCCGGCAGGGTACAAAGTAATGCCAGGAGGAAGAAATACGTGTGTGGGAGTGGAGAGAAAGGCGCCCGGCCGGCCTGTGAGGGCCACAAAGGGCTTCTCGATCAGGAGGTAATGTCTGAGCTGAATTCCCTTCAGCGTGAGCTCCCTTTGACCCACACTGAATGTCAGACTGAACCACAGAAATCACAGGGCATGGGCCTCGTTTGCAAGAGGCTGAACCAGACCCCAGAGTGAATACGAAATAGTGTAAGCTCTTCCTGAAAGTTGCCTACAGTTTGGGAAGCCTGACTGGGCTTTAAGACCAAGATAATTTCAAAGTATCTGCAGCAAACATAACTGTTATCCTGTGGGTGGTTTTATGGCCAGTGTTTAATTTCACGGCAAGCAGAACATTCACGATTTTCAGATTACCTGGACCACGTTGTATTTTTGACACTTTAAAGACAGTAGTACCTTTAGTGTGTGCCTTACTCTTCCTTGAGAAGACCGTGACTACTGCTCGCTGGTTTTTCTTACCGTTGACGTTGGCTAATGAACCAGCAAGAACTCTAAGAGAGGCTTTAAAAGCCCAAGTTCTCGGGGTGCTCAGCTGGCTCAGCCAGTAGACTATGTTACTCTTCATCTTGGGGTCATGAGTTCAAGCCCCCTGCTGGGTGTAGGGACTCCTTAAAAATAACATAAAATAAAATAAAGCAAAAAAATCTCAGTCACCTCCTTTGTTTCTGAGAAAATCATGAGCCAGGAAGAATTCTTATGCAGAAAAAAAGTGTTTCATAAATATTAACATGTATTAATGACAAAAACCTTTAGCAAGTTACGGATAGAAGTTCCCTTTCTCTGTGAGATGAAAGATAAGTATAACTATCAAAAATTTATAGTACAGGGAATGTAAATTAAAGTCACAGATATACAACACACCCAACCAATGGGTGAACATTTAAAAAAAAAAAACACAAAAGCTGAGGTTACCAAAAGTGGGTGAGTTTGGAGAATACTAGGAAGCTCATACATTGTTGGTGGGGGTACAAAGTGGGACAACCACTTTAGAGAAATATCAGGCATATTCTTATTAACTAAACTAAGTACATATCTCCCTGCGATGGAGCAACTCATCTCGTGGATGTTTACCGGGAGAGATGAGAAGGTCCGTTCACAAAAACACTTTCATGAGAATGAGCTTGGTGGTTTCATTCATGGTAGCTAAAAATAGGAAGCAACTCAGTATCTACCAACAGGTGAATATTTATGTGTCATTGCCATGAAACTATAGTTTGGGCAAAGCTAACTTATGGTGAAAAGAATTCACAGTAGTGGTTGCCGCTGCTGTGGGTGATCGTGTCTGCAGTTTTACTGGGAAGGGACATGAGAGAACTGTCTGGGTTATAACAATGTCCTTTACCTCGGCAGATGTTTGGGTTACAAAGATATCAAAATTCATCCCGTCATTCATTGGAGAGCTGCATATTTATTTTACTCTGTAAATATTACCTAAAAAAAAAAAAAACCCAAAATAAAATACACCTGCAAACAAATGTTGAAGTCTAGTTAACGATATACCTGCAGAAGTCTGCAATTTACTTGGAAATGCATCAGAAAATAAAATGGAGTGGTGTAGGCATAGAAGGATGGCCAGATGGATAGTTACAAGATAAAGCAAAAAGTACATGTAGGACAGAGGTGGTGAGAGGGAGTGTTTTCTTTGCGACATTCCTCCAGCCCTTCTGTATGATAGTTTTCATGATCAAGTGGTGGAGGGAAACTAAGCAATGTGTCCTTCATGGATTCATACATATCTGGTCACACCAGATTAGAAAATGAAGGGAATTTTAAGCACAAACCAGGATAATGGTTGTCTTTCTGGTTGAACTTTTGAGAATGGGTTCGAAGAGATACCCACCATGGCTTTGTGTGGAATGTTCTAGTCTCTAGGGGTGAGGTGGCGCTGGGTTGGGTTTTTTACTTAAGCTTTACAATTTACATATATAGAACATACATCGTTTTATGTATTAAGGATTACATAGCAAGATTTTTAAAAAATTTTGTAAGGCTCTGAAAAAAAATTTTTAAAGGAAATGGTGAGATCGTAGAGGTAGGGGAGTTCCGCTGTAAATTGGCTTTAAATAGTTTGGGTCCAAGAGGGAATTCAGGGGAAGGGATTGTTTTATCACTATATAGCAGAAATCCCACATAGGGTAAAAAGTGATGTTTCCATGATTTTGGAAAGCGTCCCTTTAAATTTTGATGTCATTTCATTGCAAAAATTCAAAGTGATGGGTATATGCAGTATGCTTATTTTTAAATCTTAGTAGAAAAACAAAAGTGGTACCGGTGGGAGTGAAACTCTGGTAACTCAGTTCTCAAATCCAATGCCCTTCCCTCTTCACTCTCGGCAAATGATCTCACTTCCTACTTCTCCAACCAAAACAGAAGACATGAATTAGTATTTTTGAATCCTTTGGGTGAATACCTAGTAGCGTGATCGCTGCATTTTTAACTTTCTGAGGAACCTCCATGCTGTTCTCCAGAGTGGCTGCACCAGCTTGCATTCCCACCAGCCGTGCACGAGGGTTCCCCTCTCTCCGCATCCTCACTGACACCTGTTGTTTCTCGTTGTTGATTTTAGCCAATCTGACAGGTGTGAGGTGATTTCTCATTGTAGGTTTGATGTGTATTTCCCTGATGACGAGAGATGTTGAGCATCTTTTCATGTGCCTGTTGGCCATCTGGATGTCTTCTTTGGAAAAATTATTCGGGTTCTCTGCCCAGTTTTTAATTGTATTATTTGTTTTTTGAGTGTTGAGTTTTATATATATTTTGGATACTAACCCTTTATCAGATGTCATTTACAAGTATCTTCTCCCATTCTGTAGGTCACCTTTTAGTTTTGATTGTTTCCTTCATGGTTCTATGGAGGTGTTGTATCCCTATATTCCACTGTATGTGAACTACATGGAATTTAAATAAAAGCTTTAAAAAAAGTGGAAAAAAAAAGAAAAGCACAACCCACAACAGAAGACATGAAACCAGAGTGCTCTAGCCACGCTCCACAACTACCAGCTTCCCGACTGCCTCTTGCTTGGCTGGCTGGGAAGGCAGCCATCTGTGCTCCGTCTCCCTGAGCTCTACACACCACTATTGGCTCCCTCCATCTTCTGGATAAATGGGAGGAGGCCTTGCCTCTCTGCCTACTTCACAGTGTTGTTTCCTAAAGATTAAAGGACTCGTAGACCTCTAGTGCTCAGAACATGCCTGGCACGTTGCACAGATTGAGTAAACATGAGCTGTGAGCCTTTATTGTTAATGGCTTAACTCTGCCATTATGCCTCCTTTCTGTATCTCACCATAAAATCTACATATAATCTCACCCTCCAGTTCTGCTCCTCATGCAAGTGTCTTCAAGTCATCCGCCACAGGCTATGTCTATCCTGTAACCCCGGAAAATGCTCTCACCAATGACCTGGCTTCTCAGTCCTCATTTCTCTGGATACCTGTCTGAACCACGTTTACTTCTTCAGATAGATGCCCTTTGGCTTTCTTTCTAACTCCTGCTGTCTTCTCTCTTTTCTCTGTGAGCTCCTGCCTATCCCTTAGGGGTTGGTGGCCCTCAAGACTCTCTGTTTTCCTTACTCGAAAAAACTCTCCTTGGGAAATTCCATCTGCATCTATGGCTTTGGTTCCAGTGTTGACAGCGAAGTCCTCATCCCTAAGCCAGAGCTCTCCCGGCTGTCAGAACACTAGTTGGTTCATGGGACTGTGGACACCTCTACCTGGACGCCCCATGCTTGTTCCCCTGCCCTGGGATGTGCACATGCCCCAGTTCTGTTGCAGGGCACAGTGCTGTCCTTGAGTTCTTGTCTCTTAGCTCCCACATCCATCAGTTACCAGCTGTGTCATCTTCCCCTGTTGATACCTGGGGTGAGATGTTCCTCTCTGCGCTGTCTGTCCTAGTCCCAGCACCCACTGTCTCCTTCCTGGATGTGCAGGAGTCCTACGCTTCCCCTTGTTCCCTCTCTTGTCATCCTTCAATCCGTTCTTTCTACTGAGACCAGAATAACTTCCCGAACCTCAATTTTGGTGATGTCAGGCCCTCCTTAGAACACGTAGGACTCCCTGTTGCTCCTTCACAAGATCCGCAGGACGGTGCCTGGTCTGGCCCCAGGCTGCCTGCAACCCCCGTCTCCCGTCATCCCTCTGTCTCTCAGGGCCTCCATCTGCCCAGCAGGCGTTTCCATCTTGCACTTTCTGTGACCCTCCTCCCCTCATTCACGTGGATGACTCCTCCCCATCCTCCAGGGCTCAGCTGAGCTGCCACTTCCCCTGGGAGCCTCCTCTGATCGCTTTCTTCATTTTTTTTTTAATTTTTATTTTTTAAAAGATTTTTATTTATTTATTTGACAGACCACAAGTAGGCAGAGAGGCAGGCAGAGAGAGAGGAGGAAGCAGGCTCCCCGCTGAGCAGAGAGCCCAATGCGGGACTCGATCCCAGGACCCTGAGACCATGACCTGAGCCGAAGGCAGAGGCTTTAACCCACTGAGCCACCCAGGCGCCCGATTGCTTTCTTCATTAACGCAACAGTTACTCATTGGTGCTTACTGCATCCAGGCGCCGAGGTGGAGAGGCAAGGCTCTTACCCTCACGGAGCTGACCTCTACTGGGGGGAAGGAAGATAGTGAATTGATGATTCATTCGGTAGGTTCCGATATTGGTAATAGCATTGAAGAAGGCGGTACAAAGTCGGAAACACCAAGTAATCTGGCCCTGGTGACATTTGACCTTTTACATGAAGGAGCTGAAGAGACCAGCTGTGCAAAGATCAGAGGGAAGGACAGCCCGGCCAGAAGGAACAAATCGAAAGGCCCCAAGGGCAGGCTTCTGGATAGGTTTGAGGACAAGGAAGAAGACCAAGGTTTCTGGGGCATAGTGAGCCCCCGGGAGAGCAGGGAGGTGTCAGGCCTCCATGGCTCACTGGGGGAAGATTACTCATCCCTTGTAGGTCACAGTAAGGAGTTTAGATTTTATTTTTAGTGCATTTGAAGCCATTGGAGGGTTTAATCAAGTGAGTGATATTATCTGTTACAGTTTTTTTAAAAAAAATATGAAAACTTTATTGAGATAATTTACTTAAAATATAATTCACCCATTTAAAGTGTACAATTCAGTGATTTTTAGTGTGTTCATGGAGTGGTACAGCTATCACTACAGTCAATGTTAGAAACATGATCAATGTTCATTACCCTGAAAAGAAACCCTTATACCCATGAGCATTCACTCCCCATTTACCCCCCAACCCCTCTAGCCCAAGACAATCGTGTACGTACTTTCTCTCTCTGTAGATTTGCCTATTCTGCGCCTTTCATATAAATAAAATGATACAATTTGCGGTCTCTTGTGACTGGCCCCTTTCACTTAGCAACATGTGGTCAAGGTCATTAATACTGTAGCAGGTGTGGGTACCTCATTCCTTTTATGGCTGGTTAATATCCTACTGTGTGGAGGGGCCACTCTGTGCTGGTCCCTTATCAGCCGATGGACATTTGGGTTGCTTCCCCTTTTAGCTTCTGTGAACATGCGTGTGTAAGTTTTCCCACGGACAACACGTTTTCAGTCCTCTCGAGCATATCAGTAAAAGTGAAATCGCTGGGTCGCGTGGCAACTTGACATTCCATCTTTTGAGGAGTGGTCGGGCTGGTTTCTAAAGACGCTGCACCATTCAGTTTCCACAAGGGGAGGTGGGGAGGTGCCACGAGGGAGGGAAGAGTCAGGGGGGCTTTCCACGGTCGGAGGGTGGGTGGGTGGGCCACCTGGTGAGCTAGGGGACGGGGATGTGAGCCAGGTGCTCTCCGAAGCATCCGTTGTCAGATGCCTAGTGGCCATTCCGAGAAGAGACGGGGAGGAGGCAGTGCACCCACGAGCGCACCCGGCAGGGCTGGAGACTCACACTGAGGACCCCCCACCTATGGCAACAGTTGAAGTCCGAGGATGTTCGCTTTCCTGCAGAGGAGGGAAGGCAGAGAAGTGGGGCTCGGACCGAGTGACGGGGCGCTCCTGCATTTAGGGCTATGTAGTGAAGACTCACTGCAGGAGCCTGAAAATGACCCCTCGCGAGGGAGGAGGCTCGGGAGACCGTGGGAGGCTTCGCAGAAACGGAGAGAAGGGACATGTTTGAAGAAGGAGGGTGTCCCATGCGACCGGAAGTCATAGCTGTGTGAAGGCTGAGCAGTGACCATCGCAGGTGGCCACATACGCGTGGTTCTGGTGGCACGGAGAGATGTTGAATGATGGGCGTGAAGGGGGAAAGGACAGTGACTTGTAACTGAGAAAGTTCCCCAGGTTAGAGACTAGCTAGACTCCAGGCTGGAGGACCTGCACTAGACTCCGACAATGCAGAGGGCAGAGGATGATCGGAGGAGAAGTCTGGGGGCATGAGGGCCAGACCCAAGCCCAGAGGGACAGTGGCCGCTGGGAGGAGCACTGGGCAGGAAGGAAGGCGGGGAAGGCAGGTGGGCTGTTAGGCAGGACAGGGAGAGAGGCCGGGTTAGCTCCTGAGCAGGGACCGGGAGAGAGCCCGGGTTAGCTCCTGAGCCGGGACAGGGAGAGAGGCCGGGTTAGCTCCTGAGCCGGGACAGGGAGAGAGGCCGGGTTAGCTCCTGAGCCGGGACAGGGAGAGAGGCCGGGTTAGCTCCTGAGCCGGGACAGGGAGAGAGGCCGGGTTAGCTCCTGAGCCGGGACAGGGAGAGAGGCCGGGTTAGCTCCTGAGCCGGGACAGGGAGAGAGCCCGGGTTAGCTCCTGAGCCGGGACAGGGAGAGAGCCCGGGTTAGCTCCTGAGCCGGCATGGGGTTAGCTCCTGAGCCGGCACTCCTGTTTTCTCAGAGGAAAGTCAACATCAAGTCATCATCTGGGCCATGGGGGACAGGCGTGATGTTGGCTGTTCGAGGGGTGAGGACGTGTGGCCGACGGAATGTGGCCGAGTGGGCTCTCAGGAAAGGGAAGGACGTGCGTGTTCATGGATTTCACCTGAGACTCGTCAGCGGCGCTGCCTGGGCCATTCCCAGCCGGGCGGCGCTGTCTGCACACGACAGCCGAGTTCCGCCATCGGTTTCTTTCCTTCCTTCCCTCCCTCCTTCCTCCCTTTCTTTACAAGTTTCTTTCCTTCCTTTCTCCCCTCCCCCTCCTCCCCCTCCGCCCTCCTCCTCCCCCCTCCTCCTCCCTCCCCCCCATCCTCCCCCCTCCTCCCTCCCCCCCCCCTCATGCTCTCTCTCATCCTCCTCCTTTTCTTCTTCCAGTGCAGTGCAGGGAGAGGAGCAAGGTGGTCAGGGTGCCCAGCAGGGAGTATGACAGTGAGGACACCGGGAGGCTGGTCGGGGCCATTGGAGAACGACCACGAAGTCTGACTTAACCTGAGCTTGCCTGGGTATCAGTCACTGCCCGAGAGAACCAGAGGGATCGGAGATGCTGGTCGGAGGGAGGGCGTTCGCAGTGGTGATCAGAGCAGGGCCGTGACTGGTGTCTGGAGGAGGGGAGGCCGGAATTGGGGTGGAGGCTGAGGAGCTGAGGGGCCGAGGGGCCCGGGAGAGGGGTGGGTCATCGCTGGATGTCGGGATCACCAGACTGATGGCAGAGACTGGGTGGGGAGGGAGGGACTCGCCGGGGAGTAACAGCAGAGTACGCAGGGCGGCCAGGAGGTCTGTAACGGTGGAGATAAGCAGGGAAGGACGGGCAGTGCGATGCAGTCACCAGCTTTAAAAGAACTGTGCGTGGTTTAGAAGGAGGAAGCCGGAAAAATATTTTGGAGCCCGTAATAAGGAATGAGGAGGGCACCAGCTTCACCTTTCGGCTTTGTGGTGCTTGGGGTATGAAAAGAGGGGCGTCAGGGCAGACTCAGCATCCTTGGGGAATAGCAGGTGTCATCTGGGGCCCAACCTGGAAACAGACTGGGGCTTTTAGCATAACTGTGTCCCTCTACACCGCACGCTCTGTTTTCCAGTCTCTATTGTTCCCTGCTGTTTCTGCAGGTTCCAGCACGGGGCTCAGCCCCTAGTCGGTGCTCAGTGGTGTTTGTGGGCTGAGTGGGGGACTCAGAGTCCTCGGTGGGGACTCCCCCTTCAGGCCGCTACGATGACCTGCCAAGGGCCCAGGAGAGGGGCCTATGACCTTGGAGGCTTGCCTGTCCCCCTCTTTTGAGCTTTTCCTTGTTCTTACCCTCATTGTGGAGCCACATCTGCCCTCCGTTCTATCTCAGATCTTCTTTTTTTGGCAAATAACAAGGCATAAGATATTGACTTAGAACTACAAGGATCCCACAGGCCCCAGCTGGCCCCATTACTTGCTATTTGGAAGTTGAGGCAGACAGATTGGATTGGGTTGTTGAAGGAGTATGCCAGTTTGTGGTGGGAACTGAGCTGGATTTATTGTCCTTTTTGCCAGCGGTGCTTTGCCAAATATTTATTTCGTCTGAGGATTCTAGCGAAGTGCTCGGGCTTTGATGGGCAGGCGGCTGGCTGCCAACGTGGCCTCGGTCTGAGCTGGCATCCCTCACTCCGCCTGGCGCTTTATTAATTCCGGAGCTCTGGAACCTGCAACACGCAGCCGCCGGAGTCCGGGTCCCGTGCCCAGGGCTGGCCCCGGGCTGCCTTGCGCTGAGCCGGGCTCGAGGTCAGACCTCACGGGAAGCGCCGAATGCACCTTATTTGCGCCTTTGGGGCCAGCGAGAAATGGGCATGGCCAGACCGCTCGAACGTTAAAGTGACTTGGTGCTTGTGTTTCTAGCGTTTCAGTCAGGAAGGTTTCTTCCTTTATAAAGAACAGTTAATCGCGCTTTATCTAATTGCGTCTGAGCGACTTCAGTGCCGGGCGTCCGCCTGTAATACCGTGACTCCTGGCACACCCAGAGAGACGAGGCGGGCGAGCATCTCTGCCCTCTTTGATGTTTCGGTGGTGAAGACGTCGCTAGCAGTATTGTCCTTTTCAGGAGCATCCTGTGTTAACATGGTTGTCCCTCTGTCCCTTCTGGAACTGTCACCTTATGAAAAAGGACTGAAGAGCTTCTTAAATACAAGACAGTTGAAAACATTGGAAGTAGGGCAGTAATAAAGTAGAGTCAGTGACTAAAATAAAAAAGATCTATTTTTAAAAAAGAAAATGAAATGGAACTTTGTCAAGTCCGTTCAAATCGGTTAAGATGACCAGATCCCCCTGCGTGAACCAGTGATCAGGGATCTGTATTCGAAATGGATTATTAACTCCTTCATGATACGACACCTGTGGACAGACACAGAGAAATACTGCGATCACACCGGCTCACGCGCCACCCAGCTTTCCCAAGTCTGACCTGTGCCCCGTTTCATCCGACGTGTTTGGGAAGACAAAAAGCACAACCCCCACATCCACATCCTGCTTTTATTTCCCTCCGTCCTCCCTCGGGCTCGCCGTGTTTTATTTTCCTGTGCCTTTTTCATGCCAATGTGTTTTCATCCTTTTTTCATATATTCCCATACGCCTTAGTAACACATAGCGTTGTTTCGGAGAGTTTAAAACTGTGCTGAGATGGGACCATCTTCTCACAAACTCTGTTTTAGACACTGTCCTTGCTGATACACAGACGTATCTTGGTGTCATACGCAGATTTCTCACATACGCACGCGTGTAACCCCAGTTCCCTATTTCAGCCGCCGCGTCGGCTCCCACTGCGTTGGCAGGGATGCGCCGGGCTTCGGTAAGGCGTGTGCGTGTTCACTCACATCTCCCGTCCCTGAGAGCGGGATGCCGCCGGCGGAGTGCAGACATCTCGGCTTCACCGCACACTGTCCAGTTTCTCTCCGAGGCGATGACACTGACTTGTGCTCCCAACTACCAACCTGGGAGAGCTCCCGTTCCTCCCACGTTCTCATTACAGACCGCGCAAGCTTTGCCAGGTGAAGACTGGGAGATCCCCCGTCACGTCGGATTTCTAGCGCCTCGTTACCAGGGAGGCCGGCCCTCTTCACGCGTGTTACCTGCTATTGGCGTTTCTTCTGCGAATTTCTCATTCATTTCCTTTGCCCATGGGTTTCCTACCGAGCTGTCTTTTACTGATGTGCTGATGGATTTGTAGGGATTCTGTATACTTTCTGACACGGGTCCTTCAGCAGCCCTGTGTATGACGAAGATCTCCATTTTGAGACACTTAAGGGAAGTATTCTCAATGTCTCTTGTTGGGTAGAAATTCTTGATTTTTGAGGTAATTGAATTTTGTCAATCTTACTTTTTCTGGTTCGTGCTTGTTGTTCTTACTTAATAAAATTTTTCCCATCCCAAACTGTAAATATGATCTTCTAAAAGTTTTATGTGTTGGGCTTTCATGTTTCAGCTTTAATCCCTCTGGAATTCAGTTTTCATAGGAAAATTCTTATTTTTTTCCATGTTTGAAACCAGTTGTCCCATACCATTTACCGAGCACTTCACCCTTTCCCAGGATCTGCCCAGCCGGAGGTCCCACATGACTTTTTTCTTGTATCAAGCAGTCGTGAGTGGGCGGGTGTGACTCTAGACTGTGGGTTCCGTGGGGGGCATCAGTTTATTGCTCCTGCCCTGGTTCCTGTTGGGATGATTGAAGTTTGAAGTTTACTCTAACTCCGCAGTGAGTCTTATAAGCGGTAGATCAAGGTCCCCCACCTTGGGGGACTGAAAGGTTCTGTGTGTCTTGCCTACCCTTAGTCTTTGCTGTCCCCTGAGCATGGTGGGAGACAGACTTGTCAAGACCATCACATTCCTGTGGAGATTTTGGAATCATAGTGAATTGATTTATCAGTTTGGTAAGAATTGACCTTTTCATGATTTGAGCTTTTTTATCCTTTTTTTTTCTTTTTCAAGTTTTTTTTTTTTTTTTTTTTACATTCTAGTTAGTTAAAATACATGGTAAAATGGGTTTCAGGGGTAGAATTTAGTGATTCATCACTTGCATATAATACCCAGTGCTCGTCATAACAGGTGCCCTTCTTATGGGTGGTGGGTGTTAAGGAGCCTTTTATCTTTGAAAGTGGTATAACCCTCTGGCCTTCTTTGTTACATGCCTGTAAAGTTTTATATCTCATGCATCAGTTTATGCCTAAGAACTTCATATTTTTAATTGTAATTATAAATAGTATCTTTTTTCCCCAAAGATTTTATTTATTTATTTGACAGAGATCACAAGTAGGCAGAGAGGCAGGCAGAGAGAGAGGAGGAAGCAGGCTCTGAGCCTGCTGAGCAGAGAGCCTGATGTGCGGCTCGATCCCAGGACCCTGCGACCATGACCTGAGCCGAAGGCAGAGGCTTTAACCCACTGAACCACCCAAGCGCCGCCATAAATAGTATCTTTTAAATTCTATTTTCTATTTGTTGTATAGAAAAGTAACCTTTTTGGTATGTTGATCTTCTATCCAGACACTCGGGTAAAATCTTTTACTAACTTAATACCTTGCGTGTAGAATCTTTTGGAGTCTATGTAATATCATCTGAATATTAAGTGTTCTTTCTTACTTTCCCAAACTTACAGCTTTATTTCTTGTTCTTGCATTAATGTGTGAATTAGGACTTCTAGGGCGGTGTTGAGTAGAAACGGTACTAATAAAAGCTCCTGCTTCCCGTGTGATACTAAAGGGAATTCTGCAAATATTTCATGGTTAATAGTAATGTGTGCTGTAATTTACCTTTGATTTTGTTTTATTTTATTTGTTTTCCTATTAAGATTTAAATTTCAATTCCAGTGTAGTTAACATGCAGTGTTATATTAGTTGCCGGTGTACCATGTAGTGGTTCAACAGTTTGGTACGTTACCCAGTGCTCGTCATGGTAAGAGCAGTTCCTCACCCCCGTCGCCTAGCTCACCCATCCCCCACCCACCCCCCTTCTGTAACCATCAGTTTGTTCTCTGTAGTTAAGAGTCCGAGTTCTTGGTTTGCCTTTCCTCTCCTATTTTCCCTTTGCTCATTTGTTTTATTTCCTAAATTCCCTATATGAGTGAAGTCCTATGATATTGTCTTTCTCTGACTTATTTCACTTAGCGTCATACCCTCTCGTGCCACCCACGTTGTTGCAAACAGCCGCTGTGTACACACACCACATCTTCTTTCTCCAGTCCTCTGTCGACGGATGACTGAGCTGCTTCCATAATCTGGTGGTTGTAAATAATGCTGCAAAACTCCTAGGTGAAGAAACTCTTTGCTAACTCCTCTTAGCAAAGAGTTTGGATCACAAATGGATATTAAATATTATTGATTGCTTTTAATGCAACTATTAAGAACAATTATATAATTCTTTCCTATATCTGTTAATGCGATGAGTTATATTTATTTACCTTATAATGTAAAGCTACCTCTGTAATCCTAGAATAAATCCAACTTGTTCATGATGTATTATCATTTTTATATGTTGCTGGATTTGTTAAGATTTCATTTAGAAGTTTTACATTTATGTCATGACTGATATTGGCCTCTCCATTTATTTTTTTATGATGTCCTTGTCAGGCTTGGTGTCAGGTCTGTTATTTGAGGCTATGGAATAATCATTCTTTGGAAAAATTTGTGTAAGATTGAAATTATTTGTTACCTGAATATAGAACCATTTAAATGGTATAACCGTCTGGGCCTGTGTTTTTCTCTCCTGCTTCTTTGTATGTGTGTGCGTGTGTGTGTATATTATATATATATATACATATATATAATATATACAAGAATACTCATGTTTATATATTCTTGAGGCAGTTTTAGTAAGTTTTTTTTGTCTTGTAGTTTGTCCATTTCATTTAAGTTTCCAATTTATTGTCAGGAGACCACCGTGTATCTTCCCAGTAACATTTCAGTCTTCAAAGCTTCCCGGCTTCGCTCTTTTCTCCGGGTCCCATTCCTCTTTTACTTCAGGATTTTGTCAACGGGACCGTTCTTTTCAAAGAACCAACTTTTTGCTTTGCTCTTCATATCTATTTCATATACATTTTCTACTTTATTAATGTTTCTTTTATATTAATTTTCTACACGCTGCATCTTTAAGTGTGTCCTTCTTTCCTGTTTCTAAGGTGTTAGGTTGGAAGCTTCGCTCTTTCGTTTTATTTTTCCCTCTCTTCTGTCTGAGCACTTAAATGTACACATTCCTCCCTAAGTATGTTTCAGCTGTGTCTCATCACCTTAATATGTAGTGTTTTGTTATCATTAGGTTCTAAATATTTTATAACCTTTATTATGTTTTGCTTTTTGAGTTATTTAAAACTGGTTTCTTAATTTCTAAACATATAAGGATATTTCTAGCATCTTTTTGTTAGTGATTTCTTTTTTTTTTAATTTTTAAAAAATATTTTTATTTATTTATTTGACAGAGAGGCAGGCAGAGACAGAGGAGGAAGCAGGCTCCCCACAGAGCAGAGAGCTCCATGCGGGGCTCGATCCCAGGACCCTGGGCCAAAGGCAGAGGCTTTAACCTGCTGAGCCACCCAGGTGCCCTTGTTAGTGATTTCTAATTGAATTTTTCGTTTCTAGTATTATTAATTGTTACTTGGAGAACATGATCTACATGATGCTAGTCCTTTTGAAATTTCTCAGACCCAGTATTGGTCCCATTGAATATGGGACATGTAGTGCGTGTTTTCCATTCGGTGGGCGCAATGTTCTAAATATGTTTTTGGGTCAAGCTTGTTAATTTTGTTGTTCAAATGTTCTCCATTCTTATGATTTTAGTTTTATTTGATCTACAAATAACTGAGAAAGTTGTGCTTGAAAACTCCAATTTATAATAGTGGATTTGTCAGTTTCTCCTTGTCTTTCTGTCAGAGGTTTCTTTATTGACTACTTCACTTCTTGATAAATTTGTTTTCAACCCGTTCTCCTGGAACTAGAGGAAAATACAGCTTGTTCCTCGTTCCATTTGTCCGGCGACTGGTTTGAGGAAGGCTGGAATCACATCTATCATTCTCAGCCGCAGTGAGCTGCTACCAATACGCTCAATTGTGTTAATTTAGAAACACGGTCACACGCATGCACGACTCCGTGCCTTTGCTTGTGCTGTTCCCTGAGATTGTGTTTAACCACTCCTTTTCCCCACCCTTTGATCAAGGGCAAACTTTTTATCTTCCACACTGTTCTTGATTACGATTGTTTCCACTCCTGTGTCCTCTGGGATCCTCTGCGTTGGGCATGGGGCTCACAAAGAGTGAGAGGTCAACAGGAATTGACTGGACTGAGATAATTTCTGTCGTTAGCGACTCCTCGCCATGAATTTTTCCCTCCTCCCCAGTCAGATCCATCCCTTAAATGTTCCTTTTTTTCCCATTTTATTTTATTTTATTTCTTTTCGGTGTTCCAGCATTCTTTGTTTACGCATCACACCCAGTGCCCCATGCACGAAAGTCTCATAATATGAAATTAATCATTTTAAATATAATTCACTATAATTCAGTGGCATTTATCAATATTGTATGAGCACGTGTGTGTAGTTCCAAAACATTTTTATCACTCCAAAGTAAAACCCCCAAGCCCATTAACCGGTCACTTCCTTTCCCTCTCTCCCCAAGCCCTGGAGACGCGCATCTGATCTCTGTCTCCATGGATGTGCCCGCTTCGGACATTTTGTATACATGGAATCAGAGAATGTGACTTTGGGTCTGGCTTCTTCCACTGGGCATCAGGATTTCAAGTTGTCCAGGTTGTCCCGTGTGTCAGAACGTCGCTCCTTTCCCTGGCTGCCTACTACTCCGTTGTACGGATGCGCCACCCTCTCTCTATCGGTGTGTCCACTGACGGCTATTTGGGTTGATAACTTTTCCTTTCCTCTCACTCTGCCTCCTCACCCAACATTTAGTTTTTCACTCTTGTAGGAGAGGTTCAGGTTGAAGCCAATGGATGTGGAACTCGTCTCTGTTGTGTCTTAATGCAGAAGAACTCTTAAGGGGACGAGGGTATGGGGAACGTCAGCTGGCAACGCGGTGGATCTGTAGAAGGAGGGAGCCGCTGACCTCTGAGTTATCCCAGAGCTCAGTATCGGAGGCCTCTGAGACTACTGGGGGAGGTCATCGGCGCACAAGAGCCTGGATTTCTGTGTGTGCACCCCTAGGTACCAGGGAACCAGCCTTGGGACTTCTCCTTGGTCTTTGAGCAATTGGTCTCACCAGGCTGGTGTGTCCTCGTCAGCCCGGTGGCTTCATTCTCTCCAGGCCCTCCCTGGGAGGAGGCAGGACACTTGTACTCAGTGGCAGAAAGGACGCTGCCTTCCTAGGACAGCACCCGTGAGTGGCAGGCATCCCTGGGGCCCTGAGCAGTGAGGTCTGAGGGGCAATGATGCAATCACGCCAGCTCCTTGCACCGTAGGTCTTTGCAGACTCTCCGGCTGTGATCCCCTAGGTTGGGAACAGCCAAGTGTTTAATGATCTTCTTCTGCACCAGCAATTTCAGGCTCTGTGAGCTAAAATTAGATTCCTTCCCCAGTGCCTGGGGGAGGATAGGCCAGCTCTGTCCATCCATCCTGTGCCAAAGTGCAGCTGGTGACAGCCTGTGCGGGTGTGGGCTCGGGGATGAGGCTCCGAATCCCCAGCTTCAGAAAGCTGCCCCTTCCTTGCCTTCAGCTTGTGCTGTCGGTACAGGTGAGAGGAGCAGCACTTTGCTGCCTGCGTCCTCCGGAGGGGCCACGTCTCAATCCCAGTTCCTCCCCTTCCCAGTCCTGTGACCCGCGGCACATTGGCCAAAACCGAGAATCGAAATCCCTACATCATGGATTTGTGCAGACTGAATGCGATGGACGGGGGCCTGGCAGTAGGTTCTCAGGGAATGTCAGGCCCCGTCTTCTGTCCTCATGCCAGGCCAGGACGGCAGAGAATATACTTTTAAAATGCGGTCTCTAGACTCGTTTATGTGATCCTCTGGCTGGTGGGGAGGGAGGGAGTAGGGGGAGGATCAGAGCGGACTTTCCTTCCTGCAAAAGCCAGCAGGACCTGGAGGGACTCAGCCTTAGCGAGGGTTACTGTGGTCACCGATGTACGCTCACCCCCACCCTCCAAGGTGCATTTGGGAGCTCTGCCTTGTCCCTGGGTCCCTTCCCTTGTTGTTAAGACTGTGGAAGCCTCTAGGCGGTTGACACGAGAGTCACTCTGCTTTTTCCCTGGCTCCCCCTCTCCGGCTCCTGAGGAAGAATGGGCTGTCAAGGAGCCATGGGAAGAAACTCTCCAGGCCCACTCTGCGGCTCTGAATGAGGTAGTACCGTTCTTCTGCAGAACTTACTGGATTAGAAACTTAGTAAAAACAGCCCCAGCTGCAACCACTATACAAAATCACTGTCAACGAGGAAAATTTATGCCGTAAAAATAAAAAGAAACTCAAGTGCATTAGTCAGTGTGGGAAAGTGTTCACGAGAAAGGTTTGTTCTCCAAGTAAACAGCTACAATGGTATTGTAATCAAATTTCTTAATGATTTCCATAAATCTTGGGTACGTAAAAATACACAAGGCCCTTTTTCAAAAAGTCAGTGTTTACAAGTGCCTTAGGCAAGGAAAGAGGTAACCCAGAGAGCCTTGTGCGTGACTCTGGAATTTTCCAGAGGAGAAGCCATGAGACGGGGCCGAGAGCACACGTCTTCCTCCCAGACTGGGAGCATAAGGGGCACCTGGCCCGAGGCTCAGGCCACTGCTTCTGAGGGGACGCCAAGAGAACTCTCTTTTGGGAAATGGGGAGCAGACCCTGGACCCCAGTTCTGATGCTTCCAGCTGCTCCTGCAGAGGCCAAGCAGAAGAAAGCTGGTTCTTATGGCTGTGTCAGTGGAGGGTCTCCCCGCTTGTGGGGAACCGCGAGGAATCTGAGCCAGGGGAGGAGGGCAGGAGCGGTTGGGGTGCAGCAGTGCCCAGGAACCCCGGGGTGGGGGGAGGAGAGCAGGCTGCTGGCGGCGCTCAGGCCTGCACGGGCCGTGGCTCTCCTCTGTCGCGCTGGGCCGTTAGCTTGTCTCTCTCCAGGATTAGCACGTGGTGCTTTTCTAAATTCTTTTAGAAAATAACTTAGAAAATTAGAAAGGGTTTCAAATGCTGTAACGCTACCATGATTTACAAAATCAGAAATTTAGAAAAATATTTCATGAATGATGTTGGCACTTCCTGGCGCGCATGTGCATGTGTGTATGAGCGTGCACAGATTGTGTGTGTGTGTGTGTGTGTGTGTAAGGGAGAGGCAGGAGAGAGCGTGAAAGAGACAGACACTCTGGCTTGAGTGACGAAGCAGCTGCCTCTTGTGTCCAGGTTTGGCCTCTTGTCCCTGTAGACCCCCCGGGGAGACCGGTGGGCAGGGTCACTGACATCTGGCTGTGCTGCCGGTGACAGGTTCAGTGTCGCGGCATATGTGATGGGGACATTAGATGCACGTCAGTAAAATAATGGGAATGTTTTTCTGGGCGCATCATCGCCCCGCCCCGTGATCACGGTTCCTCGGGCTCCCGTTCTCCCCGCACCGCGTGGCTCGTCAGGAAGCCAGAGAGAGCGTCTTGTTGGAACAGTTGGCCCCACATGTGCGTGATAGCCCAATTCCATTAAAATGTTCCTACATTCAGCAGAAAGGCCTGACGCCAAATGGTCTATGTGTTGTATTAAGCCGTAATCAGAATTAAAATGCGGAATCCCAGCCTTTCCAAAAACACGCTTTCCTTTAGAAAACTGAGCGAACGGGGTGCACGGAGGGCTGCGGCTGGGCGCTGGGGCGGGGCCGGTGGGCCCTCCACACGTGGGTGCTCCCCAGCTGGGTGTCCTGGGGGGCTGCCACTCTGCTCTCAGGCCCTCGAGGCCACAGCAGAGCCCCCTCGCAGGCTCCGTGTCCCTTTGTCCTCGGCACAGACCTATGAGGAGGCCATGCAGTGCCATCTGCCTGCCTACCTCTCCTCCTGGTATTCGGGGACCCCGTCCCATGGGAGGCGCTCACTAGCTGCTAGTTGCTGTGTGTATACATAGGAGGCACCACGTCAGGAATATGACCATTTTAAAGATGACAAAACTGAGGCCTGCCGAGGTGAAGCGAGTTTGTGACGCACATGCTGCTGCATGCGCGAACCGGCCGCCCGCTCGCCACGAAGTCCGTGGATCTCGGCGGCCTCTGCGGCCACCCCCAAGCGCGGCTGGTGTCCCGCGGGGCAAGGTGGGATTGTGGGGTGGCCCTGGACCAGCCTCAGTGTCACCCCGTGAGCTCCTTTTCTGTCTTTTGCAAAAGGCAGTCCACTGCTGAACCCCAGCCTGCAGGCCCATGCGACGCCTCATGGGACCAGCCGTGTCCCGAGTCGGGCTGCGTGTCAAGCGACGCGGTGGCGCGAAGACCTGCTCCTGGCTAGGGTCTCCCACTGCAGTCTTCTGGGCTGGAGAGAGCTGAGGGGGGCAAACAAGGCCCCCTTGGCCATTGTGTGTTCTGGACGGTTAAGCTCTGCTCAGTGCTGTCAGGGTTCCAGAAAATCCGGTGGCAGGGAGAGCTCTTCCTCCTCGACAGACACCATGACTTCTAAATACGTCATGTTCCTTTTAGTGATCTTGTCGGTCCTTCCCCATGCTTTGCTATCCATTTCTCTGCACCCTTCCTTATGGAATTAATGATCTGTAGGCAAACACTGGCTGGATTAGGGACACCATTCTCGGGGGCGGGGGGGGCCGCACTCCCTCTGGGCCCGCAGCTCCTGCCACCAGGCCTGGGTGGGCTCGCCCTCCTTTGTGTGTTCTGCTCTCACATTCCCCTCTCTGGATGCAGGCCCGGGGTGGGAATGGACATCTCCAGACTCATGAAAATGATGAAATCTTTTTATAATGTGGCCAGTCGCCCCTGCTGCATTTTGTAAGATGAGATTTTTTTTTTTTTTTTTTTTTTGCAGCAAGGATTCTCTTTTTTAAAAAAATTTTATTTTAATTCCAGTACATTCAACCTGCACTGTTATCTTAGTTCAGGTGTACAGTGTAGTGATTCAACAACTCCATACATCACCCAGTGCTTGTCACAAGTGCACTCCAAATCCCCATCCCCAGCTCCGCTACCCTGCCTCCACCTCCCCTCCGGGGACCAGCAGCGTGTTCTTTGGAGTAAGAGTCTAGTGCTGGGAGGGAGATGTGCCGGGCACTGCAGTCATCCCTGCCAGAGCAGGGGGACAGATGTGGGGGCAAAACCAAAGAGAAGAAAAACCCAAGCTCAGAGCACTTGGAGTTCTGTGGTAAAAGAACGTTCCTGGGGTTGCCCAGGGGATATCGGGAAGTGCAAAAGCCCTGGGGCAGCAGAGCTGAGGGGTAGCGGTGGGGGTTGCTAAATCCTGCCCCTTGCTTAGAGTCTGTGTGAGGGGCTGCTTCTTAGGGACTGGTGCTTGTGTGCTCTGCGTGAGCTAAGGGGGCTTCAGGCGATCGGGAGCTTACTCTAGTGTGCGTAAGAAAACCCACTCAGTTATGTAGCTGTTGTCCTTCGGCCTCAGGGTCAAGGACCGACACCATGCTGAGTCCAAGTGCCCTCTGAGCCCTGCCGGCCCTTCCGCCTTAGTAGATCACCAGTGCTTTTTCCTCATTGGCCTGGGTCAGGGACAGGGACAAACCGATCCTGAGGCTGACCATCCGGGACCCCTCACAGGGGTCTGCTCTGGGCACCAGATCCTGGTGTATCGTATTTAATAGAAAGCTTTGGGAGAAAGGATGAACCAGGAGGCAGTGTAGCATAGTGATAACAGCGTGAAGTGTAGCTTCCGCCAGGCCACCTCGAGTCTCTCTTAATGTCTCCCGCACCCAGTTTCCTCACCTTCCAGGTGAAGATCATAAAAATCCCCACCTGAAATTGAAAACAGGAAATCAATGGAGACAGTCAAAGAAAGAAAAAGTTGGTTCTTGGAAAAGATCAATGGAATTGATAAGCCTGAGCTGGGCTAAGAAAGAAAGAAAGAAGACACCGATTACTAATACCAGAAAAGAAAGAGGGGACATCACCGCTGATTCCATGGAATTTAAAGGATAATAAAGGAATATTATGAACAACTTTATGACCACAAATTCGATAATCTGGATGAAATGAACCAAATCCTTGAATGATACAATCTGATAAAACTCGCACAAGAAGAAATAGGCACTCCGCATAGGCCTATAGCTATTAAAGAAATTGAATAAAAAATTAATAACCTTCCCAAACAGAAAACACCAGGCCCATATGGGCCCACTGGTGAGTTCCATCAAACATTTAAGGAAGAAATTATACCAATTCGTTACAGTCTTTGTCCAAAGAGAGAAACCGAGGGAACCACTTCCTAACCCATCACCTTCCTGCTGTAGAGGCCTGAGTGAGATAATGTCGGTCCCACACGGAGCGTGGCACCAATGGCTCTGGAGGACACAGGAAAACTTTTTAAAAGTAAACTTTGTCTTTAGACCACCTTGGGAAGTCCCGAAAAGCTGTGGGGCTCACTCAGATAGACATCACACACTCCCCTCCCTGTCTTTCACATCCTACATCAGGACGGCAAAATTCATTACAGTCGATGAATTCATATTGATACCTTACTATTAAAGCTCACACTTTGTTCTGATGTCCTAGTAAAAAAACCCAGAAGAATGTCCTTTCATGCTCTGGGATCCCATCTGGGACACCATATTGTATTTGGTGACCTCGTCTCCTTAGGCTCTTGGCTGCGACAGCTTCTCGGGTTCTCCTTGGATTTGATGACCTTGACTGTTGTGAGGAGGACAAGTATATCGTTGAGTGTCCCTCAGCTGGGATGTGTCAGGTATTTTTCTCTTGGTTCGACTGGGTGACAGATTTAGGGCAGGACCACAAAGTACGGCCGAGATGGTGTTTGCCGGTGTTTGTGCTTCAAGTTCCTCTTTGCCACCTGCTCCTCCATACTGTCCTCTCGGGAGCGTCACTACGTAGCCCTCACCTACAGCCCTGACTCCCTTTCTTCTGCAGGGTTGGGGCTGCAGCCCTTCGGGGATGAGTATCTGCATAAATCATTTGGAGGTCGTCTGCACAGGACTTTTGTGTCTTCTCATTTCTTCCCTTATCCACCCGTTCAGTCATTTCTCTATAGATTTCTAGTTCATGCTCTGGCTCTAGTGTGCACGCTACTGTATTTTGTGGCTCAATTTGCAACATCTTTGGGCCATCTTCGGGTTGTCTCCTGAGTCTGCACTGATGTATCTCTATCACCGAGGATGTTTCTTGGTACTTCCTTGTTTTCCGGCAGGTTCCAGCTCCTCCGCCCCACTTGCTGCCCCAGCCCTAGAGTCAGTCATTTTTCTGTGGAGCCCCGGTTCCTTTCTTGGAAAATGGTAGAAACCCAGATCTGGCCACTCAGCTTCCGCCATCACAGGTCCTCTACGATCACCACAGCCCCTCTTGGGTGGGCTATTCCATGTGTAACTGATTTGAGTGGTCTCCACTCTTTCCAAGACTTTTTGTAAAGGAAGTTCACATGAATAAACGAATCCAGGTAGGCTAGTGGTAGTGGCTACCCTCAAATCTCAGGGGCTTCCTGTAATAAAAAATGTGCTGTTTGTTCCTTAATCTGGAAGCTGACACATTTTTCTGTAAAGGGCTAGGCAGTAAATACCTTCCGCTCTGTGGGCTGTAAGTTCTCTGCCTTTGTAGTGTGAGAGCAGCCATCGGCAGTACATCAAGTGCTGTGTCCCAATAAAACATTTACAAAACGGGTGGTGGCCGGGATTTGGCCAGAGAGCGCTGACCTCTGTCCCAGTCCGGTGCAGTTGTTGGGGTGCGGGCTGCACTGGGCAGTCACTCAGGGGCCCGGGCTCCTTCCACCTCAGTTCAAGGCTGAGCTCTGCCTCACTGCTGGAGGGCAAAGGAAGCCCTCCGTCCACGTGGGAGAAACTGTGGCGGACCGGGCCGGGAGGTGGCATACATCATTCATGGCGACTTCCGTTGGCCACACGTTGGTCACACGAGTCCGCCAGTGTGGAGAAATGGGGGCTGGGAAGTAGCGTTTTGTAGCATGCCCGGGAAGAGGGGAGAACAGTGATGCACAACCGAAGAGGCAAGGCAGTAGGCTAGGCCCGCCCCCCACACCGAGGCCCCACCCACACGCCGCAGCTCCTCCCCCGTGCTAAGGCCCCTCCTGCACACGGAGACCCCGCCCCCCACAAAAGTCCCTCCCGCTCTCCACAGCTCCTCCTCTCACCGAGGCTCCGCCCCCACGCTGAGACTCCTCCCACATCGACTCCCTTCCTGGGAAGCTCCACCCGAAGAAAAGGCTTGAACACTTCCAAAGAACAGCGTTTGTTGTCTCTCCGGTGACTCTGCTCTTGTCTCTCTGCCCAGGCCTGAGGAGCCGGTCCAGAGTGTGGGTGGACAGGAAAGATGCCGCTCTCCACCCCTGCCCCGGGATAGGCCGTATCTCTGCTGAGGTTTTTAAAAGGTTCCTTTAAAATGTTGTGGACAGTTATCCTCTGTGTGTGCCTCTGCCCTGATTTATATTCAAGTGACTATTAACTGCCCACCAAACGAAGCTCAGCATTTGTAATTAGGCTGGCAAATTCTACATAATATTTTTGACTGTCTGTTGGGGCAGGGAGGGAGCATGTGTTAATGGCATTGAACTAAGCCACACCTCCTCCCCTAGCCTGCTGATTAACCCCAGGGTCACTTGGGGCTGTCTGGTACTCTGCTGATCAATGAAGAAGCTGGCTCTCTTTGCATTTACATCCTGACTTGACTCTTAGCCAAGGGCTGCTGGCTTTGGTTCCAAAGTGCTCTCTCTGCTCAAAGAGGGTGGCCCCTCTGCTCTGCCACTTGTGCAAAGGGAGCTGGGCTGCGAGTGGGCAGAGCCGGTGTTCCCCCAAGAAGCCAAAGGGGAAGGGTCCTGTGGAGCAGCCAGGATGCAGAGAGCCTGCAGTTGTTTTGGGGCAGGCAGGATGAAGGTCGGTTCAGTTTCTTCATAAGAAGTCCTGCCGTAATTCGGCTAAATCGATCGTGGTGCTGTGTTGAGAATCATCACCTCAGAGATTTCCCTGGTTCGTGTTGTAGTCATCTTTTAAAAACACAGCTGGACTGGAAGCATCCATTTTCAGCAGCAGTAGGTTGCTTGGCTCTGTAGAAGTGCTCTCCAGCACGCTGGCGGAGTGGACAGGCGTGAATAGCCTAGGAGCCAGGAGTTCTTTCTAGAACAATTAAAGAAAGATTAAGGAAAGGTGCCCTAAGTGAGGAACACCTGTGCTGTAGCCCCAGGGTGTCTTCATGACCAAGGCAAGGCATTTCTGCGTCCCTCTGTGGCCACCGCTCCCGGATACACGGACAAATAAATGGTGGCGTGGACATTGCCTTGTGCCCAACAGGTGCTTAATTCATGCACCGAGAAGAAAAGGGGGTTAATAGCAATTCAAAATAGTTATAGAACAGCTTTGAATAGCTGTGCACTGAGTAACACAGAAATCATCTTTATAAAGCAGAAATTACAAAGAAACTTAGAAACGTGATAATAATGAAGATTTTAACATAACCACACTCAGCATAATATAGATCCAGTGGACAAAAAACGTAACAACATAATTAATGAAGCAGATAATTAATTTGCATATATATGTATGTTTATGCCATCACAATACAGACTGTTCTTTCTTCTTAAGTGGAACATTTGCAAAAGAAAAACCTCAGTACACTCTCTGAAGTACAAGTATTACAACCCTCTGATCACAGTGTGCTAGAATTGGGCATGAACAAAAACCAAAATGAAAAAGACACTTTCATCTAAAAGTTTTAAAAACTCTATTAAACAATATCCTCCTTGGATGAAAGGGGGGAAAACAAATAAATTGAAAATAAAAAAGAAGTAATATAGTGAACACACTATCTAGCAGAATTTATGGGATACATTCAGATCAGATGAAAATTCATATCTCCAGACATTTTTATCAATTAAAAAAAGAAACAAACTAAGTTCTCCGCTCAAAAGCTAGGAAAGGAACCACCAGGTAAACTACAAGAGAACACAAGGAAGAAAATAAGGCCCAGAACAGAGGAATAATAGATGTAATTAGTAATTCAAAAAATCTAGTTTGAAACATTTACAAAATAGACGAAATGGTTGCTAACAATAAAAAATGAGGGGAGAGCACAAATATATAAAATAAGAATTGACAAGGGGGCATACCATTGAGATAGAAGAAATTAAATACATTATGAGACTATTTTTGCCGTCTTCTATAAAAATAAAATCTGGATAAAATGCAGTACCAAAATCAGCTCCATTCATTACAAGAAGCTTAAATAAACCGAATTCAATGAAAGATAAGAAAAAAATCTCTCAGGAACTACTCCACTAAAAATGCACCAAGCCTACATGGTTTCTCAGGGGAATCCTACCAAACTTTCAAAGACTAGATAATCTCCATTCTTTGTGAGTTGTTTCAGAGTATTGAAAATAAAAGAATACATTTTAGTTCTTTTTTGAAAGCAAGTATAACATTAATACCTAAATTTTAAAATGTTAAAAAGCAAGCACAAAAATGAAATTACAGAACGATATCACTTACAAATATTAAAGCAAAAGTGCCAAACAAAGTATTCATAAATCAAACCCAATGCAACATTAAGACATCAAGGCATCATGACCAAATGATTTTTTTTTCAGGAATGCAAGGTTGGTTCAACATGAGGAAACCCATTAATATAATAATACACTTAAGGGGAAAAAAAAATCACATGATTACCTCCATAGATGCTGAAAACCCTTTATAGAATTCAACCCCATGCCTTATATATTAGTTAAGAAAACACTAATGAATTAATGCTTCTTAATATGATAAAATATTTTAGATGCCTGGATTTTATAGTTGGCATCTTATTTGATGGGGAAACGCTAGAGGCATTTCCACAAAGATCTTTATCAAGACAAGTATGCCCATTTCTCCACTACTATCCCACAATTGTACTTGAGGTATTAGATTTTAGTGGCACGAGTATTAGAAAAGAAGAATCAAAATTACCTTGATTTGCACATGATATAATATGATGATATACTGGGAAAGCCAGTATATGGAAAGAGAATCAATGGTAAAAGTAAATCAAACAATAAAATCACTTTTTTAGCAGGATAAAAAATTAACATATAGAAATCAATAGCTTTCTTATACATAAATAAGAATGAATTAGAGGATACAATAGCGACAGAGAAGGTAAAATACTTAGAAATAAACTTAGCAAGAAATGGGTAAAGCCTTTATCAGGAAAACTTTAATACACTCTTGAAAGACGCAAAAGTAGTTTTGAACAAATAGAAAGACATCCCTTGGAACCAGATGAGATGACTTAACATCATAAAAAAAGCCACTTTTTCCAAAGTTAATTTATGACTTGACTCAATCCCCGTAAAAACACCAATAAGCTTTTTTATGGAGCTAAGACAGTTGATACTCCAGTTCATATGAAAAAGCAAACATGCAATAACCATGAGAATCTTGAAAAATAAAAGCTACTTGGGGGAATAGCTCTCCCAGACATTAAAATGAGCTAGAAGGCCTCTGTTATTAAACTAGTGTGGTATTGTTGTGTGAACAAAATTGTGGTGGAACTGAATGCAAAGCCCAGAAATAGAGCCAACGGCATCTAGAAATTTAGTATTGATAAAGGTGGTGTCTCACACCATGGGAGCAGATCAACTTTTCAGTGCATTGTGCTGGGGCTGCCGGTTAGTCCCCTGGAAAAAGAGAAAATTGGATATATTTCTTACACTGTACACAAGAATAAACTCCAAATGGACTCTGAGACCTAAATACAAAAAATGAAATCATAAAAGTACTGCAGGAAAACCTGAGTGAATTTCCCTATAACATGGGTGTAGGGAAAGGTTTTCTGACTATGACTCAAACTCTAGATTTAGTAAAAGAAAAGAGTGATACATTTGATTATGTGAAACTGAAGACTTCTGACAGGGTAAAGACCCAAACCAGAGAACCATAAGCACAGTCAAAATGTCCAAAGGGGGAGCAAATATTTGTGACATACATTAGATATGAAGGGCTAATATATTTTTTAAAAGACTTTATTTGTTCATCTGAGAGAGAGACAGAGAGAGAGAGAGAGAGAGAGAGAGAACGAGTGGGAGCAGAGGGAGAGGGAGAAGCAGACTCCCTGCTGAGCAAGGAACCTGATATGGGGCTCGACCCAGGATGCCAAGATCACGACCTCAGCCAAAAGGCAGAGGCTTAACTGACTGAGCCACCCAGGCGCCCCAAGGGTTAATATCTTTGATATATAAAGAACTGTTAAAACTAAGGGAGAGGCGAACCTGAGAGAAAAAGGAGCAGAAGATGTAAAAAAAAGATAACTCATATACAGAGAGCTGACTGGTGGTTGTCAGAGGTCAGGCATGGGGGGTGGGCGGGAGAAACGGGCAAGCTGGGTTTTGGTCGGGGAGTTGCTGTTGTTTTGGTTTAAATTGAATTTTAAAAAACGAAGAGAAGATAATTCGCATGGAAGAAGCTCGGGTGGCCTCTAAACATATGACGACGTTGAACCTGACTTATAATCCGAGAAATGCAAATTGAGCGGACTCTGCGATGCCATTTTTCACCCTTCTGTTTGGCTCAACAACACATCTGTCGGCAAAGCTGTGGGAAACAGGCGCTCACATACTATTGCTAATGGGAATGCAAACGGGTACAAACCTGTCAAAGGGAAACTGGGCAATATTTATGCCAACTACCTTAGCATTTACATTTTGACCCAGGCACCCGACTTCTAAGGGTTGACCCTGAAGATATATCTCAAAAGTATGAGAACACTTGTGCGCAAGATTATTCATTCCAGAATACTGACATCAGTCATTTGTCCAAACACGATGAAGTGGTTGAGTACTTGTCGGTATGCACAAGTAACGGAGACTGCACCCTTGTCAAAAGAAAGAAGGAGGTCTCTGAGAACTGGCAAGGGGGCAGGATATAGGGGTAAGGGACCAAAGCAAAGCATGGGAGAGTGTCATTATGAGGGCTGAGAGCAGCAGTGGAATGCAGATGAACACAAGAGTACTTCCTGGGGAAGATAGAGTGTTCTAAAACTGGATGGCGGTGATAGTCGCCTACTGTGTACTTTTACTAAAACTCATCAGACTGTACAGCCATAGTGAGTGAATTTCACGGTATAAAAATGTACCTAAACAAAGCCATTAAGATAAAGCTTTTAGTATGCTACTGTTGTGTAATAAAGGTAAGACAAGAAAACATGAACTCATCTGCGTGTTTTCACAAAAAAGAATCCTGGGAAGGGTAAACTAGAATCTAATGAGATCGATTACCAATGGAGGTAGTTGGCACAGGGTTGTGAGGGATGGAGAGTGGCAGCGGGACGGAAGTGTTGATGAGTGAGATTTTCTGATACATTTTTATATACTTTTAATGTTTATAAACATGTCAATATTTCACATGGATAATAGACCACTCTGGAGGTGAGGAAACTCCCCAGATGACTTGGATTCCGTATTTTGACCAAACGCCTGGAGGCTAATAACAAAAAAAAACAAGTGTAAATAAGCATATTGTTACTCTAATGGGTAGGTTTGTCTTTTGAAGGAATGTGGATTAATAGCTCTGAAATTATTTGTATTCAAGATAGAGGAAATATGTAAATTTATTGGGAGTATTGGGAGCCAGTTTTCTGCCAATCAGTGAAGGAAGTTACATAGAAAGGTGGGTGGCTAGCTTCATCCTGTAGTGTTGGACTAGAATTGGAGGTGTTTCTATGAACACACGCACACATACATAGAAGCAGGTAAAAATATGGATGGATAGATTGATGTAGCTCTGCCTGCCGAGAGAGCCTAGAGACAGTGACATCTCAGTAGCAAATCCCCAGGTGTGGTTTTCTAAATAACTTCTCCACTAAATGATACCAGAAATCTTTAGAGATATGGTTACTTCCAGGGCTGGGGCAAAGATTGTACAAGAGGGACCAGAAAGTAAGGAAGCGCTCAAAGAATGATGGAGACATGGTAAAAGGACATGAGAGCCGGACTCCCAGGGATCAAATCTGGGATAACTGAGCAAATTACCACCAAACTCATATACACAAATAAGTGGAGAAAAAAGGAAATATTTCTTTATTGGAAATTGACAGTGTAAAAGGCATTTATGAAATCCCAACAGATCCACAAAATTCTTACTAATTTCAAAGGGAAAATTCTAATTTTATAATGGAGAAATATGACAGACCCTACTGAATCAAGTGGTCAAAGTTAACATCACTAATAATGAGATCGTAGCCTTCCCGTGCCTCTGGATATGATGCACTAGGAAGGACACAGAATCATTTCTGTGGTCTGCCTGCTGCAAATGTACAACCTGGATCTTATGAGGAAAGAGCAGACAGACCCCGATTGAGGGACTACTGCAAAATAATTGTACAGTACTCCAAAATGTCAAGGTCCTGAGAAAAAGAACCCAGAGGAACTGATCCAGATTAAAGAAGACTAACGGAGATAAAAGTAGATGTTAGTGTGATGCAGGACTGGGTCCTGGACCAGGTGAGGTTTTGTTCTTTTCTTTTGCTCCATAGGACATTGTGGGATGATTGGTGATATCGGAAGGTCTGTAGATAAGAGTTTTGTGTCAATGTTAATGTTCTGATTTTTAGGACATACACAATAAAGTATTTAGAGGTAAAGAGGCACCGTGACTTCGTCTTACTCTCTGACAGTTCAGAAATCATATGTTTGCACCCACGCATGTAGTGTGTCCTATAGTTCAGAAATCATATGTGTGTGTGTGTGTGTGTGTGTGTGTGTGTGTGTGTGTGTTTAGAAAGAGAGGGAGGGGAAAGTAAACGAGGTGTAGGTTGACATTTGGGGTATGTGGGTAAAGGATATACAAGAATGGCCTATTTTTGTAAATTTTCTGTAAGTCTTAAAATGTTTCAAGACATCTATAAAAAGTTGTTTGTAGTTTGTGATGGAGAATTAAATGAGATAATACATATACAGGGCTTCCTGCTGGGCCTCAGGCATAGAATCACTAAGAAAGTGTTAGCTCTTACTATCATGGTGGCATTGTGGCTCAGAAGCTGACCAGTGGGGACTTCCTTTGCTGTTGGCAGATAATGGATGACAGCCTTGCAGATGGCTCTGCTCAAATACCCACCCGGTGTGGGACTGCAAGTTGGTAGCCCCTATGTAAGCCATCATTTTGGGGGAGCTAGCTTCCAGATAGACCTACTTTAGAATGAGGTTAAGTCATTCATTATTGAATTTATTCACTACAAACATCGATTTCTGAAAACGAGGTAGCCGGCACTATTCCTTGCAAGAAGCCGGCTCCTGGGGGGAATGGACACTGCCGTTTGAAGGAAAGAAATGTGTAAAACAACACAGTGGAGAAACACACAACTTGGTGCATATTTTCTGGTAGCTAAATTGAGAGCCTCCTTGTTGGCTGTAATTTGGGATTATTCCTGGTGGGTGTACTCAGAGTCTCCCTGGTGGGTGTACTCGGGAATCTCCCTGCTGGGTGTTTTCAGAGTCTCCCTGGCGTGTACACTCAGAATTCTCCCTCGTGAGTATATTTAGGGAGTGTACTAAGTCTCCCTCATGGGTGTATTCAGAGTCACCCTGGTGGATGTATTTAGAGTCTCCCTGGTGGGTGTACTCGGCAGTCTCCCTGCCGGGTGTTTCCAGAGTCTCCCTGGTGTGTACACTCAGCCATTTCCCTGGTGGGTATATTTAAGGACTCCTTGGTGGATATATTGAAAGTCTCCCTGATGGATGTATCCAGTCACCCCGGGAGGTGTACCGAGTCTCCCTGGTGGGTGTGTTCCGGAGTCTCCCTGGGCAGTTAATTCTAGTGGGTCTGGGAGGAGGGATGGAGGTGCTCCCCTGGGAAAGAGCGTAAGACGGGGGTGGTGAAGCTCTGCTTGGGGCAGTTTGTGGGGGGGCTGGAACTCAGGGTGGAGGAGCATTTGGGGCATTGGAGCTGACACTGGAAATGACTCTGGGTTTGCAGGTGAGGAATGTGTGTCCGGGGAGGTCCCAAATCCAGGAGCCCTGACTAGTACCAGCCTCTGGAGAAGTTCATGTTGGTCTGTGGTGACATGCAGGGAACTATGGCAACATGGTGTCTGAACAATCGTGCTGGGAAGGGTTGCCAACTTCCCTTTCTCAGGAAGGACAATCTCTTATGTCCAAGCTCATTTTTTTAACATAAAATATGCCTTCTTTTATGAATAGTATTGAAAGCAGATGGCAATTTCTTGAGTGTCCTTACTTGGCAAAATAAAAAGTTGTCAGCCCTATATTCGTCTCTTCATTACATTTTTTAAAACTGGATCATAAAATTGAAACATCTGGGAACCTGATCATCTAGATTTCCAAAATAGAGTTCATGGCACTTTCCAGTTCAAAAAATGTATTTATTATTGTTATTATAAGATGTTTTAAACATACAGAAAATTATAGAGAGTAAGAGGAACATTGGTTCACCTGCCCTCTGGATTTCTGAAAAGCCCACAGTCCTTTGTGCTAGCTGTGTTTTTGCCATTTCCATGGTCACCGATGGTTTGTTTACCTGCCCTTGCTCCTGCAACCCATTAGTGTGACACGCTCAAAGGCAGGGACCAGATCTTTGCCAGGCCCAGGCCATGTGATACGGTTCTTTTCATGGAGCTATTTTTTTGAAGCAACCATTTCATTGCAGGTTGTTTGGACCACGCCTAAAAGAAACCATTACCTCTTTTAAAAACTGGGATAAAATTGACGTAACAACATCGCCGTCTTAGCCATTCTCAGGCGGACAATTCAGTGGCGTTAAGTACATTCACATTATCAACATTTATCTGCGGAACTTTTTCCTCTTCCCCAGATTACACTCTGTCGCCATGAAATACTCCGGGGTCATTCCCCTCCCCAGCCCCTGGCACTCCCCCTTCTACGTTTTTTTTGTCTCTATGAATTTGACTACTCTGTGTGCCTCTAAGTGGGATCATATAGCATTTGTCATTGTGTGTCTGGCTTATTTCACTTACCGTAACGTCTCCGGGGTGTGTCCGTGTTGCAGCATATGCCAGGACGTCCTTCCCTTTAAGGCTAGTAATCCTCCATTGTACGCACACACCACATTTGGCTAACCCAGTCCCCTGAGTGTGGAAATCTGGGTGGTTCCTATCTTCTGGCGATTGTGAATAAGGAGCTCGGAACATGGGTGAGCAAAAAAATCCCTCAAGTGCCTGCTTTTACTTTTTTGGGGGGATATATGGAATTCCTGGATCATATGATAATTCTATGTTTAATTTTTTGAGGAACCACCGTACTGTTCTTTACAACAGATGCATCTCTTTACATTTTTACCAACTGCCCAAGGGCTCCAATTTTTCCACTTCCTGTTTTCCTGTTTTAATAATAATAGCCAACGTAGCAGGTATAAAGTATTATCAAACCATTGTACTTTAAGCTTTTTTTTTTTAAAGATTTTTTAAAAAGATTTTTAAAGATTTTATTTATTTATTTGACAGACAGAGATCATAAGTAGGCAGAGAGGCAGGCAGAGAGAGGGGAAAGCAGGCCAAGCAGAGAGCCCGATGCGGGACTCGATCCCAGGACCCTGAGATCATGACCCGAGCCAAAGGCAGACGCTTTAACCCACTGAGCCACCCAGGCGCCCAGTTTTGTATTTTTATTACCAAGCAATATGCAAAGCAGATGTCCACCCTCTGTCCGTGACTTCTATTCTCTCTTTGGCCCTGCCACCCCTCACTGTGCTTGCCTTGTGCTCAAGTCTGTGCGTGAACAGCTAGTCCTCGTGGCATGATTTCTACCAAGGAAATACTAGAGAAACCCTAAATGCCCATCAGTGGAGGAGAGATCAAATAATCTACCCCATGCAGATTGTGATGCCCGTGTGGCAATGAAGAATGAATTGTCTGCAAGTCTGGTGTGGAGTGAGGGCTCTGCGACACGGTTCAGTGAAGAAACCAAGCCAGAGGACAGCTTGAGAACCTGCGTGTGTGCGTAGCTGTGTGTGGAAGTGTGTGTGACTGTGTACAATTGTGCATAATATATGTAAGGTGCATTATATGTCATGTAAATCATTCTTATATACCTTTCCAGAACATAAATAACAGGTAACGTAAATATATATATATCTTTTATAAACACACACATAGAAGGTATGAGGTTGTTGGCCATGAGGATTCCTGGCAATGAGGCTGGATTTGCGTGGGGAGGGGGTTGCAGATCTTACTTCCCGTACTTCCCCTTGTTTGACTCCCCCCCCTTCCTTCTTTCCTTTCTTTTTCTTTCTTTCCCTCCGCTCTTCTTTCCTCCCTCCTTTCCTTTCCTTTCTTTTATAAGAACGTGTCACTTCTGTGAAGAAAGAAAGGAAAAACCCAAATATTGTGAGCCTGAGGGGCCGGTCATGAAACCCAAACCATCCATCACGGTACTACGTCTATTTTCCGACCTGAACATGACACACAGTGACCCTGCGCTGTCATCACAATCCGTGGCGGTCCGTGTCGTTCATGTGCACACTGAGCCAGACCCTGCTCAGTGCATTTAAATGCACTCACTCATTTATCCTCACTAGTCGCACGTTGAAGGTTGTCCACATTTTCCAGATGTGCAAAGAAGCTCCGAGAGGTGACGTCACTCCCCTAAAGTCACGTAGCTAGTGAGTGGCCCATAATTCTTCAATGATAACACAGCTGTCTTCTAGATGGGTACACAGGTAATTTTTAAAAATCTGGATTTTAACTTCTTTTTTTTTAAGATTTCATTTATTTATTTGTCAGAGAGATAGAGAGCACAGGCAGACAGAATGACAGGCAGAGGCAGAAGGAGAAGCAGGCTCCCTGCTGAGCAAGGAGCCCGATGTGGGACTCGATCCCAGGACCCTGAGATCATGACCTGAACCGAAGGCAGCGGCTTAACCCACTGAGCCACCCAGGAGCCCCTGGATTTTAACTTCTGATTTAACTTTGAAAGTAACAAAATGCCACGTATTGTTCTTGTAAGATTCAGGAACTATTTGGGCCTGACTTTTTATTTATTTATTTTTTTATTATTATTATTTTTTGCTTTGGCTTCATTTGAACACAGCTCTGTTCTTAAGAGCCCTCGGTCATGGGAAGGGTGTCAGGAACTTGTCAGCGGCCTCCGTCCGAAAAGAAAGATTCTGTTTCTCTTTTAAATAAAAAGAATTACTAGGTAGGGCAACTCATAGCTTTGTTCTGAACACTAATTGTCAGTGGAGAGTTGATAGATTATTTTATTTCTTTAAAGGTTTTATTTATTTATTTGAGGACGAGAGAGAGAGAGAGAGAGAGAGAGCAAGTGCACAAGCTGGGGTGGGAGTGGGGGGAAGCAGAGGCAGAGGGAGACGCATGCTCTCTGCTGGGCCCTGATGTGGGGCTCGACCCCAGGACCCTGAGATCATGACCTGAGCTGAAGGCAGAGGCTTAACCCACTGAGCCACCCAGGTGCCCTGGTTGATGGATTATTTTAAAGTTAACAGTGAAGTCTCTTATTCTGGGTAGAGTGTCTCATTGGTTTACCTCTGCATAAACACCACGTATAAACTGTTCCTAAGAGCCTAAGTGGTAAGTATAGCATCTTACCATTTACCATGTTATCAATAATTGTATGTTTTTGAGAAGGGTTATTTTGTTATTTTACAAATTGTCCTTTTCTTTGAAGGAGGATTCCTTGGAAGGCTCCAGGCCTTCTGCACCTAAATGAGCAGCTTCCACAACAAAGATTTCTAAGTGCATCATTTTGTTAAACTCTTAAAACTGTTAAATTAATAAAATCAGCTTAACAGAACCCTGATTAGTTTAAAATTGCTTTAAATTTGGTCATTAAGTTTCAGGGAACATGTAATTTTCTCCACATCTGGTACAGCTGCAAGGCATGAGGGATGAAGACAGAAGTGGGGGTAACAAATGCAGAGGACGGCGGGGAGACACTTTGTCATTGACGGTTTCTGCACCGCTAGTTCGCAGCCCCCAGGAATCTGCGTCCTCGTGAAACATTAGCCCCTGCCTCATGTCTCCAAGAACATTCCCTTCCTCTCGTGAGAAGGACAGTACAGAACAGCTGGGCGTCAAGGAAGCTGGGCTCCCTTCCTGAGAACACTGGAAACTTGCTGTGTCACCCTGGACGCGGGTTCCTGCTTCTGTGTGCGGCGACGTCCCCCTCTGTGGAACGGGCAGGTGCCCACAATGTCTTTTCCCTTCAGCATGTTTCTAGGGCTGGTGGGGGCATAGTGCCGCCTCTCATTAGGAGCCCTCGGAAAGCTGAGGCTCGTTATTTGCAGAATCACATGTCAGTATGCATTCACTGTCTTCTTTATTAGTAACCTCCTGGTTCTTTTGCTCTTCTGGTCGCATTCAGGATCAGATACGTAAGACACACCCTGAGGCTGATCTAGTGTTAGCAGCTAGCCCCTTCCTTGGCATCTGTTCCCACGTTGGGGCTAAGCTCTGACAAGGCCTGGGGGCACACTCTGTGCTGTGTGGGTGTCTTCCCTTGCGAGGGCTTTGGCACTTGGCCTTCAGCTAAAATGGCATCGCTATTCACCTCTAGTGGCTGCAACCTTTAGAAGTTTTTATATTTTCTCCAGGATCATGTGAGTACTTTGGGGCAAATCCCGGTGCGAGAAAGGGCTGGAGCCGGATAGCCCGATGGTGGGAGAGGAGAGAGGAGTGGCCCCAGTCAGTGGGGGGAGGAGTGCCTGGGATGGCGTGATCGGGGAATTCTTAAAGCATTTTATTATTTTTTAAAGATTTTATTTATTTATTTGACAAAGATCACAAGTAGGCAGAGAGGCAGGCAGAGAGAGAGGAGGAAGCAGGCTCCCTGCTGAGCAGAGAGCCCGATGCAGGCAGGGCTCGATCCCAGGACCCTGAGACTATGACCTGAGCCGAAGGCAGAGGCTTTAACCCACTGAGCCACCCAGGTGCCCCACATGATCGGGGAATTCTTAAGTTAGAGCTAGAACCCGAGGCCACAGCCGCTCAGATGGAAGGTCAGGGCTTGTGGCTGATGCTCACCATTGAAACAAGGCAAGGGCCCTTCCCCAGAGCAGCGGTGACTCTAGTGAAGACCCCGTCCTAAGTACCTGCTCCCTGCTGGGCATAGTTCGGGGAGCGGTCTGAGCGTTATCTGTCTACAAATGAAGAAGCAAGGCTTAGTGGAGTTACATGACGTGCCAGAAGCTGCACATCGAGTCTCTGGCAGGTCTAGGATCTGAACTCAGCAGGCGAGAGTGAATGTAGATTCCCCAGCAGGAGCAGAAGCTGAGAACTGAGGGTGGGTGGCGTGTTGGGCAAGCATGTGGGCGAGGAGGTCCTGAGTCAGGCTCTAAGAGCTCCGTGCTGAGTCACTCGTTGATCTCATTATGCAGAGAGAGCTTGGGTTCAGAGGGCACAGGGGCGGGGCTCCCTATGAAGCGAGAGACCCCCACAGGCGCCTGGACTCCTTGAGGAGTCCAGCATCTCTGGCTAGTCCTTTAAAAATAGTCATCCGCTCTCCCAAGAGTGTGTCATTTTTCAAGTCACACGTTGTCCATGAAAGCCAAGCGCCTTCTGGAATTTATGGTACTTAAGTAGGTTACTGCAGCCCCGTGCATCTGTTTCTCGAAAACTGTTGACGTTTCTGATAATAGTAGATAAGTTCCACGGAGCGCCAGCTGCTGCAGGAGGGGATTGTCTGGTCGGAGAAGGGACGTCGGCGGGGAAGTGAAGGGCACGGACCCTGGAGACATGAATTCTGTCCCTGGGCGCCTGCCTGAGGGAGAGTGGGACAGAAGCTGCTCCAAGTGCAGAGAGCTGAGGGGTGGCTCTTTTGAACGCTGCACCCCTCGATGGAATGCAAGCATTTCAGAGCCCAGAATCCTATAAAGCATGCAGCCGGAGAAGAATGTGAGGTTTGGAGAATTATTTTCTCCAGGTACGCCTTCAGGTGTTCAGGTAGATTTTATAGACGAGACTCCTGGCTTGAAGTTGTCACCAGCTGTCAGATTTCCATTAGTGATTTCCACAATCTCTGATGCAGAACTGACAGGGTCCTTGAAGACAGCAACAGAACAAGTGGGAACCTATATTTTATTGAAAATGTTTCACGCCCTTAGCACCAAATCTCATCGATAGGTAGAGGGTGCACATGAACAGAAGAGTGTAATGTACATATACATATGCATACTGTGGCCTGAAATGTAGACGATACATATTAAATACAGACTTGTACCTAATAATAGGAAGTGTTTTCAGCTCCTGAAATGTGGTCTTTGAAGTAGGACATGACAAAGAATAAAAAATACTTTTACTAAATTCCCTCCCTTTGCAATCGTCATTTCTCCTCCAGAGCCGGTGGGAGCGCAGCTGCTTTTCTGTAAGTCAGTTTTAAAGAACAGCCCTGTCTTCTAAACGCATGGCAGAGTTTTCTAGCTGATGTTTTTTGATACCTTCTAGTATTCTTGGAGTTCACTAGCTCTGAGTGCAGTTGGCAAAGATCTAGACGGAGGATATATTTGGACAGGTATTGAATATAATAAACCATACTTAAATATTTATATATGGAATTATTTTTTTTATGGTGCTGTTCTTTAAATCATTAAATAAGGCCCTATCATTTCTCCAGAAGATATATGAGCACTGTCTCTCAGCATATAGATCATTTTTGCCTTTGAACGATATCTCAACTTAAAAATGATTTCTACAGATGATCTTTTACATACATTTGTTATTGTAGTGAGCATTACAGCCTGCTGTGTCACAGCGATGCTTGGAGGGTTTCTTCTGAAAATAGCTCTTTATTTGTGGGAAACTGAAAGGGGAGAGGGCAGGGAGGACTCACCGTAGCCCACTGGCAGACCACCGCCCTCCCTGAGCTCTTGCGAAGCGTCCCTGGGCTGTGAGGAAGGCCTGGCTTTTCTCTTTTGTGAAGAGTCTTAGAATCCTGGGATTTTTATTTGCCACTTATGCCTCCAAGGCCTCCCTCCCTCTCTCACTCCTTCTTTGTCAATTTGAAGAGCTCTCTTTCTATTCCTAGTAGTTACCTAAATAACAACCATTTGTTTTTAAGATTGATTCTGATAAAGAGTGCATTAGGCATCTCAAGGGCTACAATGTGGCAAAGTGTCAGACTTTTCAGAGTAGAGAGATGCCTGCTGGCCAGGCAGAATGTTCCTGGTTTTATGGTGAACACACACGCGCAAGTGGGCGCATGCACACACACGTGCACGCGCACACCTCCCAGAGATGGTGGAGCATCGCCTTGTCCAGCATGCATGAGGGAAGAGCCAGGGAGCGTGATCACCATTAGCATGGTCCACCTTCTGGGGATGCTTGATGGGTTTCGCCTTCCTTCCAGCTTTGATGTTTGGGGAAGTCGTGTCCCTTTCTTTGGCCAGTGAAATGTGAGCAGAAATGACACGTATCATTTCAAGGCACAGATGTGATGATGTGGGGCTGAGCTTCCGCCAGCCCGAGTGAGGACCGCACCCAGCCGCCGAGCCTCCCGCTGCAGAGCCAGAATGGCTGTGTGGTGTGAGCAGGAAATGGACCTTCCTTGTTACTGCAGCAGAGCCTGACCTACGCTGAAGGGCACAGGTGCAGTAAAGCCTACGCACCCCCCCCCCCCGACCCCAGGAATGCTGCCATTGCACACAGTGTGCTCACACTCCTCTGCACGCTGTGTCTCCTCGAGAGCTAACTCTGAACCCATGAGGACGCAGGCTTGTTAAGATGCGGAAATGTAGCCGATCATTGTCTGCCTATGGAAGGTGAAGGAGCAGCTGATTGTGTGTGTGTAGAAAAGCTAAGCTTCTTTTTTTGTTTGTTTGTTTGTTTAGAGGAACCATTCCAAGGAGTAAAAACTAAGTTTCTTTAGAGACTCATCTGCCTGCTCCGTGGAGCTTTCCTGAGGGTCGGGGGAGGGGGGGTGGTAAAGGACTCACAGTCGGTGGGAGGGAGGGTGTGCTGGCGCTCAGCGTTGCTGGAGGGAAGCTCGGACCAGGCTTCAGTGCACTAGCAGATTTTGGAGTGATTTATAGGAAAACAGTTTAAAGCATTTACTAGCAGTAAGAACTAATTTCCAATAAATCAGACAGGATTCCCTTTGGAACCAGAAATAAATGAGGGCAAAAGAAATTGCCAAGGGTTGTTGAGCAATAAAGAGATGGGTTCTAGATATCTTGAAATGATATTTAAATGGACAAAGTTGATTTAACTGTCTTTTTTCATGTCTAGGAGTAAGATTTAAGTCTATAGCATGTCGTTATAACCAGGAATTATTCACCAGGAGACTTTCAGCATTTCATGCACATTCCACTGAATGGCAATTTTAATATTCCAGTTTCAGTCCTAAATTGTAATGAAAAGGCATTAATTGCTTGGTTCCCTGCAAAGTCCATTAAAAAAAAGTGTTTCTAGAAAAAGTTCAAATTTGGTCCACGGACAGAACTTTCATTATCAAATTTTAGTCATTTTTTCTAATTAAAAAATTTAAATGAATATATATTTTATTACCTCCAACTCCACAAGTACCTATTTTTCACGTACTGGTAGGCTGGCACTGTGCCACGAGCCTTGGAAAATATAGAAAAAATCGAATATGTATGTGGTTCTTGAACTCCAGAAGTATGAAATTCATGGGAGGATTAAATCATGAAACCATCTGAGAAGCCGGAGCCTCTCGTGGGCACTTGCCAAAATGTGGGGACACGAGGTTCACGGGGGCTGGGTAGGCGCTAACACAGCCTCAGAAAGGAGGGGAGATGGGAGACTTGGCTGAGGCAAGGACGGGTCCGTGCTCCAGGATGAGGGATGACTGTGGCCAGAACTGGACACAGGAAGGAATTTTGAGGATCCCAAAGACGGAGGCTCTCCAGTAATGCAGACTGGATTCTGGAGATGTATGATCCCATTGGGCGTGGGCATTTATCATACCAAGATTTAGCATAATTTCCTGAGAAACCGTGGGCTCCCAACTCCCTAGAACCTGAGAGGTGGTCTTTTTAGGATCTGGTCTTTTCAGGAACTAGATCGTGGGATGTCCTTGGGAGAGAGGGAGATAGGAAGGGACAGAGGATGCTCGTGAGATCTGCCCCTCTGTAGCAGGCCCTGTGTGGGCTTTTATTCTTTTATCTCCTTGACTTCTCTGAGCAACCAGAGTATTTTTCACTCCGTTTTCGTAGATGAAAAGACTTCCAGAGGTTAGAAATATTGTTCAAGGTCAATTAGCCAGAAGATTGCAGAGAGGTCTTTGACTCCTGGCCATGCCCCTTTTCAGGGTACAGAGAGTGCTCCAAAGAATAGCAGGCCAAGGCCTAGCTTCTCAGTAAGTTCTAGAATATCAAGGTGGCCCCCAAGCCCAGGGATCCAGGCTCTTCTCTTGCATGAAAGGTAGACTCGTTCAAGCAAGGGGACCAGCCCCAGTGGTGCCTGCTCAGTGCACTTGGCAGGATCGAGACTCTCAGGTACTGACCCTGTGTTTGGGGACCCCAAGAGGAACACCTCCTGACAGTTTGTACCCTAGGGACCTTGCCCCTGCACCCACAGTCTGACCCTGACTCTTATGGGAAGCAATACCCTAAGAGGAAAATGAAGAGCCCATTTGCAAAGTCAAGTGCTGATGCAGCAGGTCCCCGCAGAACCTCCTTGGACTGTGGTGGCTGCAAACACTTGAGGAGTCTTCAGAAACCTGTCACTTTGCTCTGAAGGTCTAGCACTCCCCCCATCACTCTGAGCAAACTCATCGCTGACCAGGACCCCAACAACCCAGTGGTCTCAACGTCATTCGTGCTGGCTGCCGCTTCTGGAATCCACCAGGAGGCAGCAGGCAGGCTTCTGCGCAGTGCCCTTTGCACTGTTGTGGCCAGGGTCTGGAACAATCTTTCCCCCATTCCCACAGATTTTCTCATTCCCCATCTTTGCTCTAAGGTCCTCCAGGGAGGACAGAGGCTGCTATCAGCTTTTTCTCCCTTCTCTTTGAGGAGCCTAGAGGACTGCATGGCTTGTGGTAAGGGCCTTCTCCATCTTGTTGACTGGCTTCCCTGCTGTGGGGCTTGCTTGGGTTCCAGCCAGGCTTCCCTTCTCTGCCCACGCTGGCCTTCTTGCCTGGAAAGGCTTCCTCCAGCCTGTCTGTCAGGGAAGCCAGTGGTGGTCAGCAGGACACTCCAGGCCAAGAAGGCCATTTGTGACTTGGGCAGATGCCACCTCCTTTACTACCATAGTCCAAGCATGGTGTGCTGTTAGCTCCATTTTAGGGAGGAGGCCCTACTGGTTCAGGATCGCTGGGAATGCCTGCTTCTGCAGGCAGCAGTGGGAATCCTGAATTGTCTCCCAGACCTGGGTGGCCCCTGCCAGACACCTCCCTGAGGCCAGGAAGCCATCACCTCCGTGGCTCCAAACACCCCCTTTCCTGGCACGGAGCCTTCCCCTCTCCTGTCCTGTGCAAAAGCATCCAGCTGCTTGTTTTCTGGTAAGACTTCATCTTTTCCACTAAGGTGAACACGACGTGTGTGAGGCTCTCTGTCCCTGGTCTCCTTCTCCAGGGAATCCGTCCCTTGTGTGCAGTGAGAATTTCTCAGTGCTATTGAAATACATCTGAGGGCAAGAGGGACCTGTCTGCTCAATGAAGTCTTGCATTGCATGAAGAAGGGAGTGCTGGGGGGTACCTGGGTGGCTCAGTGGGTTAAAGCCTCTGCCTTCAGCTCAGGTCGTGATCCCAGAGTCCTGGGATCGAGCCCTGCATGGGACTTTCTGCTCAGCAGGGAGCCTGCTTCCTCCTCTCTCTGTCTGCCTCTCTGCCTCCGTGTGATCTCTGTCTGTCAAATAAATGAATAAAAATCTTAAAAAAAAAAAAAGGGAGTGCTGGATAGACAAAGGGAGAGGAATATTTTTAATAAAAATTAATATTCAATATAGTTATATGAAAATGTAAGCAATAATAAACGCATAGTCCCATACCAGCATTAGCTTGAGAAACAAAACACAGCTAGTCTATACCGGGCTCTAGCTTCCTTAGAGCTGATCACTGCTGTGAATGTTTCTGTACTTTTGCTATGTATGTGTTTGTTCTTAATGAGTAATTTCCTTCCACGTTTGTTAAATATAAATCATTGCATGTACCACAAACACTTTTTAAATTATTTTATTTGAAACAATTTCCAAATGTTGAGGAGTTGCAAAAAATGGTACAGATGTCACTTGTGTATCATTCTCTGATTCCACAGGTGTTTACACTTTAATACAGGTGCATAAGCGTTCTCCTCTGTATACACGTGTACACACACAAATCACACAGAACACACACACATGACATGAAATTGCATACATATTTAACAGATTTCTTCTGAAACACTTGAGGCAAGTTGGAGATGCTCCTTTACCCCTAAATACTTGAGGGCAAGTTTCCGAAGACTGAGGTTATTTTTTTCCAGAAGCAAAGTATAAGGATCATGATCAGCAAGTCAGCCTTGTTCCTATACTGTCATCCAATGCTTAGACCCTCTAGAAATTTCAGCGGTTGTCCCATTGATGCTTCATATGGCAGAACCAAAATGCATTTTGGGTTTTGATCTAGACCTGATGCAGGAGCAACGGGCTGCCCTCAGTTGTCCAACCTCTCCCGTCTGTTCTCACCTGCAGCCTTTCCTTAGTCTGTTTTCTTTTGTTCTTGAGTGTTCTTGAAGAGTTCTGGTTTATCTGATGTTTCCTCACAGGTAGATTAGGATACATGGTTTTTGTCCAAGACACAGCAGAAGCTATGTGATGGCCGCTTCCAGGCATCCTGTAGGAGCCACGAGGTGCCTATCTCACTGCCAGTGAGGCTGTCTGATCACGTGGTGTGGGTGGTTTCTGCGAGCTTCTTCCACTGTCAAGTTGTTGTTTTCCTTTTCGGAATTAATAAGTGTCTCATGAGGTGACACTTGGGGACTGTGTGAATATCTCGTTCCTTATCAAAATGAAAAACAATTTAAATGTTTAATAGCAGCTTTATTATGGTATTACTCACTATACAACTCAGCCATTCAAACTGTACGGTTCAGTGGCTTTCAGTATAGTCGCAGATACGTGCCACCCTCAAGTTTAAGCATACTGTTCACCTCAGAAAACCCTGTGTCATTGAGCTGTCAGCCCATTGTCCCCCTCCCCACTTGTGACCACTTGGCTCCATGCCACCCTGAACCCACCTTCACTGTCTGTGCATTTCTTTCTTCTGGACCCACGTGAGTGAAATCACAGAAGGCACGGACTTGTGTGACTTCTTTCACTTAGCATAATGTTCTCAGTGTTCATTCGGTGTGTCAGTACTTTATTCTGTCTTAGGACCAAGTAGTATTCCACAGAACATTGGGTTTGTCCGTTTGCCTATCGATGGACATTAGGACAGTTTCTAGTTTTTGGTGATTATGAATAATGATGCTACAAACATTTGTGTACAATTTTTTTGTGTAGATATATTTTTCATTTCTCTTGGGTGTATGCTTAGTCATGAAGTTGACTAGTTGCATAGTAACTGTAATTATTTGAGAAACTGCCAGAAACAGCCCATTTTCCAAAGTGGCAGCACCATTTCCCTTCCCCCCAGCAGCTTCTCTGTCAACACCAACTTCTTGATTCTAGATACCACAGTGGATGGGAAGTGGTGTTTCATTGTGAGATATAGATATATACATATACATATATATATTCCTGATGACTAATGATGTGTATATTTGCATATCTTCCATTTGCATATTTTCCATGAGGAAATATCTATTCAGATCCTTCAACTATTTTTTAAAATTGGGCTCCTTGTCTTTTTTTTTTTTTTTTAAAAGATTATTTATTTATTTATTTATTTGACAGAGATTGATCACAAGTAGGCAGAGAGGCAGGCAGAGAGAGAGAGGAAGGGAAGCAGGCTCTCCGCCGAGCAGAGAGCCCGATGTGGGACTCGATCCCAGGACCCTGAGATCATGACCTGAGCCGAAGGCAGCGGCTTAACCCACTGAGCCACCCAGGCGCCCTCCTTGTCTTTTGTAAGTTGTAAGAATTCTTTACATATTCTAGACACAAGTCTCTTATCAGACTTGTGGTTTGCAAATATTTCCTTCCTTCTTCCATTCTGTGGGTTGTCTCTTCAGTTTTTCGGTGGCTCCTTTGAAGCACAGAAGTTTTTAATTTTGTTAAAGTCCAGTTTAATTTTTCTTTTGTTCCTCATGCTTTTGGTGTCAGATCTAAGAATGCTTTGCTGAATTCTAGGTCATGAAGATCTACTTGTGTGTGTTCTTCTAAGAGTTTTATAGTTTTAGCTCTTACATTTTGTTCTTTGATTCCGCCATTTGAGTTAAATTGTGTGTGTGTGTGTGTGTGTGTGTGTGTGTGTGTGGTGTGATGTAAAGGTCCAGTTTCATTCTTTTGTATGTAGCTATTCAGATGCCCCAGCACCATTTGTTAAAAAGACTATTCTTTCCTGATTGAATGGTCTTGACACTTTTTTTGTGTGTGTGAAAATCAACTGATAATAGATGTTTGGGTTCATTTCTAACTCTTAGTTCTAGTCCATTGATCTGTATGTCTGTCCTTGTCCCAGTACCACACTGTCTTGATTACCATTGCTTTGTAGCAAATTTTGAATTTGGGAGGTGTGAGTCCTCCTACTTCATTCTTCTTAAAGGATTGTCTTGGTTATTCCGTGTCTCTTGCGATTCCTTGTGAGTTGTAGAGTCAGGCTGTCGATAACTACAAAGATATCAGAATTCTGTTAGACATTGCGTTGAATATGTAGAGGAGTTTGGGGAGTATTGCTATCTTAACATTAAGTCTTCCAACCCATGAACATTGATGTTTTTCCATTTATGTAGGTCTGTTTCTTGCAACAGTGTTTTATAGTTTTCACAGTATAGTTTTTTACTTGTCTTGTTAAAATTATTTCTAAGTATTTTATTCTTTTTGATGTTATTGGGAATGGAATTGCTTTTTAAATTTTATTTTGAGGTCATTCATTGCCGCAGTATACGAATACAATTCATTTTTGTTTATTAACCAGTATCCTTCAACTTTGTTGAGCTTGTTCATTAGAACATAGACAAGATAATCTCACCTGTGAATAGAGAAGCTTTTATTTCTTCCTTTCCAATCTGGATGTCTTATGTTTCTGTTTCTTGCCTCGCTGCCCTTGCTAGAACTTCAGTACAAATGTGGAAGAAGTGGTGAGTGGGGACATCCTTATTTGTTCGTGATCTTGGGGGAAAACATCCGGTCTTTCACCATTAATTATGATACTAACTGTGGATTTTGTGTAGATGACCTTGATCAGTTAAGGAAGTTCCTTCTAGTTTGTTGAGTGTTATTGTTTTTTTTTTAAATCATGAATTTTGTTGGATTTTCGCGTAAGTTTTTCTGTGTCTATTGAGATGATCATGTGATTTTTGTTTTTCAGTCTATTTGTGAGATGTATTACTTTGTTGCTTTTCAGATGCTGAATCAACCTTAATTCCTGCCATAATTCTCACTCAATCATGATGTATAATTCTTTCTCTACAGTAGTTCTCACTTGTCTGCAGTGAATCTGTTCTAAGATCCCACTGGACGCCTGGAACCATGGACAGTGTTGAATCCTACATATACTATGTTTTTTCCATGTATTCATACCTATTATAAGTATAATTTATAAATTAGGCAGGGTAAGAATAACAACAACAGCTAATAATAAAATAGGACAATTGCAACAATATACTGTACTATAAGTAATGTGAACGTGGTCTTTCCCTCTCAGAATATCTTATCGTACTGTCTTCATCCTTCTGGTGATGATGTGAGGTGATAAAATGCCTGTGTGATGAGATGAAGAGAAAGCGAGGTGAATAATGTAGGCGTCGTAATGTAGTTTGGGCTGCTGTAGACCTTCTGACAACATGTCGGAAGGAAGAGCATCCGACTCCAGGCTGTGGCTGGCCACAGGTAACTGAAACCATGGAAAGCAAACCTACAAATTAAGGCAAGACTACTGTTATGTTGCTGAATTCAGTTTGCTAATATTTTGGTGAAGATTTTTGCATGCATATTCCCAAAAGTTATTGGTGGTGAGTAGTTGGTTTTCTTGCTATGTCTCAGTCTGGTTTTGGTATCAGGGTAATACTGGTTTTATAAAGTAAATTGAAAATCATTCTCTCTCCTCTTACAGTTTTTGGAAGACTTTGTGAAGAACAGTAAAGGATAAAATATTCTTTCAATGTTTGGTGGAGGTCAGTGATGAAGCCAGATCAGCCTGGATTTTCTTTGTGGGCAACTTGTGATTACTAATGCCGTCTCTTTACTTAGTACAGGTGTGATTAGATCATCCATTTCTTCTTGCATCTGTTTTAGTAGTTTCTGTTTTTCTAGAAATGTTCCCATTTCATCTGAGTTTTCTAAATTTTTGGTTTAAAATTGCTTTAGTATTCTTTCATAATCCCTTCTATTTCTGTAGGGTCATAGTAATGTCCTTCTTTCATTTCTAGCTCTAGTAATTTGAATCCGCTCTTTTCTTCTTGGTCATTGTAGCTAAAGTTTGTCAATTTTGTTGTTCTTTTCAAAGAGCTGCTTTTTGTTTTATTGATTTTCTCTATATTTTTCTGTTCTCTATTTCATTAATTTCCACTGTAATGTTTATTATTTCCTTCCTTCTTCTTGTTTAAGGGTTGTTTTCCTCTTTTTTTCCCCTAGTCTTAAGGTAGAAGATTAGGTTATTGACTTGAGATTATTTTTTTCTTTTATTTATTTCCCCCTAAGCACTGTTCTTGCTGCTTCCCGTATTTTGGTATCTTGTATTTCCTTTTTCACTTATTCTCAATTTTCTGATTTTCCATTTAAATTCTTTAGCCAGTTGGTTATTTAGGACTTCCTGTGTAATTTACATTTATGAGTTTTCTCCAATTTTTTTTTGCTATTGATTAATAATTTCATTTCATTGTGTGATTAGATAATACTTTGTATTATTTTTATCCTTTTATGTTTACTGAAGTGTGTTTTATGTCTTGGCATATGATCTGTATTAGAAAATGTGCCATGTGCCCTTGAGAAGACTGTGTATTCTGTTGTTGGGTGGAGTGTTCTAAGGATGTCTGTTGAAATAGTTGACTTGTAGTGTTATCCAGGCCTTCCATTTCTTTGTTGGTACTCTATCTAGTTGTTCTATTCACTATCAGAAGTAGGGTATTGAAGTCTTCAAATACTATAGTAGAATTGTCTATTTCTACCTTCATCTGTCAATTTTTCTTTACATATTTTGGTGCTCTATTATTAGGTACATCTGTGTTTATAATTGTTATATTTCCTGATACATTGACCTTTATCATTATGAAATGTCTCTCTTTATCTTAAGTGACATTCTTTGTTTAAAGTCTATTTTGTCTGATACTAGTATAGTCACTCCAACTTTCTTGTGGTTGTTTGCATGATATATTTTGCCCATCATTTTATTTTCAATCTATTTGTATTTTTGAATCTAAAGTGTGTTTCATGTACAAAATGCTTTTATTTTATATAGTCATATTTATCAATCTTTTACTGCATCTGTATTTTTGAATCATCATAATAAAATTTCTCCCTATATTCATGTTGTAAATGAGTTCACCCCCATTTTCTTCTAGTACTAATATGGTTTCATTTTTTATATTTACATCTTTGATCCATTGGAACTTTCTTTGTGTTTGATGTGAGGTGTGGATGTAATTTAACATCTTTTCCAAATTGTTAGCCAGTTTTCCCTGCAAAGGTCTTTCCTTGCCTCAGTGATTTTAGAGGCCATCTTTATCAGATATAAGATTTCCACATATAGCTGCATCTATACCCAAACTTCCTTGTCTACTCCACTTCTATGTCTATTAATACACCAGAGCTACACTGTTTTAATTATGGAGGACTTGTAGTATTTTTAACATCTTGTAAGGCTTACTTCCCCTTGAGGCTTTTCTTTCTCAGTGTTTTCCTGGCTATTCTTGAGGGCTTATTTTTTCATACGAACTTTAGTATCAATTTGTCTAGCTCTGTAAAATACCATTAAACTTATAAATTAACTTAGGGAGAGCTGATGTCTTTATAATATTAATTGTCCTATCCAGGAAGAACTTACATTTCCCCTTTGTTCAAGAAGACCTTTGTGTTTTGTGTGTTAGTTTAAAAAAGTTTCCTTAGAGTAGTTTTGTATATCTCTTGCTAAGTTTACTCTCCTACGTATTGTATTTTGTTGTTGCCATTGTGAATAGGATTTTCTCTCTGCTATTGATTTCTTAATGCCAATTTTGTATTCTGCTACTTTATTAAATCCTTGTTTTGATTTGAATTATAAATGTGGGTTTTTTTTCCCCAGCGTATTTTCTTGAGATGCATCTGTGTGGATGCTTGTAGCTCTAGCTTATTTATTTTCACTGCTGTATTCTATTCCATTGTGTGAATATGCCACAATATATTTACCTAGTCATAAGTGAATGGACATTTAGATTGTTTCCTATTTGACAAAATCGCTAAGTGGTTTTCCAAAGTTGTTATATCACTTCTCTGTTCTCATCTGTAGTGTATGAATCCATTGCTTTATGGTTTTGCTAGCATTAACCATTGTCAGTCCTTAAATTGTGTCAATTGCATGGGTAGCAGATGGTGGAGTAATATATGTGTTTTTAAAAGATTTATTTGTTTGTTTTAGAAAGAGAGCACACACACTTGAGAGAGTTTGTGAGTGGGGGGAGGGGTAGAGGGAGAGGGAGAGAAAGGCAGAGAAACAGAGTCCCCTTTGAGGGTGAAGCCTGAATCGGGGTTCCTGAGGATCCTGAGATCATGACCTGAGCCAAAACCAGGAGTCAGAGTCTTAGCTGACTGAGCCACCCAGTCGCCCCTGGAGTAATACGGTTTTTCAGTGACTATTCTTAGGCTTTGGGTTCTAAATTATGACCCAAATGATCCTTTCCACAAAGACCGAGTCTCCGTGGGTTGCAGCCTTCATATGTCCTTCCTCTCAGCACCCTTCCCTCACTCGGAAGTGCTTGGCTCCGGATAGGAGTTGGGAACTAGATGACTCTTTCATACCTTGGAGAGAAAGCCACTTCTGTAACAACAAGATGTTCAGGCCTTAGAGGAGGACAGCTCAGCCTCAGGTCAGGCATCCTACTGGGATTTCTTTGCTGAGTTAATTGTATTAAATCAGTGCTGTATGATTATCAACAATCAGCATTTACCGAGTAACAGCTTGAATCTGGCACTTTGCTAGGCTCTGTACAGGGTGTAGAGATGAATTAGACACAGTTCCCACCTTCAAGGGGCTTATAACCTAATTGGAAGGGAAGACATGCTTGTCTTAGAAGATACCATCACTGGGGCACACCAGTGATGCCCCAGGAGGATGTTATGTGCTAGGTTGCTGATGCAGACAGAAAGTTCTACATAAAATGAATGTAAAAAGAAAAGGGCATATTTCTTTCTTCATATCATATAACAAATTCAGTAGGAAAAGCTGTCATTGAGTTTCTTCTTCTTGCATTAAACAGACTAAATTCATCCTAGTAAAAACGCATGCAGCATCTAAAATATCCCCTCTCTCTTTCCAACCTGTACAATCACAGATGACTTAAATTTCATCTTTGAGGCTGGGTTCACCTAGTGGCAGTTGCCTCTGAGTTTCACCTGATTCCAGAAAAGTGGAGTCAACTGTATTTCTAAGTGGGCACATTTCAGGATCCTCTGTCATGAGACCTGGTGGCTGGTCCACTTGTGACCTAGCACCAGATGACTTGCCCTTGCTTCTTATGACCAGATCACTGGCTGTGTGGTTCTCCCTAGGAGAACCACAGAGAATTACAGGTTCTCCCCTGTAATTTATGCAGAGCTCCTGGTACCTCTAAGATCGGAGCCCTCAATCTCTTCAGCCTTTCTGAGAGTGGCACTGTTCTTTTCCTCTTGATGTCTGAGCCCTGCTACCTCCCCTGGGCTTCTCAGTGCTGAGTGCCCACATACCTGGGTTCAGGTATTTCCTTGATTAGCAAGTCCCTCATTCGGCTGCCAGCCCAATCCGGGTGTATGACTAAGGTTTGATCACACCATATGGGTAAGAAGTTTCCATGCTCAATAAAGTGCCACCTCACCCACCCACTTTACGTAAGGGTGACATGTCCCTTTAGAGCTGGATGCCTCGTTCACTATTGCTTGGTCCTGTTGTGGCCAACAGCACACCCTCGAGGCAGCTGGGCAACATTGCAGTTGTAGACAGTTCATGCCAGGCAGTGCTCTAGGGGGAAGCCAGCTGGGTTGTGCAGATATCTTGTCCATAGCCTTACTAGGTCCACTAGCTGGTCTGTCAAGCAGACTGGCCCAGTTCATGTGAGTTGGCTTATTCTTGGCTTCACTTAGTCATTCATTAATTTGTTAAACACTTACTGTGGGCTTCACTGAAAATTCTGTAATTATCCTGTCAGTTGAAATACCCACACATGCAAAAAACCTCTCTCGCCCCTTACTCCACGGAGCAGTAGGTGTCTCTGAGCATCTGAGAGCTTGGGGCTTGTTGCCAGGACTTTTCCTGTTTGTCTAGCCCTGTGCTAGACAAGGGTGCATGGGTCATGGTCATGACTTGTGAAGCCATTTGGCAAATAAAGCCGGCTCACACAAACCGACGGGTGAACATGTACACCTCTGTGTTTTGCTATCATGGTTTGGATGAGAAGGGCTTATATTAGCTTTGTGTTCACTGAGGGCTGGAGTGGTTTAGGATTGCTTCCTAAAACTTGAAGCCCAGAACAACAGGTAAACTGTAGACAGATTCTGGGGGATGGCGTCATACCTGGGGAGAATAACCCAAGTGTGCCCAGAATGAGTATAGTGGGTTCTAGAGATACTGAAGAGACCAGCATGATGGTGTTAGAGGTTTCATGGGTCATATCCTCGGGAATGCCACCCAATTGATCAGTACTTGGGACCTTTGTATGAGAAGCTGTGTTCTGGACTGGCCAATGCTGGGGAGAACTGGCTGGTGTTGGGCTGTGGTTGACCCTCTGCCCTGGGCAGAGCTAGGGAGGTAGCATAGCCAAGCCCTGGTATGGCCATGATACAGAGATAGCCTTCATCCCCAAGTCAAGCCTCTCATCCTTCTCCTGTATGACTGCTGTTTGAGCACTTTTATTTTTTTGTTGAAGCTGTAGGGTAATTACCCTTGTCCTTAATAATTGCATTAGTTTCCTTGATGAGCCGAGATGCTCTAGAGTCTGTGCTGTTAAAAAGAGGTTAGGATTAAGGTTTTCAACCTGCTGCTGGTGTGAGAAGGATATCTCCATGCCAATTACTGTCTCCTTGATAGGATTAGTCACTGTGTTAATTGCTACTCAGAAAAAATGCCAAGTTTGTTGTTTTAGACTTTGGCTTTTAAAATATTGCAGATGTCATCTTAAATGCAAATTGTATTTGGTATCAGAGATAACTGTTGATCTATTAACACTTTGGGGTTGATTTGTATCCGAGTCTGTGTGAGATAGAGGAGTCTTGCCCTTGGATTATTAATTGCATCTTTGATGGTGGTTCCAGAAACTGGGAGGGGGAGGCAGCTGTCAAGCCTGTTCCTTGGCACTCTCTTTGAGAGAACTCAGGGCTCTGTCAGCAACAGTCTGTTGGAATTGGCCAGAGTAATGCATGAAACAACCTCGTTCCTCAACCCAAGAGCATTGCTGGTGCTCTCTCTGTAGGTCACCTGGTTGGTTAGCTTCTGGTTTGTGCCGCCAATGTTGTGTCTCTTCAGTGAGTGTCAGGAGGCCACAGGAGCTCTCAGTCTTTAGAGATTTCTGGATTGGTGGCACCTCTCCATTTTGGACCAGGAGAGACTCGTCAGAACTAAGGAATAACCTATGTTATATGGCATCTTATTTTTCATTTCTATTTCAAAACTTCTAATTTTGAAATGATCTCAAAATCTTAGAATAGTTGTAGGACTAGTACAAAGAAATCTATGCCCTTCACCCAGATCCCCCGATTGTTAACACGTCATCATTTTTGCTTTATCATACTTTCTTTGTGTGCGTGTGCATTTTTTCTGAACCACTTGAAAGTAAGTTTTAGACATGATGGCCATTACTCCAGATAATGTGTATTTCACAAGAACCAGTACATTCTCTTGCATAACTCAGTACAATGATCAAAATCAGGGAAACAGCATTGATACAATTTGATAATCCAATCTCGACTTTATTCCTACAACCCATCATGTCCCAGTAGCGTCCTTTAGAGCAGAATGTCACCATCATCATCATTATCGCCATCACCACCATCATCAGCGAGATCATCACTGTCACCATCATTCGCTCTAAGTTCCCGTCTAAAATCTCACATTTATTTCCATGTCTTTAATCTCCATCAATCTGGAATAGTTCCTTGGTCTTTGTCTTTCATGACTTTGACAGGTTTTGAAGAATACAGACCAGTTAGTTATTTTGAACAATGTCCTTCAACTTGGGGTTGTTCTCTGTTTCTTTGTAACTAGATTCAGGACATGCATTTTTGGCAGGAAGACCAGAGATGTGATGTTGTGTCCTTCTCAGTGCCTCCTATTCAAAGGCGCATGGTTACCAGCTATGGCTCTGTTAACTCTGATCCTGGTTAAGATGGTATCTGCTACGTTTCTCCAGTGAGAAGTTATTGTTTCTTCCTTTGTAATTAATTGGTATTTTGTGAGGAGATATTTTATGTGTATGTAAATATCTTGTTATTCATTAAACTTTTACCCACTTGTTTTAGCATCCACTGATAATTCTTGTCTGAATCAATTATTATTATAATGTTTGCCAGATGGTGTTTTTTTTCTAAGTTTATTGTTTAATATTTTCTACTGTATTGAAGAGCTTTTGCTTTGTTACATTTATTTATTTACTCATTTATTTATTTATACCCATATGTACTCACGTATTCCCATTTTACTCAATGAGTTACATTGACTAAATAAAATTGACTAAGTTACATTCAGTGAGTAATATATTCGCCCAATGGTTTATAATCTAGTTGTTTTGATGGTTAAATTGTCACAGATTTGGCCACTGGGAGCCCCTTCAATTTAGCTGCTGTGTCTGTTTGTCAAATTCCCATAATATTTTTCATATTTTATTATGAAAATTTTCAGACATACAGAAAGTTAACAGATTTTTCTGGTCAACAACCATACACTTATTACCTACATTTTTAAAAAGAGTTTATTTATTTATTTGACAGAGAGAGATCACAAGTAGGCAGAGAGGCAGGCAGAGAGAGAGAGAGGGAAGCAGGCTCCCTGCTGAGCAGAGAGCCCAATGCGGGACTCGATCCTAGGACCCTGAGATCATAACCTGAGCTGAAGGCAGCGGCTTAACGCACTGAGCCACCCAGGCGCCCCTATTACCTACATTTTTAAATTATGTTTTTCCATGCTTTCTTTATCATACATCTAACTGTCTATCCATCCAGCAATCTATCTTTTTTTTCCCAGCAATCCATCTTATTTTTAAATTACATTTCAAAGTAAGTTGTAGACATTACAGCCCTTCATTCTTAACCATTTTGGAAGACATATTGTCTAAAGTTCAAAATTTGTTTATAGTTCTTTTATTAGGTAAAAATCTACATACAGTGCAATGTACAAATAGTAAGTAGACCATTTGATAAGCTTTGATCAGTACATTCACCTGAGTAACTTAAACCCCTATCAAGATGTAGAACACTGCCCTCACCCCCAAGGAAGTTTTTTCATGTCTCTTTCCAATCATTCCTTGTGCCCGTCTTCCCCAGGACCTACCACAGTTCTAGCAACATAGATTAGACTCTACTCTAGAATTTAGGTAAATGGAGCATGTATGGTATGTATTCTGTTGTATGAGGATAATTCTCATCATAATGATTCTCAGATTTACGCACGCCGCTGATCACATCCGTCATTCATCTCTTTTTTTTTTAGCACCTCCTTATTTTCTGGCACAACAAAATGTTCCAAGGTTGCCTTGTACTTTCTTTGCATAAGCCTCGGTTCAGATCTCCTCAAGGAGTCCTGGCTCTTTTTAGTAGAGAATGGTTTAGTAGAGAATGGTTTCTAAATTCCAGGCGTACTCATTGGTATGTTATACTTCTATTCATACTGGTATGTCTTTGCTTCTAGGTGCTCCTTCTCTCTCTCTTAATAGAAAAAGCTAAAAGACCTGGAAAATATACACCCATGAATACATAAACACATATATGTCTACAACCATTTCTATTATATGTTTTCGTGCATGGGAGTATATATGTATGTAAAACCATGAGTTCATAATGATACAAATTCCAATCCAGCACTGCTGGTTCATTCTAGTCTTTATCTTTTCATATATGGAACTTCCTTCTCCAACGTGGAGAAAATTTTTTTGAATATTTATTCATTTTATAAATCCTAAAATATATATAAAGTAGTTAAATAAGAATTAACCTGTACCATGGAAGAAAACAAATCTACTAACTAGAGTTCAATTTGCAGATAGTACTTTTTGTCTTTCATGGGAGCGTGTAAGGTTGAAATACTGTGTCCAAGAGTGACTCGGATTGGTCTCTCTCTCCCGACTTCAGTTTACTCTGGGTTATATAATTTTAGGTTTGTGTTGTGTTTGTGTTCAATTTTAGGGATCTTCTCCAATATTGTTGATTTTTTTTTTTTTTTAGTATGTATAACATTAACATTTTAGAAAGGATAAAACTATGCAAAAAGCTAAGCCCAGAGAAATGTCACTGCCTCCAACCCTCTCATCAGGTAGGTAAACAGTACTTTGTTTCTTTCTCTGTCCGGGGTTTCTTTTGCTAAAATAAGCAAATATGTGTATATTTTCTTATTTTTTCCTTTTTTTCTTACACAAAAGGGAGATGTTCCTTTGCACATTACTTTTTATGAGACTGACTTGCTACCTACTGCACTAATGAGGCACCTTGCACATTACTTTTTAATTTTAAAAATTAAATGTCTTGTTTTGAGATAGTTGTTGATTCACATACGACGGTGAGAAATAATAGATCCATATCCATGTACTCTTTAAACAGTTTCCCTAATAGTACCATCTTGAAAACTCCAGTACACAATTACAGCCAGGCTGTTGACACTGATAGAGTCAAGGCACAGAGCATTTCTATCACGGGGGGGGGGGGGGGGGGGGGGGGGGGGGGGGGGGGGCGGTAATCCTGTTTCCCGATCTGACCACATCCAGTTCCTTCTCTCTCTTAACCCTCTTTAATCCTTTGCCACCATGGATCTGTTCTTCATCTCTATAATACTGTCATTTCAAAAGTGTTACGTAAATGGAATCACACAGTAAGTAAACTTTTGGAATTGGCTATTTTCTCAGCATAATTCTCTGGAAAGTCACGTGGTTGTTGTGTAGCCGTCTTTCGCTCCTCTTGATTGCTGAGTGGTGTTCTTTGGTGTGGCTGGACCACGTTTGTGTAGCCACTCACCCACCAAAGGACACCTACCTGTTTCCAGGGTTTTGGCTATTACATATAAAGCTGTGATAAACATTTGTGTTTGTCTGGTTTTTGTGTGACTGTAAGTTTTCATTCCTCTGAGATGAAGACTTAATAGTCCAGTTTCTGGGTGGTATGATAGTTACATGTTTAGCTTTTAAAGAATCCGCCAAAGTATTTTTCAAAGTAGGTGTACTTGGCATTCCCAACAGCAATGGACAAGTGATCCTATTTCTCCATATCCTGTCAACATTTGGTGTTGTCCCTCATTTTTGTTTTAGCCGTCCTGATAGGTGTGTACTGATATCTCCTTGGGATTTTAATGTGTATTTCTCTAATGATTAATGAGGCTGGACATCTTTTCATGTGTTTGTTTGTCATTGTATATTCTCTTTGATGAAATATGTGTTTGTGTTCTTTATCCATTTTCTAATTATTTTTTACTGTTGAGTTTTGAGAGTTCTTTATATATCCTAGATACTAGTCCCTTGTCTGAAATGGAGTTTGCAAGATTTTCTCTTACTCTGTGTCTTGTCTTTTTGCCCTCTTAGCATCATCTTTCACAGAACAAAGATTATTAACTTTGTTGAAGTCCAGTTAGTCAAACTTTCCTTTTATGGATTGTGCTTTTGGTGTTAATTTTAGGAATTCCTTCTCTAGCCTTAGACATCCAAATTTTCCCTATGTTAAGTCCATCATTTTTTTCTGAGTTAATTTTTATATTAACTTATTAATAAGTAGAATGGACTTAGGTTGAGTTGTCTTTCCTTTTTTGTCTCTCTCTCTCTCTTTTCTTTCACCCATGGATGTCTAGTTACTCTCACAGCAGTTGTTCAAGGCTGGCTTTCCTTCCATTGAATTAGTTTTGCACATTTGATATTAATCAGTTTGGCATATTTGTGTGGGTCTATTACTGGACACTCTATTCTGTTTCATTTTTCTTATGTAATTCTTTCTCTGCTAACAACACACAGTTTTGATAACTGAAGCTATATAATAAGCCTTCTGTTCTGATACTTCCTGCCTGTTTGTCACACTTATTTTGCCAATTTGTGCTTTCTCATTCTTTGATTAAATTTAGCTACTGGCTATCCTATTTTGTTGAAATACCCAGATTTTTTATTTATCAGTTTAATCTACCTCATTAATTTCTGCATCTAACTTTCTTTTTCCTTCCTTGTGCTCTTATTGTTATTCTTCCTCTTCTAGGTTTCTGAGCTTGGCACTTAAATTTTTTTAAATTAACATATAATGTATTATTTGTTTCAGGGGCACAAGTCTGCGATGCATCAGTCTTACACAATTCATAGCACATACCTCCCCAATGTCCATCACCCGCCACTCCATCCGTCCTACCTCCTCCCTTCCAGCAACCTTCAGATTGTTTCCTGAGATCAAGAGTCTCTTATGGTTTGTCTCCCTCTCTGGTTTCATCTTGTTTCATTTTTCCCTCCCTTACCCTATAATCCTCTGTCTTGTTTCTCAAATTCCCCATATCAGTGAGATCATATGATAATTGTCTTCCTCTGATTGACTTATTTCACTTAGCATAACAGCCTCTAGTTCCATCCACTTTGTTGCAAATGGCAAGATTTCTTTTTTTTTGATGGCTGCATAATATTCTAATATATATATATATATATATATATATATATATATATATAAAATCTTCTTTATCCATTCATCTCTTGATGGACATCTAGGCTCTTTCCATAGTTTGGCTGTTGTGGACATTGCTGCTATAAACATTTGGGTGCACGTGCCCCTTCGGATCACTACACTTGCATCTTTAGGGTAAATACTCAGTAGTGCGATTGCTGGGTCATAGGGTAGCTCTATTTTCAACTTTCTGAGGAACCTCCATGCTGTCTTCCAGAGTGGCTGCCCCAGCTTGCATTCCCACCAACAGTTTAGGAGGGTTCCCTTTCTCCGTATCCATGCCAGCATCTGTCATTTCCTGACTTGTTAATTTTAGCCATTCTGACTGGTATGACTAAAATCACTGTGGTTTTGATTTGTATTTTCCTGATGCTGAGTGATGTTGAGTACTTTTTCATTTGTCTATTGTTGGCACTTAAAATTTTTAATTATTCCTTTTTTGGAAGCAGCTGGGTGGCTCAGTTGGTCAGGCATCTTGATTTCAGCTCAGGTTATGCTCTTGGGGTCATGAGATTGAGCCTTGTGTTGGGCCTCAAGCTCAATGGGGGGTCTGCTTGAGATTCTCTCTCCCTCTGACCTTCCCCTCTAAAATAAATGGATAAAAATATTTTAAAAATATAATTTTTATTTCCTCCATTTTTATTGAAATACTTGTTGAAGGCTATGAATTTTATCTGATTGCTGTTTTAAATATGTCCATAAACTCTGATAGGTCATATATATATGAATTTCTATTATATAGATATGAATTTCTGTTATTTTAGTTTTCATTTTTTAAAAATTATTTTCTAGTTTTATTATACCATGATCAGAAAATATTCTGTCATCTTTCTACTTTAGGAAGCACTGATTATTTGTCACCTATTTTTGTGGATATTCTATGAACTTTTAAGCACATTCTCTAATGTCAGATATATAAATATCCTGTATAACCTGGCTTATTGATTATGTGTTTAGGACTCTGTATCCTTACTTTCTTTTTGGCTAACTGGTGTCTTTTGTGCTGAAAGTGGTATGTTAAAGCATCCTGTATGAGCATGTTTCTATCTATATTTCCTTTCATTTTCTACAATTTGTACTTGTAATTGCAGCTGTAGTCTTGCTTGGTGCTAATAATACTATTATATTTTTATTGTCAAGCATGGGGAGATTTCTGGCAACAGAAAAAGTCTGTCAGAAGCTTTATTCCTCCAAGTCGACTTACTGTACTTTGTCTGACACCAAGACTGTAATGCTCGTTATTATTTCCATTTGCTTTGCTTATCTCTTTGTTTTTAGCCTTTCTGAATCCCTTTTTAAAAGCGCACCTCCGTGTACAACATGTAGCTGGATCTTGTTTTTTTAAACCAAATTGAAAATCGGTTTCTTTTCAAAGGTGATTTAAGCCCATTCACAATGATTTCTATGTCCCATATTTATAAGATTTATAATATACTTGGTCTTAACATTTTCATAATATTTTGTATAATAAATACTATGTATTATGTTCTATTGATTATATTTTTTGCTTTGCAGAATGCATTTTCTTTGTTCATTTATTGACTTTCTTTTGATATTTAAGACGTTTTTATTTTCATTTGAATGGTGACCTTTGTCTTTATTGCATTTTTAAAATTCCCTTCTACTTCTACGGTCTGGCTTGTCCTTTGCTGATGGGTTCTTTTACTCCGTGTATAGCCACCTTGGGTACAATGTCCTACACATCCATCACATGGGGCTTATTCTGTTTTGTCTTCCTCTTGTTGTCTACCGTTTTAAAGATTTTATTTATTAGAAAGAGAGAGAGAGAGAGAGAGAGAGAGAGCGTGTGTGTGTGTGTGTGTGTGTGTGCATGAGCGGGGGTGGGGCCAGAGGGAGAAGGAGAGGGAACCCCAAGCAGTCTCCATGCAGCGCGTGAAGCTGGATTGGAGGACCGGATCTCGCAACCCTGAGATCACCACCTGAGCCAAACAGAGTCAGTCCCTGAACCGACCGAGACCCTCAGGCGCTCCGTCCAGCATTTCATAGTTGCATGCTTTGACCTGGCATGTAACATCTCTATGTTTTCCTTCTGCCCTCACTCCCACATTTACCTTAGATGTGCAGCTGAATGTATGCAGTGTTTCCCGCACGTCCCGTTGCCACACAGCCCCCGCATCCCCCCCGCAGATGACGTTAACTCTCTAGGAGATTCCTTAAGAATGGGTGCAGGCTACCCCCCCCCCCCCCCCCCCCCCCCCCCCCCGGTTCTCACACCTTTAAGGCTCGGTCTCTACAGCTCAGATTTTTGAAGATCTGCTTTGTCTGCTTTGCTGGATCTAAACCCTTCGGTTCACAGCTTCTTGGTCTGACTTTGGGGGAAATGCGGCGCCGTCGCCCCCCGGCCCGGCCAGGGCTGCCTTGGAGCTGTCTCGCGCGCCTCTGCCCGCCTCTCTTGCCCTTCCCAGCTCTTGGGTCTCCTGGTTCGCGGGCTGAGATGCATCTTTGGGGTTTTTCATTCCATTTGCGGTGCAGTTTCCGTTTGTACTCCTGCTTTGTGGTTGCATTTTTGGAGGACCTGTCACCAGCTGGAATATTTAGATTCTCTTTTATCTTCCTTCCAGTGTAGCCTTTATGTGGACCAGGACGCTCACACCTGTGCGCCGCGGCCAGCCGGCTGCGCCTGGTTTCGGTGATTTTTGGTTCAAGAGCCCCCTCTGCTGTCAGTGCAGGGTAGCGCAGGCTCTTGAGCCGTTGGCTTCTGCGGCCGCAGGTGGACGGGGATGAGGGCGGCAGCGTGTGCCCTTGGATTTAGCTGATTATGATTCTGGCTTCGCGCGGATTCCGAAGTGTCCGCCTCCGCGCTCCCCGCTCGACCGCAGCTTCCCGAGTGGTGCCCACCCCCTTCCTCGCCATCTCCTTCCCTTCCCGAGCTGCCTCCGGGGACCGGTGCCCCCGGTGCCCCTTCCCTCTGGTCAACGTTCTGGTCCCCTCCACACGCTTGCGTGTTTTCGTGCTTACGGTGTACTTTCTCTTTTTCCGGGTAACTTTAATGGACTCTTCAGCCCCCTGCTCTCTGCTTGGGGGTTGTGTGTGGTGTTACTGGTTCTTCTGGTTGACCTGGGTCGTTCTTGGAGCACGGGGAGGGAAGGTTGGGATTTTTGTGATCACGGTTACCTTGGCTACGGGGAAAACCCCTATGCAGCATTAAAAGATGGTGTGGTTCCCTCAATTTCAAGTGCGATGGGAACCCAAGCCTGTTATTAACAGAGTATGTTCTCTTTAATTGTACACAAACGCACCTTGAGGACATGCTTGAAGAGGTATGCTCTCTTAAGAAGGTGAAGCACACCCCCCCGCCAAGCTTATTTACACCCCATCTGTGGAGCCAGCCAGTTCTTAGAGACACTGCCGGGGAATATCAGGGGCCAGTGGCCTTGTGTTGAGGGGCCGGTCTCAGGGAGACTTTGACCGGTGCTGTGACACACTGACAGAAGCCTGGCCATGGTGTTGCCAGAGGTGAGTGTGAGCTGGTGGCCTTGACGTGTCCGTCTCTGTCGAGGAGAGACAGCTCGCCCTCCAAATACGTTGTACCGGAGTTTTCGCACAAGGCCTGAAGCCCCAGTCTGATTCAGCTCTCCATGGTCGGGGAGCAGCTCAGTGCCTGACAAGGCAGAGGGCCGAAGAACGTTTGCAGAAGGAATGATCTGAGTGTCTTCGTTCTGAAAATAAACCACTTCTGCGTTAGTACTTAGAAAAACCCAGGCCGCTCACAGGAGAGGAAAAGCTGAGGAGGGGATCTGTTCTTGGGCCCCGAGGAGGAGTGGAGAGAGGTGGGGTGCTCCAGGTAGCTCAGGTCACGAGCCCACCTCGGAAGGGAGCTCTCCGACAGAAGCAGACTGGGCCACTGTCCCCCCCCACCCATGGGCATGTGGATCATGGCCTGCCCGTTTTCTCTCTGGGTTGATACCCTTCTTCCTGGCACAGTGCATGCTCCCAAGAGCACTAGACCAGTGGAGATAGTTTCTGTCTCCTCGGGGACCACTGACGGGTTTGGTCATTTGGGGGCCTCAGTTTGCTGCCCCGTCTTCTCTTCTTCTCGGCGGGTTCCAGGAAAGGGGGCCACCTCACTTCCATGGCTTTGGACCCCTCCATGGGAGGGATGGGTGCCTCAGAGAGCCTCTCTGAAAGGACGTCACTGAAGTCTGAGCTGCCTTTTCCGAACGAGTGGTGGTGTGAAGCCGAGTAACCAGGGAAGAAGGGCTTGCTCTCCCTGAGGAGGCACCTGTGAATCAGCAGGCAGTGGGTCAGGCTCTGAGTCTGTGTTCCAGTGTCCAGACAGCCCCTTCCTCTCCGTCAAGTCCAGTGCCCCCATTCCCAGTTTTGGGCATCAACCCCCCAAACTCCTGGACAAGGGGGAACCAGTCAAGACCAGGAGGCCATGTTTCTGAGGAGTTGTTTCCGTCCTTAAGACCTCTACCTCGGCTTCCCCCGCCCTCAGACTGGACCAGTCTTCCCGTCTCACATCTGGCCAGTCGGCACTGGAGTGAGCCCTGGCGGGGAGCTCCTGCTGGGCCCAACGGGTCAGAGAGCCAGAGGCGGGAGGCCCTGAGAGGCCACAGGGGCCAGCACGTGGTGGCCATATGGTTAATGAATGATCTGGTTTCCTCAGAGTCCGTTGTGGGGAGCATCAGAGGCAGCTCAGGAAGGTTCGACGCCATACGAGAAGCTTTGGTGATGGAACAGGGTGACACTGTGGCTTTTTTTCTTCCAGAGTCTTATTCCGTGTCTTTAGACAGAACTGTGATTCATGGCATCGGCTGCGCATCTACTCACTGTCTCTCTCACACACTGACCGTTAGTGTCTCCTGCCTCGTGCCCGGAACTGCGCTAGACACTGAGAACCCAGCATAGGCCCTTAGCGCTTTAGGGAACTTCGAAGAGCAGGGCGGCCACTGTGACTTCTGGGGACTCACAGTCTGTTAGCTTTTGAAGGAGGCCTGTCCAGAATCAAACCGGTTCTAGTTTGCTAAACTGAAAAATGTGCAGGTTTTTTTGGCTACAGAGGCTACATTTCCTTACGGAGGAACAGCAGAGCCATGGGTCCGCTGAATGGGGCCACCCCAGGGTCACGGTCAAGAGCACGGACTTGCATTTAGCCCGAACTGGGCTCATGGCTATGGCATTGGGATCCTAGGATCCCATGAACCGCTAGACTAGTTTTCTCCTAAGTAGTTTGGGGGTAAGGATTCTAGCCTCAGTGGGAGGATTAAATAAGGTAAAGGAATTGGTGAGGTTTACCGCATGGTCGGGAAGGATGGTTATGGCTTCGTGCCCTCTGGTAGCCCCCGCCTGTGCACACGCAGGCACACTCACAGGTGTCTGCACACACACGACACGGGCTACACACGGCCCTGCCCTGGGAGGCAGCAGGGATTTTCCTTTTCGGAGGTTGTCTGAACCGTCAGCTGCCCAGATGGGGAGGCGAGACTCTGACCTGCTGCAGCGGGTTATTGAACGGCTTTGCTGCAGACACAATGCGCGGGGTTCTAGTAATGTCAGATCTGGGAAATGGACCAAGCATGCTTTCCAGCTAAATGAAACACTTCGGGGCCATCAGCTAAATAGATGATGCTTTTGAGAAAGTCCCTTGAGTGTTACGGCAGACCAGAGCTGGGACCCTGGGAGGCAGGGCACGGGGCTGGGCCAGCTGCTCGGGGGCTGCTGGCTGCAAGGGGCCTGACTTCCTGTCTCAACCCCGCTTCTGGGGAGCGGAGATCTGATCGATACGGAACCCCGACCGCCCGGCCTGCTCCTCCTTCCTCCCCCTCCCGTTCCCATTCTCCCTCCCTGTTGCCTGAGACTCCGCGACTAAGGAGTTTGAATGAGGTAAGTCACGCTGCTTCCTAGCCTGGCGCTCTCCCCTCGTGAAACCCTGCCTGTGCCTTGTGGGAGAGGAGCGTGGGCTTCTGTGGGCTGGGGAGGGTCATGGACCCAGGGCCCTCTCTGGAGATCCTCGACACTTTGCTCTTTGCTGGGAGGGGCCTGGCTGCCATCTCTGTGCTCTCTGCAGAGAAATTTGACAGATGATTCCTTCTTTGTAGCGCTGTCCCATGCTGGGCAGGACATGCCCACTGGTCTTCCCGCATCACGGAGGGAGCTGGTGTTAGGCCAGCTTCATGGTCCCCGATCTTGGCTCCACCATGGCCCGGCTCTGCGGTCGTACAGGCTTGTCCTACAGAGCCCGGTTTCCTTCCTCCCTTCCTCAGACGTGGTGTGAGGATGCAGTGTGACGCTTATGAGGGGTCCAGTACCCTGCCTGGGACAGAAGAAGGGGTCAGAAGATACCAGCTCCCCTGCCATGCCAAATCTTTCCTCTTCCTTAAGATCTCAGAGCCCTTTCCTTCTAGGTCTTCTTCCCCTGCTGAGCGGCACCCTCCCTGCCCTTGCCAGCCACCCTCTCAGCACGTTTTATCATGGGTCACAGCTCTGACTTCCATCTTGTCTTGTCTTGCTTAGTCGTCCATCCACCCACCCACCTACCCGTCCGCCAGCCCACCTGGCTACTACACGTCTACTCCTCCTTTCCCCCTCCCACGCCACCCCCACCACCTCCCCACCCACTCATCCCTGCATCCACTCATTCGCCCCTTCCTTCCTTCCTTCCATCCATCCATCCATCCGTCCATCCACCCTTCCCTCCTCACGTGCCTTCCTTGCCTGCTTCATCCAGGTTACTGGCCCATTCCTCCACGCAGATGCCAGACTGTAGGGAGTGAAATGATCGGTCTCCGCTGTCACGAAGCTTACGGTCCCGCAGAGGACAGAGACATGGAGTAGGTGTCTGTGCCCGCGTGTGCATGTGGTGGGGGTGGCCCTAAGCAGGGAGAGAAAGGACTGTGTGGGAAATGCATAGAAGGGTCAGCCTCCAGGTCCAGCAGCATACGGAAGGCTTCACGAAGGGACTCTCCTTGACTGTATATAAGCAACGTGAAGACAGGGCTTGTGGTTTTCAAAGCCTTAGAGGAGCCGCCGCATCAGTAGGCAGTCGATCGAGTGCCTGTTGTTTGTATGAGGCTACAAGGGGTTTTGACTAGGGTTACGAGGAGGGATGGAAATGCAAAATGAATAGTTCTGCAAGTTGATGGTTAATAAATGCTTGCTCGCCGAGTACGCGGGTGAGTGTGCCTTTACCAGCTTATGTTTGTGAAGAAATGCTCCCAGCACATGTTAAATCTGACTCCCTGTGCAGAAGAAGCTTAAGAAGGGCTCATCTGAGTTTTCACTTGACTCATGAATATGTAAGCATGTTTCCTTTTAATCTCCAATTTTATTTTATTAGATGTATTTTTCATTTATCGGATCTAAGATTTTCATTTGGATCGATGAGAAATTTAACGGAGGCGTCATCCCATCTTCCAAATGACGGGTAGAGGGAAGAAGAGGTGGTCCAGCCAGTGAGGTCCTGGGGGTGAGACTCCTGAATAGTCAGCTCAGGGAGCCGCTGGGCCGTGATGCCAGAGAACAGTCCTAATCACAATCACTGCTGCGAATCGTAAGCGTTTCTATGGTACCTTGACTTGTGTAGCACCTTTATGTAAAGCCGGAGAGCTCAGACTTTCCCGCTGCTCCCCGAGGGGGAGAGAAGCCGACTCCCTGCAAAGTAGGGCCATAGGTCTTGCCGGCCTCGTTTTACAGCAGGAGAGGCTGCGGGTTTGGTTGGAAATGTAATCGCTGCTCAAGGTCAGGCTGCAAGCCCGTGGCTAAGGCGCCTGATGAGTTTTCCGAGGGATGGCCTACATGCGCGCCGGTCTGCAGGCTCCCATTCCGGTTGGCAGGGCACCGCCATGGGTGGCTCAGCTCCCCGCCCCCGGTGGGGAGAAGAGAAGCCGGCAGCTGCAGGGTCCCAGTGTGTTCCCACTCCGAAGGAGGCCCAGGGTAGAAACGTTTTCCAAAATGATTTTCCACTTGCTAAAATTAATTATTTAAGGAGATCTGCTGTGTACTGGTTTATCTTTAGACATCATCATCATTTTGGATGGCAGCACAGAACTCACAAGGTCTCTTCTTCTGCCGCTCATGGGGGGTCCTGAGGCCCCGTTGGTAGCTCGGAAGCATGGAGGGAGGGGTCCTCTCTCCTGGAGTCAGGTGATTGTCAAGGGCAAGGCTCTGGGGCCAGTGAGGCACTGGCCCAGGCTCCCTTGGGGCTCTTCTGTGGGAGCATTTGGTGGGTGTGTGTCCCCTGCTGGCTCAGGCCCTGCGTATCAGCTCCTCTGTGTCATTTGGACTGACTGATGGCGCTGTGCCTGCCACACTGCGGCTTCCTTTGCTGCCTGTGGACACGGCTGCTGCTGTGACAAGTCCTGGTTTCTACATACCGTGTGCATCGCCATCAGCCTGTCCAGCAGAATGCCATGAAGTGCCTTGACCTGCCACAGCCCACAGGGAGTTTGGAGGAGAGTCTAGATGTGTCAGGAAGGAGCCCAAGGGTGCCAGGTGAATCGGGCAGCTCAGACTGGTGCAGCACCCACCAGGAGCCAAACCTTTGATTCCCCTGCAAAGTCCCTCCTCCCCCGTCACCTCTCCCCTCCCCCACCAGCAGTTTCCCCAAAACTTCTCTGACCAGGAGTGGGGATTCGTTTTCTATGACACTGGATTTCTGGAGCTTGGAACTTGTCGGGAAGTCAGGTCACGCAGAGGAGTGGCGAGTTTAGCGCCGCATAGCCACGGAAACTGCCAGGTGGCTGAGAAACTCTAGAGAAATGCAGAGGATCCCCAGGACACTCGGCTCTGTTTCTGGGCTTCACTTCTCTACCTGGGTCTCCTCTCCGGAGAAGTTCACAGTGGGATGTGCAGACTTCCGTGGGCTCTGAGTCCTCTCCAGTAGAGAAATCTGGGGTCTGCTCTCTCCGAGGAAGGCTCTGTTCCCCCCCAGAAGCTGGCAAGAGAGCCCCTCCCCCCATTTTTGAGTGTGGCCCGGCCACTCATCTCCTAGTGGGCTTTTGGGAATCTGCCCCTAACAAATGTGAGGTTGCTTCTATGTGGGTCCAGTGTCCCTGGGAACTTCCTGCACTTCCTAAATAGGAGTTGTAATCCCCTATGATAAGGGGCACCGTGAAGAGTGACAGAAGATGTGGTTGTTGTCTCTCGCTCCGAACGAGGTCAGGTGCAATTGTGTGTCTCCCACGCCGGGAGTCCTTGCACAGAGTCCCGCACTCAGCGGGCCAAGGGCCACTGCTGGCTGCTGGGAAAGTAGGGCCTGAGGCCGGAGCCCCAAGGTAGGACTTTGTGCCTCAAGCCTGCCTTAAGGTCATCGCTGGGCTTTTTGCCTCGTCCTCACAGCTACCTGGCTCCCCCGGCAATAAAACATCGTTTTCTATTAAATGATGTGTCTGACATTTACCAAATTTTTATGTGACAATTTAGAAGGAACTGGTTGCATTAAACAGCCTTATTAATATTGCAGTATCATGATTAGGGGGAACATCACGGTCGTTAGACCATAGGGCCGGATTTACGAGCTCTGGAGGAGGCGGCAAAGAGGTCTCTGTTGACCAAAACCCCTTCAGCACAATTCACGCTATGACTGATGAAAGTCAGAGGCGAATCCCCCTGGTAACGACGCAGACCTGCGCTGTGCTGAGAGCACCTTGGAAAGTGCGGATCACACTTCTCCGTCTGCAGAAGGCAGGCGCCAACTCGCCGTGTTGTAGTACCGAGGGGGAAGCCCCATCGGGCCGGGTCTGAGGTAGACGAGATGGACCCTTTCGGACCAGTCTTCTGGTGTCGTGGGACTCTGAGTCTCGGTGCGGGTCATAACTGTCTTCCGGGGCAGGGGCAGGGGCAGGGGGCGAGCAGCATCGGACAGGGGTAAAAACGTGTACCTGGGGTGACACTTGCCTCCATAGGAGGCTGATGTCACCCCTAACTGCCGTGTGGCCTTAGCCGAATTGTCTAGCCTCTGTGAAATGGGCTGGCCCCTCCGTGAAGAGGGGCAGGACCACCCACGGTGCTCAGCCAGCGCCTGCCGCTTCCTTCCTTCTCAGTGTGTGTTGGCCTCTCCAGGGGTTTGAGGAGGTCTTTACAGATCCCCTCTGCCCCCAGGCCTCGTTAGGAACCCACTGGAGAGATTTGGGGAGGCCCACCATAGTTAATATGCCTTTCCGGGTCTATGGGAGACTCCAAATTAAAGGATATGGCTCCTGCCTGGGGTTCCCAGGCTTCCGGGGAGGCAGCCATGTGGAACTCACTGGAATCAGACAAGGACCGGTGCAAGGAGGGTCCAGATGGAGGCCTGTGTTGCGCTGTGGAAGGGCAGAACGTGTGGTATTTAATTCCGTGGAGGGAGACAGTGAGAGTGTAGCATTTGAGATAGGCCTTGAAGAACCCAACGGGATTTTGGCTTTGGCCAGGGGTGGAAGAAAGGGACTTTTAGGCTAGGATGATACCCTGTACAGTGACACAGAGACCCGAGGATACATGTGCAGGTGGCCCACTGGGGCTGGGTCCCTGGTGCACAAGGCCATTTGTGCAAAAGGGCAGCGAAGCAGGCTGAGCCCAGTTGGCGGAAGGCTTTGATGCCAGCCTAATGAATGGCTCATTCAGTGTGCTGACAGTGTGTGACTGGGACTTGAAGGTCACGCTGGAGCAGGCCAAGTGGGGCTGGTGCAGTTCTGTCCCAGGGTGGGCAACTCAGAGGCAGGAGGTGAGAGCAGGGGGCGGGGGACAGTGATACAACGTCACCTCCCTGTTCTGTGTCCTGATCGTCCTGGTGGAACCCTGATGATGCTTGCCGGTGTGCCGAGATCGGTGAGATGGGACCTCTGTTCCCAAGGGCCCCGGAGGGTGAGACTCAACCCTTGAGTGCCCGATGATGAGGCAGAGTCTACAGACTCTGGGGTGAGGAATGGGGGTCTGGGGGGTCAGGCAGGTGGGTGAAGAAGGGGAGGGGAGGGGGCAGGAATGTGGACCTAGAGGGGTGCCGAGCCCTTGTGCAGATGGCAGGGAACAGCGTAAGCATCCCTAAAATTTCAGTTTTCCAATGACAGAGAGTTTTCTTTTTTCTCTTACTATAAAACAGTACATGCTCCTGTGGACAAATTAGAAATACAGGGAGGCAAAAGGAAAAGAACAGACCTTTGAGTCCTACAGGCGCAGCTAAACATTGGTCATGATGTGGGGCCTGACATTCATTCTCGCTCTCATCCAAGTGTTTCTTCTCGGGCCTTTGAGCTGGTTGAGGCCCAAAGCATGGTCCTTTGAGGCCTCAGTGGGCAATTCCCAGGGGTCCTTCAAGTTCAGGGATGGAGCATTGGTGTCACTGGGGGCTACTGAGGCCAAGCAGCCGTGTGGAGGGTGCCCATGTTGTGAGCCCGTGGAAGATTCTGGAGCTGGCACTGGGTGCTCAGAAGGAAGGCTCCCTCCCCCCAGCCTGGAGAAAGCACCCCTGGTACTCTTGTGGCCCCAAAACCCTGGTTCAGAGGCAGCAGCTTCAGGATTCACAGCCCCAGGCTTTGGTTGCAAAGCCTTGCTGGAAAGCCAGATGAGCCCTTGCCAATTAAAGGGAGCTTCTGGGAAGCAGGAAAGAGGGTTAGGGTCAGGGATGAGGGGTGGAGGGGAGGAGGCTGTCTTTGAGGGGACCTAGCAGCTCCTAGCTCTGGCCTCCAGGCACTGGAGGCCACTTAGCATCCCTGTGTTCTCCCGGACGGCTCCTCTGGGCTAACCCCTCTTCCCCGCAGCCCTCCCCAGGCTGGCCGTTGCTCATGGAGAAGCTCCTTCCCTGCCTGTCTCCCGCCATCTGGAACACCCCCCGAATGCTCTGCCTCATCACCCCTCCATCTGCACCAAAGGTCATTTCCCTGATTCTGTTATTAATCCCAGCAGCGTTTACCGGGGTTTTCCGTCTTCCATGGGGGAGAAGATCATTGTTCATGTCCAGGCGGAAGTGAGCGCTGCAGGTCGTGGCCTTGGGCGGAGGTTATCACTCCGGCTTCTCCGCCCAGGAGCCCGAGCCCGAGAGACTGCAGAGAAAGTAGTTTCTCAGCCCAGGTAAAGGGCAGCTCAGACGATTTCTGGATGCATCCTGCAGCCTCTGGGCTCCACGCCAGCTGGGCACTGAGACCTGCTGCCTGTGACTTCTCTGAGAGCCCTGGGCTATGGCCATCAAGGCCTGTCCCGGGAGCAGACAGGGTCTCTCCTTCTTGAAGTTCCCTCTCTGAGCTCAGAACGACTTGCCTCCAGGCCTGCTTGTGGTGGGAACCTCAGCAGCCAGAGGGGGAGGGACACTTCAGTGTCTGGGCCATGGCAGGCCGAAGAGAAGCTGTCCCAGGGACCCCGGGTAGCTGCATCAGCATGAAGAAGCAGCTTGGGTCACGTGGCAAGGAGGGACTCCCAACTCAGGGTGCCCTGGAGCCCTCTGTGCGGATGGTGTCTTCACCCGCTAATGATGGGGTTGAGGTCGGGACGGGGCCAACACTGTCTGGGCCAGGGCTGGGGACAAAGGCCAGGCAGGAGAGAGGAAGGAAGCCGGCAAGCTGGCTGGGTGGGACGGTTCTAGGCCTCCTGAGCCCTCCGGGCACTCATCACCTGTTCTGCTAGTGCGAGAGTCGTGTGATGCTTTCGATCAGAGTCAGTGCTGTGACTGCCCAGGGATGAGATGGGTGGGGGCAGAGGTCACTTTCCACCCTCCAACCCCCGTATCTGATGGACCAGGGGCTGACTTCATTCTCTAGCCTGCAGCTCAAGGACTTTGAGGCATTTGTGCCCTCTGAGACGCTCCCAGAATGGGGAGCCGGTGGCAGCCACCTGTCAGGACCGTGCCGGGGAAGGAGAGGACTCCTGTGGCTCGGACAAGCCAACAGGGCCCCTGGCCTCCCAGAGGCTACCGGAGCAGGGACAGCTCAGCCTGTCCAGTGTCACAAGGGGGGACCCACAGGTGCTGGCGGAACATGTGTTGGGACTAGCATTGTGGGGAGACCCCTCCCCGTGGTGGTGGGCCCCACAGAGAGAGCAGGGCCCATTGAAGGACTCTGAGGCTGAGTGGTCCTTCTTGCTGGGCGGAAGCTGGCTGCCGTGCTGGAGGACACAGCCTGGGTGACCAGCACATGCAGGGATGGTCTCCCTGCGTCCATCTGTGGCCTCTGAGCCAGGGTGCCCCAGACCCCTGGGCCCAGCTGTGCCTGTGCTGGATGCTACTGTCGGCCTGGGCAGAGCTGGCCCTGAGCTCCCACTGGCAGGATAAACCAGCCTTCGTCCTGGCTATTCCGTTTGCTTTGGAGTCAGAAGCGTGATTTACTCTAGAGAGCGCTTTTATGGTTTCTACTGAAAAAAAAAAAAAAAAAAAAAGAAAGTTACTAGACAAAACAATTCTATTTTAATGCACAGCATTTCTATCCTGGGTTATTTTCCATAGAGCACTTGCCCATGTATTGACGGATTCCCTTGCTAGACTCTAAGCTCCCTGAGGACCAGGACCAGCCTGCCGGTGGCTCCCCAGGGCCGATAGCGGTGCCCGGCACGGAGGGAGACCCTGGAAGCGTGTGGAGAGCCGAAGAGCCTGGTGTTGGCAGTGACCTCTTTGCATCTCCCTGGAAGGTGGCCCTCCCTGATGTTTACACAGCTCCCCCTTGGCAGACCTTCTGTCTGCCCATCTTTCTCTTAATAGTTATGGATTATGGAAAAGAAGAACAAAGCCCATTAAGAGGTTCCCCTACATTTGATTTGAGGAAGTTTTCATCAGAACGGTTCCATTTATTGGCCTTTAGCGTACAGCCTTATTCCCTTCCTCAAAACGAATATTGCCTTGTCTCCTTGAGAAAAATTGATTTCACCCAGGAAGGAGAAGAGCAAACTCCCTCCTCCTGCTTTTCTTCTTCTTTTTTTTCCCTCCCACCGAGACAGAATTTATCTCCTAGGTAGGTGTGGGGGGGGGGGGGGGACCAGGAATAATTGGACCAGAAGCTAATTCCCAGAGATTCATTGTCTCGAACGCTCCCACCAGAATGTGGGACGCTTGCCTTGAGTTGCATGCTAATGATAAATGACAACTCTAACAGACCGTCACATTGAGATGTTTAGTCCTTCCTGCTAGGAGATGACACATTAATTTTCCCTCAGATTTACATTGGATTATTAATAAAATATCAGTGTTGGAATGTGACAAGTGAGGGTCTGTAGAAGTGCCAGGCTTTGTTTAGGGGCACAGATTTTAGCCAAATGAGATGTCGGTGGGGTCAAACGTGACCCAGAAGCTGGTGGCATTTGAGTGGTCCTCTTTGCACTCCACTGGGCTCGGGCTCCCGTAACCTGGGCTGCGCTGAGGAGCAGGGATGGAAGCTTCTTTCTCTTTCCAGCAGGGATGAATCCAAAGAAAGGTGATGCCATATGTTCTTTCTCACTTTTTTCTTCTGCTTTGTCGTCAACCAAACACTTTACGTGGATGCAGCACTTTCTGTTTGTTTTCAAGAAAAGAGAGGACTTCCTTTGTTCCAGCCACTGAGTTTCTCCAGTAACTGGCTCATGCGATGAGCAATTACAGAGTGTTTACTGTTTACATGGTGTGATGGCAGGTGCAGGAGACACAGGGACACAATCTGGGGAAGCCGGGTCCAGTGGGTCCCCCCGCTTCTCTGCTCAAAACCTTCAGGGGCTTCCCAGCCCTGCGAAGGTGAAGTTCAGAATTCTCAGAGCGGGTGGGGGCTGGTGGCTGGGGGGACCACCCTGCAGAGCCTCCCTGTGACCCCTTCCCTATGGGTGCCCCATGCTGTGGCCCCACTGCGTGAGCTGCAGTTGCAAGGGCACAGTTAACTTGCGTTGTCTTAGGTCTTGTGTCACACTCGCACGAACGTCCAGGCCCCTCACTGCTCCTCCTTTGCCGCTGGGGCGGGTCCCCTACCTGGTTCATTTGTGTCTTTCATCACACTTGGAGCAAAATCCACCTTCCTTCAACCCCAGGCCTGCCCGGCTCTCCCCTCTGCCTGCACCTCCACCTGCTCTCTGCCTCCAACCTGCTTCTCAGGCCACTGGCCGTGCTGCTCTCTCTTTCCCGGGAGCCCTGGCCTTGGCCTCCGGTCAGATGCTGCGTCCCAGAGGAGGTCTCCAGGCTGGCCCGCTTCCTTCTCCTCCTCTGGCCCCAGCGGGTACAGGACCCGCCTCTTCCTCCCCGATGGGACAGCAGGCTTCACACAAACAGGGCTTAGGACACTTCTGTCCACAGCAGCACCTAGAGTGCCTTAGCAAATGCCTGGCCCGTAATAGCTGCTCAATAAATATTAATTGAATAAATCGCTGAAGGTCGTAATAGAATTTCGAGCTGAGCGCCCCGGGAGCTCTGTGGAAGGAGCTGTTAAGGACTCCCTGCAGACGTGCCCTGCACTGATGGTCATTACCACCTCCTCCTGTGGGCAGTCTCTTTCCAGTGACCCCCAGTCTCCATTAACAGGAACAAAACTGCGGTCAGCAGGCTGCACGGAGTGACCCTCGGGAAAACAGATTGGCTTCGGCAGCTTGAGCTGTCTCCTCATCCTGCCGCCAGTCCCCCACAGAGCCGTCCTGGCCTGTGGGCGGGAGAGGATGGCACTGCTCCCCGGGGGTCCCCCTGGCCTGGCCGTCCTCAGGGTACAGGGCGGCCTGCGGGACTCGGGTGTACGCAGCAATCACTGTGGGGCAGGCTGTCCCCACCTCCGTTCTGGAGCATGGAAACAGGTGTCAGGACACCCTCCACCAGAGCCCCTGGGGACGGTCGCAGCTGGAGCAGCGCCGCAGGCACTGACGGCTGGCGGCCTAGGGGGCTTTTAGGCATCCGAATCTACCCAATCGTTTGTTTCCTGATAAGAAAGCCTCTTTTACGATTTTCAATTTGCCCTTATTTTAATGAAAAGAAGCTGGGGTTGGACCGCCCAAGAAGGAGCTAATCAAATAAAGCAAATTGGTGTTACCTTCTCTTGGTCCCTATTATTTCTATGGCTCCAGCTGGAATTTATTATGAAAAGCAATTGGTTTTCATATCTGGCCGATAGCAGGCCCAGCCGGGCCTGACAACCCTTTCCTCCCTATCGTTCCATAAACAGCTCGCGGTGGCCGACTGCGGGGGGGGGAGGGGAGGGCACGGAATGCGCCCCACACTAGCTTTCCTGCTCCTTGTCCCCCAGATCGGGAAGACCCTATAAACAAGTCAGAAGGAAACACCAGGTTGAAAGTTAATAAGCCAGCTCCTGTCCAAGAGACTCGGGCTGTCGCGGTGGCTTCTTGGGGTTCCATTTCGCGTCCTATCAACCTTGCTGCATTCCAGCCATCAATTACTGCTCTTGCTGGGTCTGTGTGCAAGGGAGATAAGCAGAGGAGACATTCCTTTTCCAGATTCCTTTCCTCTCCTTGCAGCAAAAGGAAGAACTAAAGGAACAATTTAAATCGGGTTCAGGCGATCCTTCCTTTATATGAAATGTTCTGCCGTGAGAGGGACCGTGGGCTCTGAAAGTACCCTGGGGGCGTTGCTACTAGAGAAGGGGAGAGGGTACCTGGGGATGTGCCGGGGATTTATGGCAAGATGCCAGGAAGGGGTGCAGTGGGCTGGTTCGCTGGTTCTGTTCTTACCAGCTGTGTGACCTTGGGAAAGTTAATTCCCTTCTCTGTGTCCCAAACCTTCTCATCTGTAAAGCGAGGCTAACAGTATTCATCTACTACAGCTGTCATGGGATTCCCAGGAGAAGCGGGTAGGAAGGGCTTCACCTCTAGCTAACACACTGTGAACGCTTGACAAGTGGCCCTTCTTGTTGTCATAGCAATTGTTGTCATGCTGGTTATTGACATTTTGGACTAGACCATGTACTTCTAAAGGTACACTGAAATCAGGCCATTCTGTGTTGGAAAGATGAGAAGGAGAGGTGTGAGGACGCATGTGCAGACTGCCGCGAAGTCTCTAACTGCCCCCTGGGGTGGAGACATAGCCCTGGCCTCAGGAGCAGCATCCCCTGCTCTAGGACACTTTGTGCCTTGTCACAGGAGGCTGTTTCACATTTGGGGTCAGGGCTGGAGGCCATTGGAACTGCAGGAACTGCATTTCCCTGTACGCAGGCCCTTCTCTGTGCCTCATGGTAGGAGGGATGGGGCCAAGGGCAATAAATAGAAGAGGAGGAGGTACGGGAGCCTGCGCAGGTTCGGCTTCTAGCTGGGAAAGGGGACTCTCTGGAGATGCTCATCGTTTAGAAGCCATCCAGACACTGCTTTGGGAGGCTTGCTAGGAACGAGGACCTCATCTCTTCTCCAAGGGAAGCCACAGGGACACATCATAAGAGTTCAGCGGAACAATAGCTGAGCAGCCAGATCCAAGCTTTATAGCACCAAGTCTGCTCCCTCTGGGCCAGGCCAGGGGAAGGGGTTGACAAGAGACTCCAGGAAGCCCACGGATGCTGGGGGAGCAGCCTGACCTCAGCTGTCTGCGTGGAGTATAAGGTGGGTGTCAGGGTCCTGGAAATGAGCCATTAGTGACAGGAAAAGGGGGCTTCTAGGAGGAATGGCCATGGACCTGAGCTGTTTTCAGTGCACTGATATCTTTTCTTTTTTTAAAATTTTATTTTATTTTTTTCAGTGTTCCAAGATTCATTGTTTATGCACCACACCCAATGCTCCATGCAATACGTGCCCTCCTTAATACCCACCACCAGGCTCACACATGCCCCCCTCTCCCCTCCAAAACCCTCAGTTTGTCTCTCAGAGTCCACAGTCTCTCATGGTTTGTCTTCTCCTCTGATTTCCCCCAACTCCCTTCTCCTCTCTATCTCCTAATGCCCTCCGTGTTATTCCTTATGCTCCACAAGTAAGTGAAACCATATAATTGTCTCTCTCTGCTTGACTTATTTCACTCAGCATAGTCTCTTCAGTCCCATACATATTGATACAAAAGTTGGGTATTCATCCTTTCTGATGGAGGCATAATACTCCATAGTGGATATGGACCACATCTTCCTTATCCATTCGTCTGTTGAAGGGTATCCTGGTTCTTTCCAGTCTGGCAACTGTGGCCATTGCTGCTGTAACATTGGGGTGCAGATGGCCCTTCTTTTCACTACATCTGTATCTTTGGGGTAAATACCCGGTAGTGCAATTGCAGGGTCATAGGGAAACTCTATTTTTAATTTCTTAAGGAATCTCCACACTGTTTTCCAAAGTGGCTGCACCAACTTGCATTCCCACCAACCGTGTAAGAGGGTTCCCCTTTCTCCACATCCTCTCCAACACATGTTGTCTACTGTCTTGTTGATTTTGGTCATTCTAACCTGTATAAGCTGGTATCTCAATGTGGCACACTGATTTCTAAAGTTAGACTCAAGCTCAGGAAACAGTGTCCGGACCATGCCTTTTGTAGGATTAACCTAACCTTGGCTGCAGTTCCCCGTGGCTCCATAAATTCCTATTTAATATCCACACCCCAAACCTCTCAAGAACACCTCACTCCTCTGATCTTCTGTTATCAATTGTCTCCTATGCACCTAATTTGAAAAATGTATTTTGCCTTAAAGTGGTGGATGAGTGTGTGGGTGCCTCCAACAGATGGCCTCTCCAATGTGTAATGTTTTGGTCATACCTACAACATGCCACTTCAAAGTCCAAGTCTCACCATCATTGCTCCTGGCAGTGGGACCCTAGAAAAAGGGGCCGAGTTATCATTATTAGTACGTATTACATGGTGGATAGCATGCTGGGCACCTTGCATGCATAATGTTTACTACAACAGAGAGACCAAATGATTTGTTCAAGGTCATACAGCTCATAAAGAACTGAGCCAAGATTGTAACCTTGGGCTCACTTCAAATCCCATGATCATCTTTTTAAAAAAAATTCTTATTATGGAAAATTTCAAACATCTACAAATATAGATAGGCTAGTGTAATAAACTCCTAAGTACTTATCATCCACTTTCAATGGCCAACACATGGCCCATCTGGTTTCAGCACATTCCCCCCATGACCACACACATTATTTTGAAACATATCTTATACACTACACAATTTCATCAGTAAATGCTTCAGTGTGTAGCTCTAATATATACTCTGCATGGCAGTTATCACTCTAAAAAACTAATAGTTCTAGATACATTAAATGCCTATAACAGTTGAAGATTCCAGTTTCAAAAATACCATGTATATGTATATATTTATTTTATTTTATTATTTTTGTATTTGGCTCAGTATCTAAGTAAGGTCTATATATTGACACATCTTTTGTCTCTTTTAATCTATATATTTCTACTCTAGCATTCTCTTATTCTCTTTTTTCACTCAATTTATTGAAGAATCCAGGTCATTTGTCCTGCAGAGCTTCCCACAATCTGGATTTTGCTGATTATATCCCTATGGTGTCCTTTACCATGTTCTTCTGTCCTCTGTGAATCTTCGAAAGTGGTAAATCAAGAAGTCTGAGTATTTCAAACTAAAAAAAATTTTATTTCCTACAACAAATTGTTCTACCATGGACACATCCTGTCTGGTTGTCTCTCTTTTGTGATATTAGTCACTGTCGATGATTCATTAAGAATAACGGGTTGCAAAATGGTGACTTTTTGTCACTTTTTCATTTATTGGTAGTAATACTTTTACAGAGAAAGTCCTCCCTTTTTGTGTGGTTTGTTAACTCAAAGGAACAGTTGGTACAGAAAAGGTGAGATAAATGCCTGATTCTTCCTTCTAATCCTTTTTTAGTTTTCAGAATAATGTATTGCATCACTAGTCTCCTCCAACAATGATCACTTAGTTTTTTTGTTTACGTGCTTTAGTTTCATTATGAACTTATGGATTTAAATATATTTAATGTGTTTTAACTCAAAGAAGCTGCTATTCTTATTGACACTGAAGTTGGCCCATTTCTGGAGCCTTTTCAATTTGGTTCCCAAGTTCTTTTTATATGATTTAAAATCTTTGACACAGCTCACATTATAGTTAATGGTGAAACTGAGTGTTTTCCCTCTAAGATGAGGAGCAAGACAAGGGTGTTTATTCTCACCATTTCTATTGGAGGGTCTAGCCAGTGCAATAAGGTAAGAAAAAGAAATGACATGGAATGCCTTTGAATGGAATGGAAGAAGTGAAACTCTATTTATTCATAGGTGACTTGACTATAAATGTAAAAGACCCTAAAGAATCCACAATTTTTTTTTTTACTGGAACTAATAAATTAATTTAACAGAGTCACAGAATACAAGGTCAATATGCAAAAATCAAATCGTGTATCTGTCTATAAGTGGAAATGTGGGAATGAGCAATCCAAAAAGGAAATTTAAGGTAAACAATTCCAGTGCTCCCTTCAGCAGCACGTATACTAAAATTGGACTGATACAGAGGAGATCAGCATAGCCCCTTCACAAGGATCACACACAAATTCATGAAGTGTTCCATACTTAAAAAATAAAAAGTAAACAATTCCATTCACAGTAGCATCAAAAGGGAAAAAGCACTTAGATAAATTTAATTTATAAAATATAAAACCTATACTACAAAGTCTTACTGAGAGAAATTAAAGATTTACACAAATGGAAAGGCACTCCATGTTCCGTGATTGGAAGTGATTAGAAGATTCAATATTGTTAAGGTGGCAATTCTTTCCTAATTGATTTTTAGACTCGCTGCAACCTCTATCAAAATCCCAGCAGGCATTTGTGGTGCTGCAGAAATTTTCAAACTAACCTTTAAAGTTTCTACAGGAATACAAAGGACCTATAATAGCGAAAACAATTTTGAAAAATAAGAGCAAGGTTGGAGGACATATAGTCCCTGACTCCGAAACTTACTACAGAGCTGCAGCAATCAGGACAGTGTAGTATCGTCATGAGGATGGAAAACAGAGCAAAGCGTGAAGTCCAGAAATAAAGTCTGACGTTTATGGTCAATGTATTTTCATCTAATGTGCAAGTATAATTCAATGGGGGACAGGACAGCTTTTTTTTTTTTTTTTTAAGCAGAAACAAACAAGAGAAACCAAATGGCGCCGGGACAATTGGATGTCCATGTGCCAAAAATCAACTTGGGCCCTTTTCTCAAACCATACAAAAAGTTAACTGAAAATGCATCATACATTTAAATATAAAAGCTGAAACTATAAAACTATGAAGAAAACACATGAGAAGATTTTTGTGACCTCAGGCTAGGAAAAAGAAATTCTAGATATGATATTGAAAGAATGATTCATAAAAGAAAAAAAAATCAATAAATTGGAAATTTACCAAAGTTAAAACTTCTGCTCTTCAAAAGAAACCCATAAAGAACAGAAAAAGTCACAGACTGGGACAAAACATTTGCGAATCCGATGTCTGATAAAGGACTTCTATCTAGATCTTATGGAAATAGCTCTTAGGGGGCGCCTGGATTAAGCCTCTGCCTTCGGCTCAGGTCATGATCTCAGGGTCCTGGGATCGAGCCCCACATCAGACTCTCTGCTCAGCAGGGAGCCTGCTTCCCTTCCTCTCTCTCTGCCTCTCTGCCTACTTGTGATCTCCGTCTGTCAAATAAATAAATAAAATCTTAAAAAAAAAAAAAGAAATAGTACTTACAACTCAAAAAGAAGAACACAACTCAATTAAAAATGGGCAAAAGATTCAAATAGACATTTCACTAAGGAGCTTCTGTGAATGGCTAATGAGGACATGGAAAGACGCTCAGCATCATTAATCTTTAGGGAGATTTAAATGAAAACACTGCCACACACCCAGGAGGATGGCCATCACCCAAGAGACAAGACAGTGCCAGAGGCTGGGCACGGTGTGGAGATGCTGGAGTCTTCATTCAGCTCTAGTCAGAAGGTACAACGGCGCTGCCCCATTGGAACACAGTCTGGCAGTTTTAGGTTTATGTTCTCTGATGTGTCTGTCTTTCACCTGTTGTTGCTGGGTTTTTGATCACGCTGAGGAAGTTTTCTCCACTTTCAGGTTATAGAGAAACTCACCTGTATTTTCTCCCAGTAGAGTGATTTTATTTACTACATTGAGATATTGGTCCACTTGGAATTCATGCTGCTGTACAGTGCAAGGGATAGATCCAATTTTATCTTTTTCCATATGCCAGTATCACTTAGGAAAGTCGTCCCCTTCCCCTACTGACTTGCAATGTCTCCTTCAGTGTGTACTAAATTTGCATATGCAAGTGGGAATATTTCTGGATCTCCTAGTCTGTTCCCTTGGTCTTTCTATGTATTCATGTGTCAATTCTATACTTTTGAAAATACGGAGGCTTTTTAGGACTAGCTAGCTCTACATCTTGGTCCTCTTTATTCAAGTTTTTGACTATCGCTGGTGTTTTTTCCTTTCCAATAATTTTTATAATAAAATTCTCTAGATCCAGCAAAAATCCTTATGGGATTCTTGTCATTACCTTTTATGTATAAATTAATTTTGGGAAGATTGACGTTTTTATGACCTCTCTCTTCCTGTTACGTTATGCTTTTGCACTCCCTGAACCTAACTTGTCCTGTAGACTTTTGTAGTTTTTGTCTTCAGGTTTTCAGAATTTCTTATTAAGTTTATGCCCAAGTATTTTGTTTCCTCTTTCTGCATCGTGCTTACTGTCTGATGTAAGTCATACAGTACATATGCGACGGCGTCCTCCGTCATTCCTCTTTTTCATTTGTGTGTGTGTGTGTGCGCGCGTGTGTGTGCATATCACACGCACACACACACACTATTGATTACGTATCTTCATTTTATATCTGCTTGTTGACTTTCATAATTCACGGTGGTTTCTCCTTTGATCCCAGGGTCTTTTTACTAGCCTGCATGAGTGTTACTGGTCTTCCTGCCATTAGTTTCTCAGCTTCGAAGTGTTTTTGGCTAGAAGCCCGTCATTAGAACGAAGCTCCCTGTTGTCCACGGTTTGTCCTCTCCGCTGTGATGGGGGACTTGGTTGTCTCCCGGAGGCTCTCTTGGACGGCAGCTTTAGTCCTGGTGTCCCCCTGGAGAGCCCGAGATGGGGACTTGCGTACCAGCCATTTATCTGAGAGGGGGTCCCGGGAAACACCAGCAGGGGGCGCGAGCGTGGGCGAGGAAGGAGAGGAATACAGAGGAAGGGCTCTTGTCCAGCAGGTCTCCACTCGGGCAACTGGAACGTAGGTTCTGGAAGACCGGGTAGAGCACCCAGAGTCGTCCGAAGCAAGGGGTGAGGACACCTGGGATTGCCTCAGAGTTGTCCCAGTTGCGGGGTGAGGAAGCCAGGACTTCACCCCCCCTTTCCTATCCCCTTACTGGGTGCAGGATGCTTTCAGGGCCTTAAAGATTACCCTGCCAGCAGAGCAAACCAGGCCTGGCCTCACAGTCTGTGCTAAACCAGGAGACTTTCGGGAGGCTCTGGAGTCACACTGACTCCGAGTAAATCCTGTGCAGATGCTTTCTGGGTACAAAGGCTTTGTTCCCTCATCTGTATGTTGGAAATGATGACAGTATCCCATGGATTGAGATGTAGCTGTGGATGTCATTGTGATGTAGATACAGGTGTCGACATCGAGACACACAGTGGGGTGTAGAAGGAGCCAGAGACACAGGCAGATACAGCTGCAGAGGCCGGTGTAGACACCCACATGGAGGCAGAAGGAGACACAGGTGTAGACGGGGGCATAAGAATGCCAGGGGCCTGCTCCCATGCCAGGCCCTCGCTGGGACTGCGGATCCACCAGGGGCAGGACTTCTGTGCCTACTTGACCCTCTGTCCTCGACTCTGTTCCCACTTCCCTGCTCTTCTCAGGTGAGTGCTACCTTTTACGCTGTCACCAGATGTTCTCAAGCCCTCCCCCGACTGGCCCACCCCTCCCTCCTCTCCTGGACCCCTTCCCACCAGCTCCGGCTTGCCCTGGATTATCTTCTGGGATGGCACTTTGGCCTCGCTTTCTTCGAGCGGTGGGGCCCCTCTGCGGGCTGGTTTTCTCTTAGGACCCGAGAACTCTGGAGGGAGGGGCCTTCCCCATGACACAGAGCCGAGGCAAGTTCTCATAAAATCAGAGTGCTGGATTAAACGCCATTACGTTGCTCATTATGGCAAGTTAAAGTGATGATTCCATTTATTAAGGCCATTTAAGGTGGACACTTTGGTTCCCCGTGGGATTGTGTCCATCTCAAAGTGTCGGGTGACAGGGCCATTCTCGCGTTCCCAGAATGCAAAGGGCAGGTCGCTGGAGGAGGATGGTTTCCTTAGGCGGGTGTCGTTGTGGCTCTGACTGTGGACGTTGACAGTATTTTGGGAAAGTTCAGTCTGTCTGGGTCATACAGTCATGATCTGGGGACAGCTGGTCCGAATATACTGCTGAGGGTCCCTAGCCATATTTATTTTTGATCTTTATTTTTTAAAAAGATTTTATTTATCTATTTGACAGAGAGAGAGAGAGAGCGAGTACAAGCAGGGGGAGTGGCAGGCAGAGGGAGGGGGAGAAGCCGGCCCCCCGCTGAGCAGAGAGCCTCATGCGGGGCTTGATCCCAGGACCCTGGTATCATGACCCGAGCCAAAAACAGATGCTTACCCGACGGAGCCTCCCAGGCGCCCCACTGACCCTGTTTAGAAAGGGCGGGCGGATGGCGCAGATTTCTGTATAGCCTCTTCGCTCACGAGCAGTTGGACTGGATTGATGTTGGAACAGACCAGTTTTCTGGGACCAGTGGAGTCCCTGCAACTCCATGGATGTCTTCCTTCCTGGTGGAGGGGGAGAGACGAAGGCAGAGCCCGTCTACTTGGTCGGATACATTCCTCAGCTTACTCCTGAGGCCACGGCCCGGAGCACAGCAGCTGCATGTTGGGTTCTCCCAAGAATGCGAGCCTAGAGCAGGGCTGAAGTGGAAAGAAGCAGGCACAGCCGGGCCCACGTTTGAGCGTACTGCCCATTAGAAACGGAAGAATACTGTAGGGTTTTCAGTGCAAACTTGTAAGCTCCAGACAGACGGTCAGGTGACAGCATTGTGACAAGCATGTGAAGCCATTGCCCAGTTGTTTTAGTCGGCCAGACTTAGGGAGGAAACCAGCGCTGACACAGACCAACTGCACCGTGATCAGCAAACAATGAAGTGGTGGGAGTCGTTGTCCAAAGTCTGTCGTTCCCATTGGAATTGCTGTTCCGTCATCAGCTTGCTGCTGAAGGACACTGCCGCTGGCTGGATGGGAACGGCCATTAGCCGCTGTCACCCCAGCGTGACTTTCTTTCCCCTACAGACCATAGGAAAGTAAGACCTCACTGGCCAGTGTTGGGTGCCTACTTGTGAAATTCCCACTTGTTCAGGGGAAGAGGAGGCTCTTGCCCCTGGAAGCCCGGCCGGCCTGCCCTCTCCACATGTCGCTCCAGCAGAGACCCAGAAGCCCACCGGCCCTGGAAGAAACACCCTCTTATGCCTTGTCTGCGTGAAGAGCCCTCGCGCAGTGGCTGGAAGCGACATGTGCCTGGGCTGGTCTCCTGGGCACACAGACTCCCCCGTGCCCCTTTGTGCCGGGGTTTCAGTCTCAGAGGGACCCGGAGCTGGCTGCGGGGCGCGAGCGGTGTGCTATGAGCCTTGGGGGGACTCGCGGGCTTCCTTGCCAGCCGCAGGTGCCCCCCAACCCCGCCGCCGCTTTATTCTGGAAGGGGCTCACCATGGACGTGCTGCCGGAGGAGTTTGGTTCTTTCTTTTTTGCGGGGATTTCCAGACCAAAGCGTGTGCCCGCCGCAGCTGCGGAAGTATGGGCGGACATCCTCTGCTCTCTGCGATTGGCGCGTGACTTCTTTTAGGAAAAGTCAAGGTTCTTTCTGTTCTTTTCAAACTGCACTAGAGCGACTGGCCACTCTCAGCATTTAGCAAGTGGGAAGTGGGCTCTTTTCCTAAGGTTAGGGTGGCTGTGGACCAGACACACAGACAAATGTACCAGGTAGGACTGAGCCTTCTGACAGCCAAGCCCAAATGTGAAACAATCAGGTACTTAGCTGGCCTGGGAAGAGGGGCTGTGGACGTTCCCGTGAATCTCGCAGTGATCTAAACGCGGGCAATGAATCAAGAGCGCGTGGCCTGGACGGCTAGTCCTTCCATTGGTCTGTTCTTAACATAGTCATCTAGCGTCTGCATTAAACTTATTTATTTCCTAATGCTGGGTGATGGATTAAAAGATGTGTAGAAAATCTTTCTACAAGAGATAAGATATTGCCGGCTGCCACAACACCCCCGGCTCTTTTTGCTTTCTCTTGCTGTTTTTTTCTACTTTTCAGCGCAGAGCTGAGACCCCCACATCGTATATCTTGATTAGATGGTGGATATTACTAAGGGGATGTTTTTTAAGCCTATCATTGACACATTTAATTCATTAGGTACCAAATCCACAAGCAAATTTTGGCTGGCCATAAAACATGGTTAATCCAGGAGCTGCAATAAAAGGTGAAAAATTATGTCCCGGCAAATGTGGAATATTGCTTTTCTGTAGAGACTTTTACTGGTCTACGATATCTTTCTTCATAAATTTTTCTTGTGCTCAGTTCTCTTGGTAACTTAACCATTTGTTGTTTCCAGACCACAGAATGGCTCAATGATCCTCTACAACAGGAAGAAAGTAAAATACAGGAAGGATGGATACTGCTGGAAGAAGAGGAAAGATGGGAAGACGACCAGAGAGGACCACATGAAGCTGAAGGTCCAGGGAGTGGAGGTAAAGGGCAGGAAGGCTCTCTCGGTCCGCAAATGTTATTTCTGGGCTGCGAGGACGTGGAATCGCTTTGGAGTAACTTGCTGCCAGTATTTTTGTTTGCCAAGACCCCGTTTGCTGTTTTGTTTTGTTTGCTGCTTTCTTACCCAAGAGTCTGCAATCCGGTTGTCCGTGAAGGCCAGGTTTAGCTAACGTCCTCGTGTTTCTTGGGAGTCCTTGATGTGCAGACTGGTATTTGCTAGGCTCCTGCCGAGTCCTGTGTTGTGTGTATCACAGAGGGACATGGAGAGTGCAGGAGCGAGGGAGAGGGGCCGCCTGAGGTCTCCCTCTCGAGGTGGCCTGGACCTGCCCCTGTTGAGTGGGTCCCTTGGGAGCTGGTGATCTCCAACCAGAGCCTGGCTTGCCTCCCTCTACTATCGGCCTCTGCTCTTTCCCTCTGGGTGTTTGGACCTCAGGGAGCTCGAAGGTGTTAAAGATAACTGGATGGGATCTCAAGGTGTGCGGGATTCTTGCGGCTTGGGTAGAGGTGGGTGCTGTGGGTCACGTCTTGGGATCCGTGCAAACTTCAGCTTGGGTCCTGGGGGAAGACAGGGAACAGGCTGGCTCCTTTGCTGTTGTTCTGATGCCACAGGCTCTCACTCTGGGCAGCCATGGAGACATTCTCCCGAGGTCGTTTCCTTGTTTGAGGGCCCGAGCCACGTGCCACAGTGGGAGAGGGAGAAGGTATGAATCACGGTGCCTTCTTGGCCTGCTGGTTAGCGAGCAGCCATGTCTCAGCTGTGCTTGCTGATCCTCGTAAGGGATCTCCCCCACAACGGATCTCCCCCGTGGTCTGGTGCTGGGTCCCACCAGGAGCTGAGAAGCTGGCCTGGGACCCGTCCAATATTTTGCACTGATGAAAGCCAGGGATTGTGGAGGCCATTGGCATGTCGGGCCCCCAGCCTGCTGGGACTGATCACGCGGACCGTGAGCCCACTTGACTTCAACGGCTCCCACTCCAGGCTGACGTTCTTTGTGGCGCACTTCGTCATTGTGACTTTTTCTGTATTAATCACGCGCTTTTATGGCTGTTAAAAATAGCATCCAGCGGCTTTTATTGTATTACCCCACAGAGAGAGATAGCTTTTGTTTTATGTGTGTGTGTGTGTGTGTGTGTGTGCGCGTGTGTGTGTGTGTGTGTGTGTGTGTGTGTGTGTGTTTAAATACCCAATAACAATGCTTTCTAGAGAAGAACAAAGAAAAGCCCGGACACGAGAAATTCCTCTTCGGTATGCTCTCTCGTGTTCTGTGTTTGCACAGCGTGCTCGAGTCAGCTGGTGAGACACGAAAATGCAGATGGCCCCAGTGTGCTGGGTCTAGCTCTAGGACGGTGACTGGGGATCATACCTGCTGACCAGCCAGGGCTGCGGGGCGCGCGGGGGCTCGGAAGGAGCAAAGCGGGCAGGACGCGTGCGGGGCTCTTGCTGGTACTTGCAGGATTGCGGGAGCTCACGCCAGAGCTGCACCTTCGGCCCCGCGCCCGCAGGTCTCTGGCGGGGCTTGTCCTCGGTCCTGTATAAGTCGGGAACTTCTGGTCGTCCGCGGAGACCGGGTGGAATTCTCCCGCGGCAGCAGCTCCGAAGCCCAGGGCCAAAACCCATCAGTGTTCCCTTTCTTCCCTCCCGTGATAAATGAGAATTGTCACTGGGTGGAATCAGAATGATGTGTGGTTGCTTTTAGGTCCTGTTTGTGTTTGGAGTTCTTTGTGGCTCATGCTTACCGTCTCCCGTGCGGACACCTGTAAGGGGGGAGCTGGGATCCTCAGGACCCCAGGGAAGGGACAGCAAGGGGTTTCTGTGACTTCCTGAGCATAAGTGGCCGTGCGGAGTGGGAACGGGAGAGGGGCTTGGAGACCCTTGGTCGGCCACATGTGGGGCCTGCTTTCTGGTTCTTGGAGAAGGAGGCCACCACGGCAGGCCCATGGTGTGGCCCAGGTGGGCAGGGATGACCCGAGAAGCTTCCTAGTGAGATGGGCTCGAAGCTCAGCTTTTGAGGTTGGGTAGGACTGTGTCCGTGACTTACCTAATATTCTAGGCTTCCCTTTCCACTTAGCACAGGGGTCTGGTTGACATCTCTGTTGATAGGTACAGCCCCACCCCCTTTCCCTGCTCTGCAGTGTGTCACCACGGGCGCATTGGAGCCACTCCCCGCTCAGCGGACTCTTAGATTCGGCTGAGCGTGTCAACATTACAGTGCGTCAGGAAATCAGCTAAGACATGTCTGCTTGTCCACGTGTGCAGCCTGGACCTGCCAGAGTGGCCGGGCGCAAGGTCTGAGCATCTTGCGTTTTACTGGACACTACAAATGGCTGTGCTAATTACACGTCCAGCAGCACCAAGAGTCACCATCCCTTCCCTACCCGCCTGTACGTACGCCGATGGACACACCTAGTTATCTGTGGGGATGATCACGTCGTGTTAGTGGAAGTCCTTTGTGATGGGTTGTCTACCACAGGCATAATTTTAAAGCAGCTGCAAGAAAAGACCTTTTTGGCAAGAGCAGCCCCACATCTCACTGTGCATTTCCTGCATTTGCTCCGGTATGTACCGGTGGCAGGGAAGCCCAGAGGTCATGCGGGGATAGGGGGCAGTGGTCCTCTCTACGTGGGAAGTCGCCGTGCGGACATCCATGGAGCTCTGCGTCTCACGGGAGGAGGCTTCCGCGTGGGAACCCCGACTCCTCCTTCAGTGGATTCAGCCGGATGGTTCCCAGGGACTCAGGACGTCCATCATGCCAGGCTTGGGACCAGCCCCTGCCCCTGCCCCTGCCGTGGGGGTGGCAGACGGTCCTGCTCAGGGTCTCGGAGATGTGCTTTTTCTTCCACTGAGCTGGCCTCCTCAGTTCAAGGGCATGATAAAGATATTCCGATCTACCGTTTAGCATATCACTCGCTATAAGCCTTCCCTCAGGCCAGGAAAACTTCCAGCCCTGTTCACGGAACTGCTCAGCAGTCCGGCTTCTTTTGTTCTCCTAGGCTGGGGCCCTAGGAACACGCGGCAGCTCGAAAGCCCATTGATTTTCTCAGCCAGGCACAGGAGGGGGCAGCCGCTTCTGAAGCTGACGAGCTGTTAAGTCCACGATTAGTCGTCTTGTCTGTAAGCCACGGAGAAGCTAGCTCGATAAGGTTTCCAGGGACGACAAAGGTTGGCAGGGAGGAAAAAGAAGGTGGTTGTGATGTCAACGTTTCATGAGATGAAATCGCAGCAGGCCGGAGGTTGGCCCTGCTCCCCAGGCAGAGTCGTGCCTGCTTCTCTGGAGCCTCGCTGGGGGGAGGGGCTCTGGGGGGAGGGGACTTCCTGAGAGCAGAGGGGCAGGTCTGAAGCATCCCCATGCCTCCGGGATTGCCACACTGTGGGTTAGGTGAGCTGGGTGAAGTCTTTGGGCCGAGCCAGAAGAGTTCATGTACTTTTTAAGTTCATGGAGCTGTTCTCTGGCCCCAGAAGCTTATGGCTCTATTCAGAACCTAGGCCAGCGCTGGGTTCTCTGCTTCCTGACCCCTTCTGTGCCAGATTCCCACAGCAGACAGGAACCCCACACTTAGTAAGCTGCTGGTTTATGAATCCCCAGCTCTCCTATCTCATTCAACCCTCATCGAAACATCCGTGTAAATTTCCCATTCTTAACCCATCTCATAGATGAAAAGACTGAGCCCGACAAGGTTTCTACTGCCCCTCTATCCTGCCACAAATCAGCATGGGGCCACGACTTGAGCTGAGGTTTCCCTGGTCGTACAGCAAAAGCTCTTGCCATGACACCTGTTGCTCCCAGGTGTTCTGGAGGGATCTTCGGTATTTTCAGATCAAGTCAACACCTACTCTCCATCCATCAGGCAGCTGCCAGGCGCTTTCCATCCAGCACATTGTGATAGATACTGAAGATGCAGCGTTCCGATCTCACGGGAGGGGGAGGTGATGGCAAAACCTCAAGTCCGCATCTCCAGCGCCAGATCAGGAGGGGCGTGTTGAAGGAATGGCACGCCCGCCCTCGTGGGGAACACAGAGGAAGCATCCCTCAGGCAGACTCCGAGGCCAAGAAGTGACATAAACACAGGAAAAGAGGCACTGGGGGTGGGGGTCAGGGAAGGAGCAGCCGGGCTGGGACGCTGTGCTGGGCAGTGAGAGCCTGTTGAACCCCAGCTGACATGATCTGAAGCAACAGGTGGCCAGAATCGCACCATGTCAGGATCTGTCCTGGCCCCCCGTGGACCACATGCCGGCCTCCCAGGAACGAGGCCTTCTCGCCGCTGATCCCGAGGCACCCTCGGCATAGCCCGTCCTGCCTTGGCGGCCAGTGGGTGGTCACGCCCAGAGGCCGTGGGCTCAGCAGCAGGCAGCAGGGACAAAGACATCCTTCCCCCACACCGAGCCCCTGCTGTACTAGACGGGGGGGGGGGGGGGGGGGACCCTTGGCCCGGACCATCTGCCTGGATTGGAAAGTTTCGTTTTGCTGACCTGTTCGTACCTTCTCGAAGAACGGAGAGCCACGTGGACTTCTTGATAACTACCTGAAAGCCCGAAGCCTGCTGGGAGCCCCGCAGTGGCGGTAACAAGGTTATGCGTTTGGACTCAGCCTCATTAAAGTGATGTTCTTTATTTGGACACTTACTCCACATATTAAAAAGTGGGGAAAAAAAAAAAAAACACCTCTTTCAAAAGTAGGAATGATATTGTAGTTACCGCATCAGGAATTAACAGGGCATGAAATAACTGTCTGCCTCGTGGCGATGCCAGATCATTCCAGCCCGGCTTGCTGCCAGAAGATAAATAGGCATCTTGCTGGCCGCCCAGGGAATGTGTGTGAAGTCGCCGGCCGCATGCATGTGGGGGGCCCCGAGCTGGTTCCGGAGACAGCTCGGAGAGGGCAGGAGGGAAGGTGGCCGAGCCGCTGGGCTCCCGGAGTCGTCACGTTGCCCTCAGCTGTTTTGAAGAGAACCGATACTTCTTGCACCCGTGGGTGCCGGTGGGGCTAGTGGTCCCCGCCGCGGCCCTCCAGACTCGCCACGCGCCTGCCGGTGCTACTGTGTGTCACTCCTTGCTCCCAGGTGGTCGCCCACGGCCCCGCCGAGATGTCTGACGCTTGCGGGGGCTTCTTCCCCGGCTCCTCCAGCCGGCAGTACTCATGCCCCCGTGTCCGTAGCCCTCATCCGTCCCTCTCTTCAGGAAGTGCTCTCGGACTTGACACTGCGCTGTCCGGTTCAACAAGCAGGTAGCAGGCAGCCCGTGTTTCCTGGGCGCGGGGAAGTCTGTATCTGGTATTGAGGCGCTGGATGGCCTATGAAGGGAAGAATAGAGAGAGGCAGTTAAGACGCGGCCTCACACTTGACAAACGTACAGAGACACAAATCAGGGCATCTCAGTGAGAGGCGCGAACTGTCACCGGAGGTTTTGGAGTGTTGGCATGGGCTGCCTTCCCCTCCTGGAGGACAGGGTCCCGGCCGGTCCCCCTGCAGGCCCTTGCTCTGAGCGGTGGCATCTGCTGAGTGACCAGCTGCCTTCCCAGTCACCCCTCGTGTGTACCCCACCCCCCACCCCTGCCGCTGAGTCGTGGGGAGTCAGACATGCTTATCCCCATGGGGACTCCCACTCAGGCCTTGGATTTCCGATCCTGCTGCCTCCGCACCGGTGTCCAGAGCTGGTGGCTGAGCTGCTCAGGTCTCGTGATGCCAGCCTACTCGGCAGTACCTCGGACCATCTCCCTCAGCTCTCTTCTGGCTTCTAATCATCTGAGCTTCTGTGTCGTGTTCTGCTGGTGCACGAACACGTTAAAACCTAATTTCCTGTTACCTGGATGTGTTTTGGTAGAATCAATTCAGGAACTTGGATCCATAGTCTTTCTTTAATTTCTAATTACTTAGCATCCCTGGTGACATGTCCCTACCCAACTCATATAATTAAATTTTAACTAATAAATAACATTAAACTAGTGACACTTTGAAGCAGCAACAGCCTTGGTTCATGTGCTGCCGAGCTCATGGAGGCCCAGCCAGGATGGCGGTTTTGTTTCTTTTTAAGGCTCTGTCTTCCCCGACCCATGGCAGTTAACAACAACAATGACAGTTATGGCAGCATTTATGCAACACCTACTGAATACCTGTTCCTGTCCCCCCCACGCTCTGGGCACTATCCCGTACCGTGACTTGCCAGCGTCCCCATGAAGTAAGCGATGCCGTTTTCCTCTTCGGGAAGATTAAGAAATGTATCTAAAGATGCCCAGCTGGTCAGTAACAGAGTCGAGATCCTACCCCAGCTCTGGAATCCCACCTCTGGGATCACGAATTCCCAGTTTCCTCATCACCAGACCACATGGGCTTTCAAAAACGCCTGCATACCCAGAAGACGTGTGCTTAGGCCAGGGGGGTCCGGGCGCGTGGGGTTTGAGCTGCAGCGCCATGCCCCCAAGCACAGGTCTCCAGTGAGACGGGATGGGGATAAGGAAGGTCTTTAGTACAAGCGGGGGGTTCCCTTCTTTATAACCCCAACCTGTCAGAGGAGAAAGAGCTCCTCGCTCACCGTTCCTCCAGCTCAGGGACCCGGCACCCTCGGGCCCCTGGGCACTGCGAGATGATCTGGAGGCCTCTCGCCCTCCAGTGGGTGGGATTCTGTCCCCCAACACTCCAAATACCTACAGACCTGCTGTCACTCCTTAGCTCTGATGTCAGCCGGGTCCCATAGGAACCTTTTAGATCCCCATGCCAACCTTAAGTGAGGGACAACGAGTTGCATTTCTCTCTCCCACTGTGAGTTGTCAGCGTCTATCCGTCCTGAAGCCATAGCTCTCCAGCTTCCAGGCACGTCACTTTGGCACGGGGATCGGTGCGTTCACGCTCCCTATGCAGGGTTGCCGGATTCAGTGCATGCACGTGTACACACACACACGTACACATGATGCCCAGGGAAACTTGAATTTCAGATAAGCAATAAATAATTTTTCAGTTCAAGTGTGTCCCATGCAGCCACCTGGGACATACTTACACTTACGTATTATCTGTTCCTTGTCTGAAATGCACATTGGGCTGGGTGTCCTGTATTTTTTCCGGCAACCCTCTGACCATCAGAGCAGTTTCCTTTGAGTCTTTGCCGATAGAGATTTGACTGTTTGGGTACTGAAGACTCGAGCAAGAGAGTTGGTTTATCTCCAGACACAAAATCGATGCAGGGACCGTAAAAACCAGGAAGGGCGCTGGCCACGGCTGCAGAGAAAAGGCACTCCTGGCAGTTTCCCAGCAAACCCAAGGGCTGCCAGGCCTGGGGACCCCTTGCTTTCTCTAAAAAGAGAGTCTGGGGCCACGAGGACTGCCCGAGGCCCAGGTCTTGCCTGTGGAGGCTGCTGCCTCCAGGACACTGATCTCCGACCAGGGATGTTTGAAGAGCTTGTTGGCAAAGAGGTGCCAGAAGATTTCGAAGGAGATGTGTTTGTAGTTTCAGCCTTCCTCATCTCTCTGGTAGATTACAGTTTGTAAAATATTTTGTAATTTCCTTTTTTAAACTTGATTTGAGCCCTATTGAGCTAGAAACTCCCTGTTGAAGGTAGAGCAGCAAGATATCAACTTGGTATGCTGAACTTGTATTTAATTATTATCATAACAGTCCCTTAACATGATTGCAGATTAGCCCACAAGGACATGAATGGAAATTTCAGCATATTCAATTACAATGGAAACTCTTGAACACCACTGTCAAAATTCACCCAAGGGTCTTTCCTTTTGGGCCCCAACATCCAGCAGGCACAAAGTTAGACGTTACTCAGAACACATAACCTTGATTCTGTAAGAATAATTTACGGCCTCATCCAGAAGCTGGGGATGCCTTTTAAGAACATGATATATATCCCACCCACCTCGGTAAATGACCAGATATGGCTGCTTGTGTTGGGTAAAGGATATCTCTGGCCTTCACTTGACCGAAGAGTAAATTATTGATCTTCTCCACATCTTTCAAATGCCCTGATGTTGCTGGGGAAATGGACTCCTCTCATTGGCGGCTGTGGCTGGTCTCCGTGTGGTGCTGTCCACGCTCAGAGGGCACGGATCTGCCGCCCGTCCTAGGAGAGTCGCCGCTGACCCCTGTAGCGGACATGAGTTAGTCACTGACACAGGGAAGGCATATGGTTTGCACACTAATTTGGCCGAGGTTTCTGCATCTGTTTCTCACAGACCAGAAAAAATCATGGGGAAGATGGAGGGGGTGGCGGTGGGCTTCTCTGCGCCCGGGAGGGGTGGCCAAGGAAGGCGGTAGTGCAGAAGCAAGAGAAGGGAACAGCTACTCGCCCTGCTGCTGGGGGGGGGGGAGGGGGGAGAAGGGCGGAGTCTCGGACCCCACCCCCGATCTACTGAATCAGTGTCTGCCTTTTAGTGTCTCTTCCCGTGACTCACAGGCCCATTCATTTGGAAAGGATTGGGACAGCCATTCTCTTGCTGCTGAGTCCCTCAGTGACTCAGCCCTGGGCACATGGGTTTTTTGTTTTGTTTTCTTTTACTCTTATGTTAAGAAAAATGTCCAAAGGAAAATTTTACAGGTTAGTCTGATAGTTCATTATTTGACTCCCGACACCTTTAAAAAGCATCTAGCTGAAATCTCTGAAGATATGCTTTGAGCTACTGGTCCTTCTTCTGCCCTTGGCCATGAAGGAGAAGGAATAGCGGGTTTCTGACAGCAAAGCACACTGGCTCCCTTGGCCTTCTTCTCTGGGGGAGCTAGCCCTGTTCCTGCATCATTTAGCTCCGCCCCACGGGGCACTTTCTGTCCCCTGTTGTAACCCAGCACTTGGCATGGTACTTGCTACACATTTGGTACCCAGTAAACATGTTTTGAGTGAATGGATGAGTTGATGGATTTCTTCTGTGAAGGGGCAGACAGTAAGCAGTTTCATTTTTGCCAGCCAGACGGTCTCCGTCACCCTGGTGCAGTGTGAAAGCAACCATAGATGACAGTTAAGGAATGGGTGTGAACGTGTTCCAATAAAGCTTTATTTGCCAAAACAGGGTGAGGGCCGGATTTGGACCATGGATGTGGTTTGTTACCTCCTGTTCTAGATTATGGCAGCAAGTTCTAGAAGGAGCATGGTGCTGTGGAAACTCGTGAGAGATCCGATGGGGGATGATTAGGGACTTGCCTCTCCTATCCGAGCACTGGTATGTTTTTAGACTCATGTTCGCAGCCTTACAATGTTCAGGCTCGGCTTATAATTCTGTAAGGAATTAACCCTTTTGTTCACAACACACTGTCACCTCCGTGTTGTTCATCATATTTGTTCTGGCGTAGTTAGGATGTCTTCTTTCTCTTTCCTTGTTGTGGTAATACGTCCATGTGGCACAGGCGTGCTTGTTCTCAGTCTGAAGAAGCTAGGTGATGTCCCTCACAAGGGCAGTTGGGAAATGGCCTGTTTCCTCCCACAAGCCGGCTTCATGGTGCTGCAGACAGAGTAGGACAAATCCCAGGGAGGCGCTCTGAGCTCCCCTGTGCAGGGACGGCTGAGCCAAAGGCATGTGACCCTGCTGTGACTAGGTGGGTCAAGGACTCTCATGCAAGAGGGAGAGGCTGAGACCCCCACATCTTCAGGCCGGAAGTGCTTGGAAAGTAGCCTGGCCGCGTTTGCTGGGACTGTGTCCCCCAGGAATAGAGGCCGCAGGGAGGGTACGAATGTTATTTGTCCGTGTTTAAGTATTTACATGACAGCACGAGAAAACCGGGGACTTTCTCTTTTATCTCTACTGCCACAATTTACGTACAGTTTTATGATGGATGCAGGAGGTAGACATTTATTACAAAAGTGGAAGAGATATTGACTCTTCACGAATTGATTATTTAGAATTTATTTTATTAAATATTCTAGGTGGCGTGTGATAAACCGAACCTCTGCTGGTTTGCAGCTTAATGATTCATGCATCTGCGGCAGTGATAAGGAAATCAAAGACTCCGTTTGCCATTTCAGGGGAAGAATATGGATTATTATTAAATCTGGAATGGGCCTCTTGAGAAGCCTTCCTTAAGGGAACATGCGTATCAATAATTTCTTCTCCATACGAGAATCCTAATGTTTCACTTACGCAAACATAAATTCTGAGCAAGTAGCTGTGGTTTTCCCCTCCCTCTGGCTCCTTATATCCTGTGCTCATGGCTGGCCTGCTCCGGTTCTAGCGTTCAGAGTCCTTCAGTCTCTGCATCTTTCTCCTATTTCTAATTTCTGATGCTGTTAAAAACCTCTGCTGAGTTCTATGCATGTCAGCCCCTGAGATGCTGGTGGAGACCAGGATAGTGTTCCTTTGACTTGGAATGTCCGAGGATGTTTGTTTAAGTCTAGGAGGAGGCGAGACTGGGAGGTCTCAGAACCCCGACCGGAGTGTGGTTGGCTTATGTAGGATGTGGGATGTTGTCCTGAACCCATTCTTGGGGAAACCACCGGGCAGCAGAGCCAGCCTGGTGAGCCGCAGCAGTCACAAGGACAGCGGGTGGGCCTGCCCTGGAGTTGAGCCCACTCTCAAGTGACACGGAGCCAGGGAGTCCTAGCAGGGTGGCCGTCAGGCCCGCCATCTCAAGACAGAGGGCGTGCAGAGCTCCCGGGGGACGTCTAGTGAGAATGACAAGCCAGCACATCTCATGGTGACATTTAAGGGATTGGGGTTGTCTGATAGCTTGAGTTTCAAAATATTCCCCGACTTCTTTCTCTTCCTAAAACATTCGACAGATGGTCTAATGCCATAATCTTTACTGTGGGAGACTGTGGGAAACTAGCGAGGGGACCCCAAGACTCCTGATCTCGCCCAGTTTCCTTACTCATCCCTGTGCAGAGCAGCCCAATCCTTCCATGGTATGACACCCCTGACATTGATATGTTTTCTTGAACCCCTCGCTTGCTTATGTGCTTTTATACATGGAGTCAGACCTAATTGTCAGCATAATGCTGTAGTGAGCTCAGTTTCCCCGAAGAACACACACTGAATGTTTGCAGTTATTTCTTACAAACAAAACCGCTTGGGTCTCCACGGGACGAATCAGTCCAGGAAGAAGTGAGCTCACTAGCTGCTGCAAAATAGTTGAATGAGTGCGCTACAGCCCCCATCTAAAGGTGGGCACAGAGGGGGCTCCCTGGCCTGGTACAGCAGGTTCGTGTTTGGTTCTTCTGCTCTCCTGGGATCCATTTTCCCTTTATGCCTGACGATCAGAACCCCTGAACCAGGAGGTGGGTTTGGGCATGCTCCCCTTTCCTCGTTTGCTTGCTCAGACTCTGTCCCCCCAGCGCTGAGCGCGGGAGGGACTCCGTTTCTATTTGCTCAGAGTCTGGGGTGCCTGACTGCCCGTGGGTCCTGGAACCTAGGGAGAGGTGTGCGTTGCGGGATGCTGGGACACCACCCACCGGGGCTGAGGTGGGGCATTCCCCCGCGGAGAGAGCCCCCACATTTGCCTTTTCCTGGGAGACAGTGAAGAAAGCCTCGTGGAAGCAGCTTCCCTCCCAAATTAATGAACACTTTCAGACATGATATGAAATGTTTGGAAACGAGACGCAGCACAGTATTTTGCCCGTATTTTTTTTTTTTTTTCCTTTCACAACACCTGGCAATAAAATTCTCGGGCTAAATACCAGATGAGTGTTGCCTCATAATGTATAGTAACTTCGTCTATAACTTTTTTAAGCCCTCCAGATGGAAGCACGGTATAAATGTGGAGAGCTTGAGAGGGGAAATGAAAATAAATGCACTAAGAAATAAAGAATCTGTTTTTTATACTTTCTTTTGCAAATAGTGTTTGCAATGACATATTGTGAATGGACTGAATTATAACAAAAACGGAAATGAAACAGAGCTCGGGGGTAGGGAGAGCAATTGTTACACTCACTTTAACTGATATAATGCAAAAGCAACGCTTTTTACACTCAATTAGTTTGCACATTGTGTTGGACACAAACCAGAATGTAGAACATTTTTGGGTTTTGTTTTTACATGATTAAGGGAGACGAGATGAAATAAATTCAGTAAATTACCCTGCGTTCCTTTTCAGTCGGAGATACTTTTGTTTTGTTTCTCCTCACCCCTGCTAGTGAATGAATGATGCCGGCTCCTCCAGCGGGCGACCTCTGGTTCCAAGCGAGAAGCTCTTTCCAGAGATCAGTGGACTTTCAGTAGAGTGCCTTCCTCTGCCTCAGGGCCATCTTTTGCTGCACAAACAGGGTTACGAATCAGAGCTGTTTACATTTGGTATTTGACCATATTTTGTGCTTTGAATATCAGAGTAGGAGAATGAGCGTGATAGCAGCTAACAGATGTTTGCAAGCATTTAGGCAACGAAAGTATTTCTGAGGCTGTGTATTTCAAGATCCTTGTTTAATTTATTTTGCTTCATTATCCTTTCTTGCATTTTTAATGCTCTTAATATGATAATATTAAGAACTGCAGTGTGTGACTCTATGCTGCTCATTTGAATAGATGCTAGATGGGCAGGGGGACGTGGGGTGACGCTGCAAGCCAGGACCCAGCCTGGCGCCCTCCTATGAGCAGCTCCGTCTCCTGCAGGTGGGGTCCGGAAGGGACCGGGTCTCCACCACAAAGCATGTAGGAAAGGGTTTTTCTTTGCTGTGCGTACCAGTCCTGTGGGGGTTCTGATTCGTTCGGTCTGAGGGGGCCTGAGGTGCTGCCTCCAGAGAGAGCTCCCAGGAGATGCGGGCACTGCTTTGAGTGGCGCGAAGCTGCTCTGATGCACGCTTTGAACAGTGAGGATGGGTAGACATCAGGGAGGGGAAGTCATGTCAGCTGGATGCCCGGGGCTGCTGGTCAACTCCCAGCACCCCCTCCCTAGCTGAAAGCAACCAACAGCTGTGACCAGGCCAAGCCCGGGTACCTAGTGTGTGCGAAGCTTTCCTTCTGGCGCAGAGCTTGTGGCCAGGGCTCTGACTCTGGTCTTCTTTCCTACGAGCGGAAGGAAAGCCACACTGTAGTGCGCTCCGAGATCCTGTGCTTTATGCGCAAAACCGCGAATACTCATAAGAAAACAACGGGAGAGACCTGTTAGGTATAATATCCAATTACAATTATTTTTTTTACTCCAAAAGGCACGTCAAATAAATAATGCAGTTTATGTTACTTCCAGAAAATGCAGCAGCATTAGTTAATTTACATAAATTATACAACTCATTATCTTTGTTTATAAAAAGCCTTAGCAATATTTTGGCTTATGGATCTAAAATGGAAAACCCCCCAGATTTCGCTTCAGTGGAACTTTGCTTTCCTGCAGTCACCTTTTTATTTATTTACAGAAAGAGCGTCTGTCTGACAGATCCCCTTAGGATTACTGCCCTTTCCTGGTGATGAATGGAATGCATTAAGTCTGACTTTTGTTTATAAAAAGCCAAATAAATACCAGTGAAGGCAGCCAAGAACCTAGAGCTCGGGGCGGCCATGGCAGCTTCCCCTGCCGGCTCTGCCTGCTGCCCGACATCAGGGCCAGTGGGACAGGGTGAGGAAGGCGCTGCGGGGGGCCAGGAAGCAAGTTTTCCCTCCTTTTGTCTTCCACATAAATCCTCAGGCGGCTCAGGTTAGTGGCCGCGGTGCCTCCTCCTGGTGCCCGACCTATGAGCAGGCGGACTCTTCCCGTGTTGTCCGAAACGACGGCCACGAGCCACGCATCGTTGCTGAGCGCCTGCCTTGTGCCTACTCTGAATGGTGATGAGCTGGGTGTGTAAAATACACGCTGCCTTCACAGACTTAATAGGAAGGAGAAGCCCTGTTAAATAACCCGTTAATATTTATATTGATTACGCATTACAAGATTTTTAAATATGTTGGCTAGACAAAACACATCCTTAAAATTAGCCTCACCTGTTTCTTCTGACTTCTTTACCGTTGCTGCTGGGCCAGGTAATGTGGAGCTTGCGCTGCACTCACTGAACAGTGCTGGGACCCAGGCTCACTCACCAAGAGGCTGCGGACCTGGATTACTTTGAAGCGTGCCGGTAATTTAGACTCTGATTCTAATTCTTCCACTGGCCCTGCATCAGGATCTGACTCATAATCAGAAACTTAAGATGCAATGCCAGGGCAAGGGCAGGTCCTGTTTGATGGTGTGGTTGGAGATTTGAAGGACCCATAGGAGAACAACATGATATGAGAAAATTGAACTCTTATCCCTTGATAGCGCTGAGCTGATGCTTCTGGCTTGAATATTAAAGTCTCTGCCTGTGGATGGACGAGCCCAGCTCCCAGGTTACTTCAGAGTGGAAACCGGCGAATCCTAAATTCTTCTTCATCGTGTATGCAGACCCATTTGAATGGCAAGAGAGAAGGGCAGCCCTGGGGCAGGTCTGCAGAGTTGGGGTGTTCTTGTTAGAGCAGGGAATGGTGGACATGCTTCTGTGTGTGGGGAGACTTGTGCTGTGCCACACGTCAGGGTATCTGGACATTGGGTATCGGTGTGTTCCACATGGAAGTCAATGCCAGCAGGTCTTCTGGCTGAGAGGGCAGAGTCTGAGACCCCCAAAGCTGCAGGCTGCCCCCCTGAAGGGAACAGGGCCTGGACCTCTTTGCCTTCATCACACTTGCTGGGTTAGAGACAAAGTGATTTCTGTCGCTCTTGAGTTGTTGATTATTTCTTTGCTTCTCCCATCCATCCATTCATTTAAGAAACATTATTATAAGCCCACGGCACGCTAGGTGCTTTGCTAGGCATTAGAGATACAGTGATCTACATAGCAGACCCATTGTCCACTCTCTTGAAGCTCTCCTGAACGGGGCAGGGACAGACATGGCAGAGGTCAGCAGCAAGTACCTCAGGACCCCTGAGCGAAGTGCTAAGGGGATTGCAGCAGGAACGTGCCCAAGCCAAGAGCAATGGCCAGGCGTTGGGTTTTGGTGGTTTGGGAGAGCCTGAATGAGGCAGGAACATTCTACATGTGACTCAAAGGACGAAGAGCTGGGATGGGGCATTCTCAGCAAACAGGACAGCATGAGTCTCTCAGGTGAGAAAGACCTTGTTTTCCTGTTGACAGAATGCAACCAGTGTACCTGGAGACAGGGACAAGGACAGGGTTGTGTGAGTTGTGGCCAGAGGGGCCTGGAACCGCGTCATGTGGGGGCTCAGATGAGGTAAGGATTTTGGACTTTGCTCTCAGGGATTTTATGAGGTGTCTTGGAGGTGGAGGGGAAAGTTCTGGGTGGGTGACTTGGCCCCGGACCGAGCGGTACTGGGCGCACTGCTTAATCCCTCGGGGTGTTGGTTTCCTTACCTACAAAGTGGGGTGGCTGAGGTAGGAGAAGAGAGGCTAGCCAGAATGTTTGGGGGTAGTTCTGGGTACCTTCAAGGCACTGGCAGTTTGAAGTCTTCAACCCTGGTGTTTTTGTGTTCCTTGGCCTCATAATATACAAGAAGACAGAATGATCCTTGGCCGTGCTGCAGAATCACCGTGGGCTGCTAGGGTTCTAATGTGTAGTCTGGGGTGGGACATGGGCATCTTTAATTTTTATGTTTATTTTATTTTTTTTTTTAAGTATTTATTGATTTATTTGACAGACAGAGATGACAAGTAGGCAGAGAAGCAGGCAGAGAGAGAGAGGGAAGCAGGCTCCCTGCTGAGCAGAGATCCTGATGTGGGGCTCGATCCCAGGACCCTGACATCATGACCTGAGCCGAAGGCAGAGGCTTTAACCCACTGAGCCACCCAGGCACCCTGGCATCTGTAATTTTTAAAGAGCTTACTAGGTGTTTGGTTCTACATATTGGATAAATTGGAGATCCCCTGGGGATTGTGCCTCTAAGAGGGAATAAAGATGGCCCCTATGGCCAGAGACTGTCTGTGTAATAGTATGTCAGACACCTGAGACATACAGAGTCTCCTGGGATCCCTCCAAGTCCAAATATGTAGGCCTATCATTAGACCAAGGGTCTTAGTTTGGAAACTATAATTACCTCACTTTGCACAAAGGGAATCTGGTGTAACCCACAGAATAAATCCATGGTAGACTGAGGGGCTTTCTGGTAGGTTTTGTTACACTGACAAGTTATTTGCTGAGAAGGCAAAGGGATTGGTTGTCATGCATGCTGCTAGTGATCTTGATATTTGGAGGTTATGACACAGCTGGTGAAGAACATTCTGATGCATCTCCCTACCATCCCCTAGCCACTTCCACTGCCATGAGTAAGTCAGGGGAGTATCTGCAACAGGTTAAGAACCCAAGGACAGAGCTAAGTGTGAATTCCATTATGTCTTGTACATCTTTAAGAATACCCAGACATCTCTAATGGCAATGACAGAGTAATTGGTAGCAAACTTAGCATCCCACCAAAACCAACTAGAACTCTGGAAAAGTATGTGAAATGACTGTTGTCAGTTGGACAACAAGTACTGCAGGAATCTGGTGTCTGAGAAGAGTAAACAAGATGAGTTCTGGCTTTTGGGCTGTAGACTTCTTCCCAGTAGCATAGAGATGTACCAAAACAGAACTTGGCAGTCTAGCTGAGTTGAGGAGATCTAGATTAGAGTTTGGGGTGGCCAAGACAACTGGAGTTTATAGGGAAGATTACTGTAAAGAGGGAACATAAACAGAGGAAGAGATCCAGAAATTTGCATAGTAGGTCTCCTTGAGTCATTGGCTAAATACCAAGCAGAGTATGTATAAAGTGAAACTCCATGAGGTTGCTCAAAGGAAACAACTACTGGGAGCTGTCACTAAAACTTCTCAGAACACACGTGCAACTGGGAGATGTTCAGGTTTGAACTAGGCTGTGTGAAGAGATGCTATTGAACACCTAGGGCATTTATTAGAAACCTCAGAAGGGCCACATCTTAAGAATAGGACAGATTCTCCCTGGAATAAAGACTAATCTAGACTCACCCTAGCAAAGCACAAGAAACCTCACAATAAGCAAGCTAATCTGAAAGTAATGCAAATACCAGACATAACAAAATGCAACATTCTTTAAAGTATGACAGCAAAAATGTACACTCAATAGTATATCATGGACAGTGCCCTGTGTTCAGTCAAAAAGAATTATACATGTAAAAACCAGGGAAATATGACCCATATCTGGGATAAAAATCAGTCAGTAGAAATGGAGCCCCAAATGAAATCAATATGAAATTAGAAGACAAAGACTTTAAAGCAGCTATTATAAATATCTTCAGTGATTTAAAAGAACAGATAAATAGTGCAAGGAGAGGATTATAAGAAAAAATACCCAAATAAAACTTGTAGAATTTCAATATGATATCTAAAGTGAAAATTTTACCAGATGACTATATTAGTTATTGACTAAGGGGTACAAAATGACCACAAATTTAGCAGCTTAAAACAACACATGTTTATTATCTCACAGTTTCTGAGAGTTTGGAATCCATATGTGGTTTACCTGGATCCTCTGTTTAAGGTCTCTAATAAGGCTGCTGCAATCAATATGTCATCCAGGACTGAGGTCTTATCTGAAAGCTCAGCTGAAGAGGATCTACTTCAAAGCTTGCTTAGTTGCTGTAAGTATTCAGCTCTTTGGAAGATGTTGGACTGAGGGCTTTGGTTCCTACCTGGGTCTTAGCCAGAGGACATCTTTGGTTCCTTGCATATGGACTTCTCCAACATGGCAGCTTGAGTCATCAAAGTATATAACACACAAAGAAAATAAAGAGAGTTTGCTAGCAAAACAGAATTCACAGTCTCTTATAAACTAATGACAGATGTGACATCCCATCACCTTTAATGTATCCTATTGATTAGAAGCAAGTCATCAATAAGTCCATGAAAAAGAGATGGAGATTAACACAGGGGTATGACTAATAGAGGTCAAGACCACTGGGGCCATCTTAGAGTCTAATTATCACAATGGGCATAATAGTGGATTGGGCACTAGAAACAAAGGTCAATGAACTTGAAGACACAGCGATAGAAACACCTAAAAATAAAGAACCCAGGCAAGAAAGGGTAGGAGAAAAATAAGAGATTCAGTGAACTGGAAACATATCAAGTGATTTGATGTACCTATAATTGGAGACCCGGACTATGGTCAAGTGGGAATGGGAGCAGCAGAAAAATTGAAGATGTAATGGTCAGGATTCTTCCAAATTTGATGCAAACTATAAAGTCATAGATCAAAGACACTCAATGAACCTGAACATTAGGCAGGACAAATACATTGGAAAGAACACCAAGAATTGTCATAATCAAATTACTGAATACCAGCAGCAAAGAAGTAGTCTTTTAATTAGGCAAAGGAAGAAAAAAAAAAAGAAAGAAAGACAAATCACAAGAATTACTACTGATTTCTCATTATTAACACTGAAAGCTAGAAGACAATGAAGCATCTTTTCATTACTAAAACTTTACCTACACTTCTTTATTAAATGAACATATTATTAAAAAAGGAAGGTGAAATAAGACATTTTTAGGCAAAACAAAAACAAAAAACCAAAAACAGGATAATTTACCATTGGTAGATCTCTACTATAGGACATATTATAGGATGTTCCTCAGGCTGAAGAAAAATGTTACTAGATGAAAACTCAAATTTACGCAAAAGAATGAGGAGCACCAGAAATGGTAAATATGTAGGTAAATATAAAATACACATATTATTGTTTTTAAAATTCTCTTTGAAAGATAATTGACAGAAATTATAAAGTTATAGCTCTTAATGCCTGTAAGATACTTAATGCCTGTAACAAAAAAGAAGTAAGATCCCAAACAATAACCTAAACTTTCAACTCAGAAAATTAGATTAAAAAAGCAAATGGCACCTAGAGTATGCAGGAGGAAAATAAAAAAGGTAAAAAGACTACATTATACATGACACTATTTATATGAAATGCTCAGAATAGGACAAACTATAGAGACAGAAAGTAGAGCAGTAGTTGCCGAGGGCTGAAGGGGTGTGGGTTGGGTGGGCATAGTGAGTGCCAGCTAATGGGTATAAGGTTTCTTTCTGGGGTGATGAAAATGTTCTGAAATTATGGTGATGATTGCATAAGACTATAAATATACTAAAAACATTGAGAGACACTTTAATGAGTGAAGTTTATGGTATGTAAGCTATATATCAACAAACTGTTAAAAATAAGATGATTGTCTAAAGCAAAATATAACATAGAGCAAAGTGCATGACAACAATAATACAAAGGAAAGCAGTGGGAAGTGGGAGTATATTGTTGAAAGATTCTTACAGTACTGATATGCTGTAACTATCTGAAGCTAGAATACTATGATTAAAGATACATACTACAAATCCTAGAGCAGCCACTAAAATCTAAGAGAAATAGCCAGCAAGCCAATAGTGGAGGTGAAGTGGAATACTGAAAAGAATGAAGCCAGGAAAAGGAGGAAAATGAAACAGATAGGACAAATAGAAAACACATAGCTCGATGGCAGAGATAAACCAAACTGTATACATTATTATATCAACTATAAGTGGGTTAAACATTCCAATTAAAAGCTAGAGATTATCAGAATGGACAAAAAAAGTAAGGCCCACATACATACTTTCTACAAGAAATATACTTTAATAATAAAGACACAAATAAGTCAGAAGTAAAAAAAATGGTTAAAAGATATAGTGTGCAAACTGTATATATAAGACATGGTGTGCAAACTATAAGAAAGCTAAAGTGACTATTATCAAGTCCTTCAGGAGAAGGACTGCTACTAAAAATAGAGACATTTCACAATGACAAAAGGTCAGTCCATCAAGAAGACATAACAGTCCTAAATGTGTACTCATCTAATTATATGGCTTCATAATACATGCCAAGTGATGGAACTGAAAGGAGGAACAGAGGAATTCATCATTATAGAGGGACTTGTCAACATGCCTTACTCAGTAACGAATAAAATAGACAGGAATTCAGTAACCACTTCAAAACTTGAATAACGCTATCAACTAACTTGATCTAATTGACATTTTTGAGACAAAATACCCAACAATAGAATATATTTTTTCAAATGCACTTAAAAGTTTTAGTAGGCCATGTGCTGTAATACAAAACAAGTCTCATTAAATTTAAAAGGATTACTGTTTCTCTGGAAGCAACTGAATTTAGAATTTCAAATGTAAAATATATACCTGAAGAATTTCCAAATATTTAGAAATTAAACAACACATCTCTAAGGTTAAAAGGAAATAAAATCATAAAGGAAACTAGAAAATAATGTGAAATGAATAAAAATTAAAACACAACATATAAAATTTGTCTGATGCACCTAAAGCAAGTCTTAGAAAAAAATTCATTCTTATAAATGCTTGTATTAAATACTTATATATTATTTACACTTGAAATCAATAAATGTAATTCATACTAACAAATGTTTACAAGATGAACTGAACTTTCACATTAAGAAGCTAGAAGAATAGCCAATGAAAACCAAACTAGAAAAAAGGCAATTGTACAGATAATAGTGAAATCAATGATACAGTAAATAGACAAACAAATAATACAAAAACTGGTTCTTCGCAAAGATCAATAAAATGACAAGCCTGTCGCTAGTCTAATCAAGAAACAAAAGAGAGAGAACACAAGTTATTAACATCATGGACGAAAAAGGATACATGATCGCAGATGCTAGACAGATTAAAGGTAAAACCAAGGAATATCATGAACAGCTCTACAGTGATAAATCTGGCAAGTTAGATGAAATGGACACGTTTCTTGAAGGAGAAAAATTATTAAAATTGACAGGAAAAGAAATGGAAAAATTAAACTTGTAATTTAAAATCTTCCCATGGAGAAGACTCCTTCGGAATGAATTCTATCAAACATTTAGGGGAAAAATAATGTTAAGCTTACCAAACATTTTCAGAAAATATAGGAGATTGGAACCCTTTTCAGTTCACTTTATGATACCAAAACTAGACAAAGACATTATAAGGAAAGAAAATTGTGGACCATTATCTGTCATGAGCATAAATGTACAAATCCTTAATATGGTATTTTAGCAAATTAAATGCGGCTATATGTAAAAAGGACAATATACCATTATTAGTGGAACTGATTGCTGGCATGCAAGGTTGGATTAACATCTAAAAGTCAGTGTAATTCACCATATCAAAATAGCAAAGGATATTAACCATATAATTATCTAATTGTCTCAACAGATACAGAAGTATTCCATACAATTCAATATTCACTCGTGATTAAAACACACACTTTGATTAAAACAAAGCAAAACAAAACAAAAACCAACTCTTGGCAAAGTAGAAATAGAAGGGAATTTCCTCAGTCTGATAAAGGGCATCTATACAAAGCCCCCACCTAATATTATACTTAATAGTATATTATTGCACTTTCCCTTAAGATTGAGAAATGGCCGGGGCACCTTGGTGGCTCAGTGGGTTAAGCTCTGCCTTCAGCTCAGGTCGTGATCCCAGGGTCCTGGGATCGAGCCCTACATCAGGCTCTCTGCTCAGTGGGGAGCCTGCTTCCCCTTCTCTCTCTCTGCCTGTCTCTCTGCCTACTTGTGATCTTTCTTTCTCTCTCTCTGTGTCAATTAAATAAATAAAATCTTAAAAAAAAAAAAAAAGATTGGGAAATGGCCAATATGTCCACTCTTAAACTTCTATCCTGGAAGTCCAAGGCAGTGCAATAAGGCAAGAAAAAGAAATAAAAAGATGGAAAAGAAAGGAGTAAAACTTATTTTATTTGCAGATAACATGCACATATATAGAGAAAATGCTAAGGAATTTATAGGACAAAACTGCCAGAACTAATAAATAAATTTAAGAAGTCCACAGGGAACCAGGTTGGTATTTAAAGAACAAATGTCTTTCCATATATTAGCCATTTCCATATATTAGGAAAATAAATTGAAGTTAAAGAAATGTACAATTTAAAATAGCATAAAACCTTGAAATATTTTAGGCTAAAATTAGCAAAGTATGTGTAAATGGAAATGTATAAAACATTGCAGTGAGAAATTAAAGAATACTTAAGTAAATGGAGAGATATATTTTATGCATGAATGGGAAGATTTAGTGTTCAGATGGCAGTTTTCTCCAGATTGGTCTATAGAGTCAGTGCAATCCCAATCAAAAACCCATCAGCTTTGGGTTTTTTGTTCATTTTTTTTTGGGTAGAAATTGATAAACTAATTCTAAATTTTATATAAAACACAAAATGGACCTAGCATAGCTAAAAGAATTTATAAAAATAAGGCTTAAAAAGTTGCAGTACTTGATTTTAATACTTAACTACAGCTATAGTAAGCAAGACCGTGCGGTGTTGGTATCCCTTGGTCGACCTGTGTCTCAGGCAGGCAGATTTCAGGTCTCAGTTTCTGGACTTTCCTGGGAGCCAAACTGGAGAGTTAATTTAATCTTCCCCGGCTGTGTTGGGGTGTGTGTGTGTGTGTGTGTGTGTGTGTGTGTGTGAGAGAGAGAGAGAGAGACAGAGACAGAGACAGAGACAGAGAGACAGAGAGATGGGGCTCTATGTTCTTTTATGTGATGGTCAATCTGGGGCAGCACAACAGGGGATACAGGAGAGGCTCAGGAAGAGAAAGTTCATTATGTGCAGAGGTCCTAGGAACAGGGGGCGTGACACACACACACCAGGGTGGTCCCAAGAGAAGGGGCCATAAATGAAGGGAAGAGAGAAACCTAGGTCTTTACTGAAATTTGCATGGGCAAGACAGGACAGGGCAGGATAAACAGTTTAGGATCGGGTGGTCTGACTATTTCAGTGGCCTCTAAAACGTAGGGATAGTCCTGGTGCTTGGCCGTGGAATGATTAAGGCAGAGGAATATTGCCACCTGGGATTAAGGGCCAGGCAGAGGTAAGGCCTAAAGTTGATTAGTTTGCATATCAAAGGCACACTCCTGGCTCAGCCCTTTGCTATCCCTCAGAATCAGCTAGCCCTCAGGGGCAGTCTCTCTCCCCAGCCAGAAAGGTTTTTGAGTTTCAGAAATGCAAGATGAGTAAATTCTGGAGATTCACAATAAAACATTGTGCTTATGGCTAACAGTACTATATTATAGATTTAAAATTTGCTAAGACGGTAGATCTTCTGTTAAGTGTTCTTACTATAGAACACTTACTACAGAACATACTGAGCACACAAAATGATGATGATGATGATGATGATGAAGACAATAAATAATAGTAACACTGGGTATTGGGTGGGGATGGATGTGTTTATGGCTTTGATGGGGATGATGGTTTCATGGGTGTGAATTTATCTCCAAGCTCATTGAGTTGTGTATATTGAATATATACGGCTTCTTACATGTCAATCATACCTCAGTAAAGCGGTTTGAAAGAAGATGTCAGAACATCATAATAAGCAGAATATAAAAAATACACACCGTACAGACTCAGTCTCGCATTGCCTCATCGATAGACTGGCTTTCCCAGGAAGCCCCTCCGTGGCACAGAGAATATGTCATTTTTTTCTTCGTCTTCCCCTCAAAAGAAACCACCTTCCTCTTTTCTATAGTTTCAAAATGAGTATGTACCCATTGTAAAAATTTTTTTTAAAAGTCAGATGATATAGCAAAGTGGGGGAGAGATTAGATTCACCCTAAACCCCAAATCCCATTGATAAAACGGCCCATGATGTACACACTCCGGAAGGGTTTTCGTACACACATGCCCACACACACGTGCACACGCACACACGCACGCACGCACACACACACACACACACACACACACACTTACCAAAATATGGGATTATATTGTTCACACTATTTCGCACTTGCTTTTTTTTTTCCGCTTGATTCCATGTTAAGTGGTTTATGTCATTTTTAATGTTAAGCTCTGTGTGATGCCATATAGTCGACCTACTCACTGCCACTGCACACTGAGGATATTACTCCTGTTCACCATTGGAAGTCACACTGACATATCCTGGTATTTACTCAGTATTCCTTCAACAAATGTTTGAGGACTTACCGTGAGCCAGATTTTTCATATTTGTCCAATTGTTTTCTCGGGTATATTCCTAGAAATAAAATAGGAATGCTGGGTCAGAGGGTATATTCGCCTAAAAACTGCACACAAATGGCTAGATTGTCCTTGGAAAGATGGCGTGAACTTCCAAACGCACGGGGGATGATGCTCCTTAAGGTCCTGCTCCTTAAAGAGATTCCGCCCCCCCACACCCCCCCCGCAGGGCTTGGCACAGGCAGGGCTCATGGTCTGGGCCTCGTATCATTAACTGAGGTAATAATTATTAACAGGGGGTGAAGCCTTTGGTTTGTAAACATCTCTAGCGCAGTACTGAGGACACGTGTGTCATGCCTTCTTGTCACTCAGAGAGGAAAGAAGAGTCTGCCCTCGCTCTGTGCATGTGTGCCGCTTCTGCGGGGATCTTCCAGCCCCGTTCAACCACTCAGTAACAAGGATGTATGTCGCGGAAGGCACGGTTGACGATGCTGAGTGCTTTTCTCACCTTAAGTCCACAGCTCTGGGTGTTTGGCAGATGAGAGGCTGAGGCCTGGCGGTTGAACAGTCGCGGGGCTGCTGAGCTGGTGACCTGCAGCGCCATGATCCCAGTGCAAGACACCCCGACCCCCAAGCTCAGATTCGAACTCCAGTCATGGATTTGGGCCTTTAACTTGTCTTTGTTTTCCTAATAGCTTTGGCTTTGGAACTCATCCATTTCACAAGTATTTATCGAGCGCCTTCCAAGAGCCAGGAGGGAATAGAGTAGGCAAGGTCTGGGCCCTCATGGAGCTTCCAGCTGGGTCAAGGAGACATAAATTCATCACTTAATTGTGTGAAAGGAATATGGTCAGTGCCATAAAAAAGGAAAAGCAAGGGACTCTAAGACCTTCCAGCCGAGCGGTCTGGTCTACCAGGAAGGCAGCCCTGAAGAAGTATGCTCCCAAGATTGGTAGTGAGTGGGGGTGGGGAGGGCATTAAGGAGGAGGGGCAAGCACTTCAGCAAAGGGAGAGCCTGTGCAAAGGCCCTGAGGCATGAAGAAGGGTAGTATGCTGGAGGAAAGGCATGAAGTTCGATTAGTGTATGTGGAGCTCAGAGTCTGGAGGGACCCGAGGAGAGTGGGAACTGAGCCTTGCAGAGTCTCCTGAGCTGTGTCAGGATGTTTAGGATTTAGCGTTGGAGCAATGAGAGCCATGGAAGTTCTAAACTAGAGGAGTGGTGTCCTTTTATTGTTTTTAAAACATCACTTAGGTGTTACAGGACGGACGAATGGGAGTGGGGTGCGGATTCAAACAGGAGGCGCTTCTCTTTCCACTGTTCCAAGCAGGTGCTCCATCTCTTCTTTTTTCTTTTTTCTTTTTTTCCCTTTCTTCGTCTTTTTTCTGTTTTGATTAGTTTCTTCTCCCTCTTCTGTCTTGCCATTCTGGGCCTCCGGCTTCAGAAGTGAGAGGCTACAGATGGCTCAGGTCTTAGAGCGGTGAAGTCAGGGGACCAGCGGCCCCGAAAGCTGTCATATGTCACACAAGTCATCTTTCCAGAGCTGCAGCTACCTTCCCGGCAGAATGTCAAGCAGCTTGGTACGAGGAGCATCTGCTCTGAGCGGCTCTGAGCATTGTCAGAACACCATAAACAAAACGGTCAGGTTTCTGCAGATAGCCTCCTGGCCTCCACCCGCACACTTGGCCGCGCTGCGGGCCGGCTTTCTCTTTCGGCATCTGTCTTCGGCACTTGCAGAGCGCACAGTGCGGGGCTTTGGGACTGGGGCTCTGGGATGATGTGCAGTCTGCATGCTAAAATGCCAGGGCTGAGGTGGGAGCAGGACTCGGAGAGCCGCCCTCGCTCTGTCTGATCTCTGGAATGAGAGGGAGGCTTCATTCCTGCTGGGCACCCCTGGACCAGAGAAGAAGGACTTGCCCAGCAGGATCCTTATCCCAGGATCCCCCGGGTAGGAAGGGAGAGAAGGCAGACCCAGAGGGGGAGGAAGGAGCCCTGGGTTGCCGTAGAAACCTTGCGGCATCTGTAGAGGTCACTCGGCCCTCACTGGACACCTTTGTTCCTGGAAATGTCAGAAACACCTGGCCTCAAAAACAAAACAAAACAAAAAAACTACCCCAAAACAAAAACCAGTGACCGTGATCTTCCCAGCCTGATGTATATCTGTGCCTCTTGCCCACCTGGGCACCAGGCCTCACGCTGGTCTCCTCCACCCTGTCTGGCTGACCGGCCTTCGGAAGCCCTCTGGTGTTCTGAATTATGGTCACCAGCAAAGAACAAATGAGGATTCATCTCGACAGCAATCTTGGCTCATTTGAGGGAGCACTGGAATGTTCCCCAAGCCCCCTGCTTCTACAGTAAGATCTTCCTGACCCAAGGATGAAAGTCCTGGGCTTGGCACAAGTATGACTCTAAGAAGGGCCTCCTGCAGAGTTAGTCACCTTCTGGACTCTTGGTGGCAGCCCGCTGAGGGTGGGCTCTGGGCGCCTATGGGCATCCAGGAGAGCGGTCAAGGGCAGGCTCTTCTTGCAGGGGAGGAACGTTCTCATTGCCGTGTGGCCCAGGTTTGCAGTAACGGTTCAGGTAATTGCTTTGTAATTAACTGCATCACCTTCTTCCTGTTTAATAAATAGCAAGAATAAAACTACCCGGCATGTGCTGGGATTGTAATTCACATTCCACGGATGCGGGCTGCACATTTTTCATTTAACATGTAAAGGCAGTTTCTATGTAAATTATTTCAAAAGGTTCTCCATGGACTAATGACATTAGTGTCTGGATGGATTGAAATTGTCTGAGTAATTGATACTACAACGGCGTGGTGCATCTTGGAGAAAGGAACTGGCACTGTAACTTGTACACTTTTTTTTTTTTTTTTTATTAAAGCCAAATTAGGAGCGAGCTGCTGAAAAGCTAAAACAAATATTTCATAAACAAGAATCCAAAATGTGACACATTTGTTTTGACTTAAAGAGCCAAATTCTTTACAAACACAGAATTAATGGTTCCACTGATAAACTGTCCACAGGAAAATGATGAGTGCTGGCAGGCGTGGAGAAGCTCCCTTTCCCCATAGCCGGTGGGCCAGGTCCACACCCCCCAGCAAGGGGCTCTTCTGTTTCCAGCCCCACCCCCGACTGGTGGTAGAAATTGTACTGAGGATATTCGTTCACTTTTTAAAACACAGACTTGTAACTTTTTTATTTATAACTAGTAGAATATTAATCTTGCAAAACAATTCCGGAATCTCTCTCTCTCTCTCTTTTTTTTTTTTTTTTTTTTTTTTTAATAAAAGGCCTTCTGGGCTTAAAGGTGGTAGGCATATATTTAATAAAGTGAAATGTTTTATGGTTAATTATCAAAGGCCTGGTCTACCACATGGAGGAAATAATTGTTGTAGAAACAAGAATAAAACCTTGTTCCCAGGTAGGTAAATGTCCTGAAAAATTGGATTCCATCCCCTTGAGTGTGAATCGCCTGCGAATTAAACCTTCCTGCAAAGAGATGTCGAAGAGGCAAAGTAGAAAAACAATCAAAAACTTAAAAACGAGTATGTTCTTAAATGAAAGAATTAATCATGCTAAATTAGAAAAAGTATTAAAATAGTTTTAGATTAATGCAGACTGAATATCAATATAATTGCGGCAACTTAATTTGGCATAAAAAACATCTAATGAAATATTTCAATATTACTGTCCATTCAATTTACCAGCTTGAATTTCATGGGGTATTAAGTAGTTCTTAAATTATCTTTGCAAAACCTTCCAAATTCATGTGGGGCTTTTGTTGTTGTTGTTGTTGTTTATGGAAGGAGGGAGAAATACATCTGTGAGTGTGAGTGTATGTGTGTGTGAGTGTGTGTGTGTGTGTGTGTGCGCGCGCGCGCACGCTTATTGAAGCTAAAGCCCAACTCCTACTTTGTAGAAGAGGTAAAAAGCAACCCCTCGTTCTTGTCAGCTGTGCCAAGAATCAGTGCTTCCTCTACCTGTGGAGCTTTTGTCCCCCTGGGGCCGCAGCTCTCTGTGTGATCTTGAGGAATGCTCAGGTTAGCCAGATGAGGGGTTCTCCGCTCATTCAGGTCAGCCTTTCATTATGCAGTCCGGCTGATGGTCGCCCTATTGTCACAGGAAGGGAGCTTGAAGGAGGCTCTCTTCCGGTGGATTCTCTGACTCGCAGAGCACTATGGAAACGGCCAGTCCTCTAGAGAAGATTTCCAGGTGGCGACCACCCAAGCATCTCTAGTCCAGCACCCTTCTCTCTCCTGACACGATGCTCTTCGGGCTGTCTGGTAGCTCAGAGACGGGTCTGCTCCCTGCATCCCGTAGGCTCTTGCCCTTTGCTGGGACGTGGCCATCTCTGTCCCCGTGCACGTCCTTCTCATTCTTTGTGGCTCTTGCCCCTCTGGCCCCAGATCTGCAGTGCAAGTCCACGGGGGCTGCGGGGACCAGCGACCTTCCCTTCACTAACTAGAGAGCCTTCATGCTGCATTACAGGAATCTTCAGTAGCGGTTGATAACAGCTCAATTTGGCCTCCATAAAACCCCTCTTTTGTGATGTTCTTGACCCGGAAATCTGGGTCTTGGTGACCTCTCTCCCTCTCCGCTCCTTCTTCATGCTGGCTTTGGTCTGAGGCTTGGGACCCAATGATATTTAGGTCTTCTACTCCTCTGCCATCTTGTTCCTTCTGGTGTGAGGCTTGAAAGCAACTCTACTTGAAGGCTGAGGACAGGAAAGGAAGACTGGGTTGGCATTTAGACATCCCTGGGTACAGAGTGGTGTGGTTTAGTTGCCTTGGGCTGCAGGGAACAAGAGAAGTTTTTGAGCAGGAGAAAAATATGACAAGTGTCCACAAGATTGATGTGTGACGACGCTCATTACAGCAGTATTGATAAGTGTGGGAATTGGAGCAAATTCACTTTCCAACAATAAGGAACTAGTTAAATAAATCATGGTACTCTATAAATATTTGTTGAGTAAATGATTATGTAGACGAGCATAAAGAAGGACAAAAAAGAAAGTAAATCATCTCTAATCCTATTCCCTGATAATCACCACTGTTATGGGTTTAGTGTGTCCCCCTCCCCCAAACCCCAAACGAGACCCACGGTATCCACGGTGTCTACTGCCATCCCAACTCCATTAGACATCCCACCGTGCTTTTGATGCAGCCTCTCTGCTGAATACTATGTTGTAAGCAGGTTCTCATGTCCTCCCATAGTCCTTACTTGGGATGGACATCCATTGCGATGGGCTATGGCTCCCCTCAAGGTTTGGACAGACACAGTCCCTTCCAATTCTCCACTTTCTCCAAGGCAGGCTCATCCATGTCTATGGCTCCATTGGCACTTGCCCACGGGTGACTCGAACTTCTCTACTTCCTGTGCCCCTGGACCTCTTCTCTGAGCTCCAGACAGGACTGTCAGGTTCCCTTTTAGCCTATCTCATCAGACCCAGCAGGTCTGACCCAAACTTATTACCTTTGTCTTCATGTGTCCCTGCTTTAGTAGAAGGCAATGCCATCCATCCCATCATGCTACCCAGAGCCACGAGTGTTTCTTCACGTAGTCTTCTCCCCCAGTCCCGCATCCAAACAACTTGGATCCCTTTACCTCCTGAAGCTCACAGATCCATTCCCTTCTCGCCATCACACAGGCTTAAGATATCACCACATGGGCTTAGCTTTGTCCTTCCAAATGGTGCTTCTGGGTCAGCTCTGGTCCCCCGGGCATTCAGCTGCCACTGAGGGGCTCTCCACCACGCAAACCTTATAGTCCCTCCTCTGCTCTCAGGAGGGGATCTGGAACTGCTGGGTGGAAACGAGACTTCGGGCCAAGCTACCCGGGTGGAGTCTCCATTCTAACCCTCCTGCTACCTGTGGGACCTTGTGTGTTTTATGTACATTCTCCCATGTTTGTTTTCTCATCTTCCATGAGGATTAGATGAGTAAGTCAGTGTTCTCAGCTGGGCCCTGGCACACAGAAAGGCTATTTCAGTATTTGCTGAATAGTATTTTGCTGTTGTTGCCTATAAGGTAAGGATTATAGTGAGAATAAGTACAGTACAGTACTGAACACAGAGCAAACCCTTGGTTAGTGTTAGTGGTTTTTATTGTCTCTCTAGCTTCCTGCTGTGTCGTATGCTTCTTCTGGCCCAGCACTCCACATGACTCCTTCAATTCTTTGTGCCCACTCACCACAGGGCCTTTGCACACATTGTTTAGCCTGCAACACCTCCCTGTCCTCTTCTCCTAATTAACCTATTATCAGGTCTTAGCTTAACTGCTGCCTCCTGGCTTCACTGACCAGATCTGTACATCTCCCTGAAGTTGGATGCCTCTTCCAAGAGAATCCAGAGAATGTGTCCAGGAGAGATGGCATGGTAGAGTAGAGTCTCCCTGATCTGGTACCTGGAGTAAGGGAAGACACAATTCAAGCTACCCTCTTGGGATCCCATGGCTACTGCATGTCTCTCCCAGAGTGTTCTGGTGGCCTTTGGTGGGGACCCTGAGGCTCCTTCTGGCCAGGTGGCCCCAGAGAGAGCCATGTGCGGACCCAGCAGATGAGTTTTTTAGACAGCTCACTTCGACCCCTGCCCCGACAGGCGCAGCTGCTGGTGAGAGAGTGGATTATGAGGCTCAGCAAGAGCCAGTTTCCTATTCTTTGTCTTCTTTTACGTTGAGAGAAGACAGACAGAGCCTTGTTGGGTTGTTACATCCCGGAGGGAAAAGTGTTGGAGCCACCTTCCAGCCACATCCATGGTCCACACTGCCTTCTGTGGTGGGTTATTCTGACACACACTTGGGAAGCTCTGTGATGTGCAGTCAGACCCTGCCCGTGGCATCACCTCTGTGGGAGTTCTTGGTCTCTGGGGCTTGTGACTTATGACTCCAGGATCACCCATGGTTCTCTCGAAGCCATTAGATGGGAGTCACCAGAGCCTTGCCCCTCTAATGGCAGCTCTTCTAGTCAGACCCCAGTCTTCTTTTTTCTTTTTGAAATACAGACTGCTTATACTATGGCTTGTGAATAGCTGAGCTATTTTATTTTCTTTTTCTGAAAAGCTGTTATTTATTTAGGCAACCACCTAAATAAGAAAGAGAGAGAGATCAAAAGAGAGCACAAGCAAAGGGAGGGGCAGAGGCAGTGCAGGCTCCCCGCTGAGCAGGGAGCTCAACATGGGACTCAATCCCAGGCCCCTGGGATCATGACCTGAGCCCAAGGCAGACGGTTCACTGACCAAGCCCCGTTTTAAAAATGTTTTAAAGATGAGCTGAGCCATTTTAAGGATGTTGGTACAACAGAACTCCCTAAACGAAACATCCCGTGAAGGAAAACCAGCGCTCAGAGGATCGACGCCCCCAGATCTGCTCACCCCTTTTAGAACCAGAGATTCACATGTCCTCCTCCTCAGGTGAAGGTAGGGTCCCTGGAAGGGTCAGGCAGCCCTATTTGAAACTTAGTAATGACAGCCCCTCGCCGCGACCGTAGTGATGCCTCACCTGTTCTCGGATCCTTCACCCTATCCCTATAATGCCAATCTGGGAGCGGCAGGAGACTTGTGATGCTGGTGGCCATGGATGTTTCTAAATCGTTTATGGATTCACAGGCCACGTGTGTCCTCTTCTCACAGTGGAAAGGCCAGGAAGCAGACCTGCTCCCCCAGCTTGTGTTCTCAAAAGTGGCTCTTTCTGGTGCCCCCACCACTGTGCTGAGGGAGCCTCCTTATATCAGGCATAGTCCCAGGCTCTGAGGACCGAGGCCACATGGTGTCTGCCCTTAGGGTGTCCGCCTGAGTGCCAAGTGGGCAGGGGAGTGTGGGGCAGGGGCAGGGGCAGGGAAGACCTCCCAGGGAGATCAGCATTCACTGGCGTCCTAAAGGTGGGGAGGAGGGATCAGGTCTGTCCTGGCTTTAGGCAGAGCTTGGAAACTTTAGAGCAGTGTTTCCAGATCTGGGATCTCGGGGCGATCCCTGATAATAGTCTCAGGGGTTTCTGCTGTTGGGAGCACATCAGAAGCCCAGAGATCTGCCATGAGAAGGTGTGTCTGTGGCCCTTGTGTTCAGTCTCTTCCCTTTGGCTGGAATGACGTCCATTCAGAGTGGTAACACCGCCTTCACCCGAGAAGCACTGATGGGTTATGGTGCGATCGCCATGTTGATCAGGAGTCTGGCAGCCAGTGTTTTTCTATGTGGGGTGAAGATGTTGGGAACCACAGGCTGGAGGCCAGGCTCTCAAATCTCAAAGTAGGTTAGGCTCCTGTTATGAAGGGTCTTAAGTGACCCCGATGTTCCTGTATGACAGTCAACTAGTGAGAGATGTGGGGGGCAGTGCAGGCGGAGTGCAAAGAGAACAGGCCTGAGTGAAACCCTTGCTCCACCTTTGCAAGCACTGGGACCTCAGGCCTGTGAATGAACCTTTCTCAGCCTCAGTTTCCCCCTGTGAAAATGAGGACAGAGGAGCCCTAAGGGCTCCAGTGGCATGTAGACAGTTTTGCTCAGTGCCTTTCATTCTTTCGTTGTGACTCCTTCCACCCCTATTGCTAAAAGCACAAAAATCATAGTGGTACTCATAGTGATAATCACCATGAGACTTACCCGATCAGTAGAAATTAACTCGATCTGATTCTTTATAGCTGAGATCGGCCTGCCTGAACTTTTGGGGGGAGGTCAGAAGCAAAGTTTTTTGTTTTTGTTTTATCACGAAATAGTTGGCAAGGAGAACAGGCTTGGAGGTAGGGGAAGGGGAGGCTACAGGGGGGCTTTTAGCCTTTAGGAGTAGCTTGAGCGTGGTGAGCCACCAGTGGGAAAAAGTGGGCCCAACATCCCACCAAAGGTGTTCCCATGTCCGCAGAGTGCATGTACTGTGAGGCTGAACGTGATCTTCGCTGTTCATTCGTTTCAGGACTCAAATTGGGTCTTACCTCGTTGCGATGGTGCCGACAGGCAGTGTCGTCATCTGAGGGCAAAGAGCCCTGAGAAGGTCCGGTCTCATGAGATTGCTAACTTGTGTGTACAGACTGCTCTTGGGACTGAACTGGGACATTCTGATGACGGTCCTTCATCTTCACCTTTATCATCATCATAGCTAATCTTTTTATATGGTGTATTGTTCAGGACGGGCTAGGCCAAGCCCCGGTAACAAGTGAACCTGCAATACTGTGGCTTAATACCATCTGGGCTTGCTTCTGTCATTAGAACCCTGGTGGAGCCGTCAGCTCTCCTGAGTGGCGCTCCTCCAGGCAGTGAGGGGTGCCAGCTCCTCCCATCGCAGGGCTCTACCATCTTAGAGTCTTTACTTCACATCCCTGAGGGCAGAGAAGAAAGAGAAGCTGTTTTAGGAGCCAGGCCTGGAAATGGTGTTTATCACTTTTACCCTCATTTTATTGGCCCAAACTCTGTCACATGGTCAAAGTGCAAGGGAGGGGGGGAAATGTAGTCTCTCTTTGCCCACGAGGAAGAGATGACACATTACGAGCACTGGCCAGTCTCTACGATGTGTGCATTGTCTCACGTAATTTTCCAGAGAACCCCAAAGACTTAGTGCCATTATTGTCCCTATTTGTATTTGAGGGACCTAAGGTACAGAGAATACCTGACTTACCATGGTTAAGTGGTGGGGCCAGAGTTCAGGAATGTTGGACTCCAGAGTCTTCCCTCTTACAGGAACGCTCAGCACAGTTCAAGGCCACACAAAGAGCTTAACATCTAGGGAGATTTCCTGACCGAAAGGGGTTGCTTTTTTGTCCTAAACCCCTCAGAGCACCTTATCTCTATTTTATTTACTTGGCACTACAGTCATTCAACTTGTCTTCTCTACTAGATTTTAAGTTTCAGAATCAATGTCAGATGTGCATCTCAGCATCGTCCTTGGCCTAACAGATACTTAGCACGGACTAGAGTAACTATGAGATGGGCCATTAAGTCAATAGGGAGTCTGGAGTCATGGGTGTGGAAGGGAAGAAGCAGGAAAAGAAGAATGTGGATGAAAATCCAGAAGAAGGGGGATGTAGGAAGGCCAAGGGGTAAGCAGGGGTGGAGAAGGAGGAGCTGGCTCGTGCTGCGGGCCGCACAGGCACGAAGGGGAGAACGTTGGAAGAGAACAGTAACCAAGCTGTCACTGGGCCCTTGGAAAGCGCAAGACATTGATGGGCAGAAGCCAGAATGCCAAGGATGGAGTGAGGGTGGGAAGCGGGGAAGGCGGTGAGTTGGTCCGGGCTGCTCTTGTGAAGTGTTGGCTGCTAACAGGACAGATGGGCAGATGGTCCCAGGTGGGCTGAGCCTGGGAATCTTCCATGTGTGTCTGGGTGTGGGAAAATGAGTGGGAGAGGCAAGAGTGAAGAAGAGTTGAGGGAGAGGGTTGGTTTGGGACCCGTCCCAGAGCACAAAGGAGGGCAGGAGGTTAAGATCACAGGCAGAGGGCTGTCCTTGGAGAAGAAGGAACATTCTTTCCTTTGAGACAGCTGGAAAAGAGGAACATGGGTCCGATTTCCTCCCCACACCCACAGCCTTTGAGTTACCATGACTGTGTTGTGTTAAATAGTGTCCCCAAAAGTCATGTCTACTCAGAACCCCAGAATGTGACCTTATTTGGAAATATGACTATAACAGTCATGATTGATTAAGTCAAGATGAGGTCATACTAGAATAGGGTGACCCTAATTCAGTGACTGTTGTCCTTATAAGAGGGAAGCTTGGGCACAGACACTCAGAGGAGGAGGCCATGTGGGACAGAGTCGGAGACTGGGAGATGTAGCCATGGGCAGAGGGATGTCAAGATTCGTGGCAGCACCGGAAGTGTAAGAGGCAAAGAAGAGCCTTCGGAGGGAGCAGCGCCCCGCCCACGCCGGCATTTTGGACTTCTGGCCTCTGGAACTGTGAGGGGATGCCTTTCTATGGTTTAAACGCACTTGCAGTGGTTTGTACAGCAGCCCCAGGAAACTAACACAGTGGGCAACATGAAGGCGCGTTTGAAAGTAGCGGGAGATGTAGAATTGCCGTGAAATGTGTGGCATCTCCACCCAAGTCATCATAAAAGGGAGAGCCATGGCCATGGCCTGGTGGAGGTGAGGGGTTGGGCGGGGGGGGGGGGGACACAACCCGAAGTTTCCACCTTCGAAAGCGCTTTCCTTGGCTCAGAGGCTTTCTCCCGCCTTATCTGCGTTCTCTCCGGATTTAGGGGGTTAAAAAAACATGGTTTCTCCTTTTCCTGGCTGCTGCAGCCTCAGGAGGAAGAGTGCATCTGCTTCAGTTTGGGACTGGGGAGAAGAGCCGCAGGTGGGGTGCCCGTCGCACGCCCTCCAGTCCCGGTGGGGGGCGGGGGCGTGGGGTGTGGGAGAGCGCCACGTCCCCGGGGCGCATCCGGGCCGTTCTGCACTTGCAAAGGAACCCGCCCCCTTCATCTTCCAGCTTGTGTCGAAATAAATCTTACTCATCTTCTCTACGTGAAAAGTGACCCTGTTCAGCCTTTCTCTCCCTGCGTCAATAGAAACCCTTCTCATCCATTCTGTTATTGTTGCTGTCACCGTCGTTGTCACCGTCATCATCGTCAATAGCACATCGGGACACTGAGCGCGGCATCCTTCGCTCGCCCCCTCTGACGGAGGAGAGCATGGAGTGACGCTCCCCATCCCTGGGAAACCCCCAACCGTAGTCAGTTCGTGCTTTTTACCAACCTGTTCTTCGAGGTGCCGTTTGACTTTACCGTTCTGGAATCCGCCGTGGTGTGGGAGATGGGGACGCTGACCCACAGGGGAGGTGCCTCGGCTCTCAGTAGCAGGATGGGAACTGGCCGCTGTCTCTTGGGTGTCTGACACAGGCTCCCAAGTCCATGTTCACGTTCTTCTGAGTCGGCCAGAAACTTCGGGGGCCCTGGGAGCTGCTGAGTCACATGCCGGGGGAATGGGGTGGGGGACGCAGGGTCTGGTTTCCTCAGTCCGCACCCACTGAAAGGCCTTCGTGGGCCTCCCCTCCAGGAGCACATGCAGTGTCCTGGGAGAGGTGGAGACAAGCGCAGGCAGAGAAGTCTAGGGGCACCTGCGCTGTGGCTGGACGACCCCCCTGCCGGAGCTGAGATGCAGTAGAGCTGGGCCTGTCGGGAGCCAGCCGTGCTGGTCGGGAGAATGGAGGCTCAGGCGCCAACATGACTAGTCTCTGCCGTGCGGTCGTCATGTAACGACAGTGGGCCTCTCTGAACCTCGGTTTCGTCATCTAAAATAAACCTAGTAATGCAAAACTCCTGAGAGTTGTTGAGAGCAGGTGCTCGTGAAGCACCTGTCCCCAGGCCGGGCTGTTCCTCTGAGTGCACCCTCCCCATCACACCCAGCAAAGTCTGCTGGGATTTCCGAGCAGGGAGTTAGTGGCTGTTGGAGGGACGCTCTGCTCTGCGGGAGCCACTTAAGCTGCCCGAACAGCTCCACCCACTTTGTGCGTCCCTTTTCTGTACCGGCCGGAGTGGGAGAGCTGCGAACTTAGCCCAGGACTGGGTGGCCAGTGTGGACAGGGCAGCCGGCCTGGCTCCCTTCCACTGGCGATATTTACTGTCAGACATTTTTGGTTGTCGCCCAAATTTGGCTTCTCAGTTGGAACTCTCGAGGTGCATTCTTCTCTCCAACAACTGTCTGGAAGCAGAAAGTGGTGCAGAGAAGAGAACCAGCCGCCAGCCGCCCCCGCTGTTTTGACTGGGCTCCGCGGATGGAAACATCTGAGAACGCTGGCCAAGGGCACACATGCCCATCTCAGAGCTGGCGCGTGCGTCGCGGGGAGGGCGTGTGGCGCAAACACACTCTGACGTTTATATTGAATATTTTAGTTTGCAGAAATTTGAAATTAAATATACTTTCCACCTACACTGTGAAAAATCCATTTATAGAAACTAAATCAAATTGGAGATCTAAGGACTGGTGGCCAGAAATGAAATATTTTAAAAATAAAATATATGGAGATTGAATTGTTGAAACGGTGGCTTGCTCCGAGGCTTCCCAGGATGTGAGCTGGGGGGAGGCTTATTGGACAGAGCCTTCTCTGGGGATCAATTCTGAACTACTCGTACATACTGCAGTTTGAAAAGGAAAAAAAAAAAGTTCTTTGAAAGAACTTATTTAGCAGCAGAGCCAATATTCTGTGTTTTCTGGAAGCTACCTTGAATTTCAGCTCTAGTGAATGTGTGTGTGTGTGTGTGTGTGTGTGTGTGTGTGTGTGTATGTGTGTGTCTCTTGTGGATCTTTGTGGGAATTGGTTGAACACCCCGGAGAGGCTGGGGGCTGCGTTAACGCCCCCCACGTCCCCCCGCCCGCACAGCCTCCACTACCCCAGCCTCACCATTCGTCCGGAGGACTCAATTATCTTCTGAAGGATGATACACACCGTACGGTTCTTTCTGCCGAGCCCCCCTCTCAGTACTCAGGAGACGGAAGCTCAAATCAGCTCTGGCTTTCGCCTCTGAAATATTCCCTGCTTGAATTCGTTTGGAAGAAACCTCTTCCCAGCCCTTTACAACTCACAGGGACTGCCATCTCTCCCCCGCTGTTAGGGACCCCCGCCACCTGGCGTACATTTGGGTGCTAGACATGGACACGTCTGAGGAAACTCGGCCACTTTGCCCAAGCAAGTAGATGTCATCACCCTTCATGCTCCGCACTTCCTAGAGGAACTCCTAATTCAAAACCACGCATTTTCTGCAGCCTTGCTTTCATCTTTAGGAAATAAGCATTGGAGTTCCTGCGGAGCGTGGCCCACCCCCGCCCCACCCCCCCCATCTCCTGGCAGACAGACATCAGGCGGGATCTCTTGGAAAGCCAGTCCTCCCCACTGTCTCAGGGAGCTGGGGGAAGAAAAGCCAGGCTAAGAAGCAGCAAGCCCTCGGCATGGGGCCCAACTCCCTACTGGGTTTCTGGGACTCCTGAAGCCCTGATAATTTCCATGTGGGTTTTCTGCTGTCTCCCACCCATTCACAGCTTTCCAGCAGATAGGGAAGGGACTGGGCTGGAGAAGCCGTGGGGGCTGGGAAAGGAGGCAGAGTCACCCACAGCTTGTCCCAGCAACGTGAGCGGCCTGCAGGGCCAAGGCTGGCATGGGCTGGCAGGCCACCAGCCGCAGAGAGTCATGCCCCCCCTGCACCTGGAGGCCCTCCCAGGGCCAGCATTGCTCTGGGGCTCCGTGTGAGCGGAGCTCATTGGCTTGTTTGTCAGCCGAGACGGAAGAGTCACGATGAGCCGGTTTATGGAGCGTACAGAGTGTGGTGGGGGGGGAAGGCCCAGATTGGTCTGTGATCCACGTGTGCACCTTCCTGCTTGGGTTTCTTGGCCATTTGCTCCCTGGCCATCCCCCGGGAAATGTGTTTATCATCACTGCCTTTGCCATGCGGCGGTCTGTTTCCATCTGTGATCATGAAAATGTGCCTCTTTCAATGTGATGGAGGCAGGGCGGCAGGAATGGACCGCAGCGTGCTTAGGACTGTCGGTGGGGGAGTCTAAACATGGAATACCCTCAGCTTAGCGCCTCCAAGCATGCAGGGCCCCTTACGGAAGAGGACAGGGAGCAGCTTCATAGCTTTTTGTAATAGCGCTGCCATCGGGCTGCCCAGAGTCCCCAGCTCCACTGTATCCCCGATGTTCCTAAAACTCAGAAGCACCCGTGAGGTCTCTTGGAGCCGTTGGAGGAAGGTTTTCAGTCATGAGCACTTGGCTTTTATAATCTTTTCCTGCTCCTCGCCTGCAGTCTCGTGCCTTCTACGTGTTAAAGTGTGCAAAGATACCGTGGGCAGGCATTTTCCCAGGGAGACGCAGTGGAACCCCAAGTCCGGAGTAATCCAGGCACCGGAGAAGGTCACCCAGAGCCAGTTCCCCTACAAGTACGGATGCCTGTGGTGCTTGGGTGGAGACAGGAGAGGCCGCTGGAGGGGAGCTCCAGGTGGCAGGGGCCCCCTCGAGGCTTGGTGGATGGGGCTGTTCTGTTCAGCCAGGTCTGACCCCTCTGAGGGTTTATGCTCTTCCCCACTTGGGCACGGTCAGGGCACGGTCAGCGCTGGGGGCTGCGCTGAGCTTCGGCCGAAGCCAGGCAACGAGGATAGCTCATCCACTCTCAGCAGTTACTGTGCAACTGCAGAGACGTGCCATGCCCTTAAAAGGACAGTGGCTTTCAGGTTCCCAGGACTGGCCTGTACCTGATGTCCCCAGGACAAGGCGGAGTCTCAGAAGCAGCATTCGGGGGACAGGCCGTCTTGGCCGGCGGCCAGCTCATACACGTCCTTGAGGCCAGCCCCGTGGAGAAGGGGCTGCCTTGGCCACATCTGCCCAAAGCCTTAAACCTAAGAACCACCCACCTAGTCTCCTTCAGCTTCCCAGAAAGAATGCTCTAAATCACACAACTTTCTGGTCCCTGGCATAGCGATTTCCTGTCAGACATTAATAAATGGGTATTTTCACTGTATCCTTGTGCCTTATGAACTTGGCTAAAAGGAATACGGTCAGTCTCAGACTCTGCAATCACATGGGGCCTCTGAGCCTGCAGGCAAGGACCAGCCCTGCCGGGGGCACAGTCCCCAGGCAGCAACTCTCACCAGAGTCCTTCCCCTATGAGGCTGTGCGGCCACGGCCCTTGATCACGGATCTGCCTCGAAACTTCCCTCCATACTGGACCTGGTCTCCAAGGTCATTTTGGTGCACACGGCACTCCCAACCCCCCGACTTACTGCCTGGCCCATCATCATGTGGAGGTCCAGGGCGGGCCCGCGGTCAGATGTCAGGGCATTTACCTATTGTGAGCTATTACTGAACTCCTGCTGTGGTCGTCTAGCCATAAGACAGGGAGGCAGGGAACGTGGTGGCACCTACCTCTCGGGGTCGGGGCAGCACAAGCTCCCTGCTTGGAGCACTGTCCGCGCCCACAGATGCTGAGTGTCCCTGGGATCCAGTCCAGCCCTGTCTCTCCTGCCGTACCTGCATCTGTGATCTTTCCATCAGTGCCCCCAGGCTGAGAGCTAAGCCACCCCACTCGTCTTCACAAGCAGACCTTTTCCCTTCGGCCAGACTCTAACTTGCCGAGAGGAGCGTGTGCCATGTTTCTTCTCGGTCTACACACCGGCTCCTAAAAGAGTTCTGGGCACGTGGTAGGGGCCCGGGGGACACCCGCCAGCTGATTGAGTGGTTGCTGATACTGAGGACTTGGGAGCGTAGATTAAGAAGTCCATTCCAAATTACTTCCAGGTGCTCGTCATTTCAGCATCACACGGCCACACGGGGGAAGGCCCACTATGTGATATTTATTCATCTATTCAACAAATATTTATTGAGTACTTGCTGTGGACCTGCTGTAGTTCCTGGGGACGCAGAAATGAAAAAGATGGATCATATCCGTGCTTTCTTGCAGCTTACCTGGCAGCTGGGGAGACTGACAAGGGACAGATACAATCCAGCAGGTGATTAGTGCCACAAAGAAGGCGGAGTGGATTAGTATCTATTTCTGTGCAACGAATTACCCCCAAAAGTGGCACCTGCCAGCAACGCACATTTATTATCCAGCCATTCTGTGAGCTGGGCCCTCTGGCTCAGAGTGTGTCACCGGAACCGTCGCCGTGACGGCCAGGGCTGTGGCCGCCTCCAGGTCTGACGGGTTGGGGACCCTCCCCGGAGTTCCCTCATGTGGTTGTGGGGAAGCGCCTTGCCACGTGGGCCTCTCTGGGGCTCCCTCACCTGCTTCGTCAGAGAGGAGAGAGCGGGCCTGCTGACCCTCAACTCACAGTCTGTGGGGCCTGTCTTCTGAGTGAAGTGGGTGCAATTAGGAACTCCACTTTGCAGATGGGAAGTGAGCCCAAGGTTATGTAGTTAGTGAGGGGCAGGGCCCCTGGTTTGGCTCCAGCAGCCACTCTCCTGCTGTCACTCTGCCTTTTCGTCTAACAACGAGAGAAGATAGTGGCTCAGTGGCTTTTGCCAGAGTGGAGATGGTGACACGTGAGCTGACTTGAAGTACGTGTTGGCAGGACTTAACAACTTGGATGTGGGGATAAGGGGGAAGGAAGACGTTACAGATGATTCCAAAGATAGGGCCCCAGAAGCTAGGGGCAGGGTAGCTCCCTTACCAGGCTCAGAGGAGAACAGGAAGGAGTCAGTTTGGGGGAGGACCCCGAGGGTGACATTTGGGCCATCTTAAGTATAATGCTGGTGTGGAGGTCCAGGGGGCCACTGTGTGTGCAAACCCAGAGCTCAGGGGAGCGGCTGGGCCAGAGATACAGACTTTTGTATGCGCTGGTGTGGGTGACTGCCCAGGGAGAGAAGAGAGAAGTTGGCTGAGGCAGAAGTTGGCACCTGCAATGCTTAGTAGCCTGGCAGGAAAGGGAGAGCCAGCAAAGGGGCCCACAAGGCAGCCTGAGAGCCAGCAGAGTGTGATGACGTGGAAGCCTGCTGGGGAGAGACTTGAAGAGGAAGTGGGGGGGTGCTGTGCCAGATGTCTCATGAGGGTGACTGGGGGGATGGTGCGGGAAAGCTGCAGGACTGAATATTCGGAAAGATCCTAATTTGCTCAAGACTGTTTCTCTTCCCCGTAAAAAAAGTATCTCCTTTTCGTTATGATTGTTAAATCTGCAGACCAATTTTGATCCATGAACATGGTATACATAGACTTTAGGGAAGACGCATCTGGAGTATGTTTTCACACACCAGCAAATGGTGTTCAGTTTTGTTCTGATGGGCAGTTAGATTGCTGACAGCTCCTCTAAGTCCTGGTCAGACTTGGTTCTAATCTAACAAGGGCACTTCTGTTTTTGTTTCAACCAGTGGGGTTTCTGGCCCTTACTTAAGAGCATGGTTCTTACTCTTAAGACTGGGACTTTCTAGAGTCTTAAATGTACCAGGTACTCAGGCTTCTCCCGTCAGGCTGGGCCAGATCTCAAAGGTCCCCCAGCCCTGCACAACCTTAGAGTGTCTGTAGCCTTCTGGGCTATAACGGCGGTGAGTCTGGCCCTGCATATGGGGAGCTCTGCCCTCAACCGCATACTCCCAGGGGAACCCAAGCTGATGTCTGGGGCCTGCCTTCTGCATGTGTCCCTTCCCTCCAGAATTCACACCTGCAAGTTCTAGCTATTCTCTGATTTTTTGCCTTCTCCAGCTAGGGAGGCCATGCCCTGCCTGGACCCCACCTCCCTGAGTCATGGTCCAGAAAGCCAGGCAGACATGAGGCTCATCTTGTGGGTTTTCTTTCTTGTAGGATCACAGTCCCGAACTGCCTGGAGTCCTGTGCCAAGACAGAGCAGCGTCAGACCCTTGTGGCTAGTTGTGTGGCTGCTTCCAGCAGGGTCCAGGTCCCGTGCTGATCCATTCTCTGGCCAGAAGCCCAGTCACTCCGATTTGAGGTTGCCAGTTTCTTCCCATTCCCAGCACCAGACTGTCACCCTTATTGGTGACAGTTTTATGTGATACAGAGCAGCCCTCTCGGTTGAAATAAAATCAACTGGGACAATTTGTAATCTGGAATGAGCAAAGACCATAGTAAAGACTACTGTTGTGCTCACAGGCTGGTGTCTATAGGGAACTCCCAGGGAAGTGTTCCCAGGGAAGGCTCAAGGGGACATCCTCGGAGAGAGAGCCCTAGGACTGAGTATTGGGGTAGGCTTCCTGGGGAACAGGTGCAGGGCAAGGACCAAGGGAGACATGGTGGGGTGCCTGGGTCAGCAGTAGGGAATGACTTCCTCCTCACCCTTCCCCAGAGATGCTTGGTCCCCTCGGGGTGTCCAGGTGTGGGGGCAGTCCCCTCTTCCTTACACCAAAGATTCTTTTCTGCTCCACAACAGGCACTGATGGGTTCTTCTCAGGCCTCTGGGGTCCCCAGGGATCTATTTTCTGCTCAAAGGGACAGCGATTGTCTTTTCTCTGACAGTGAATTGAAATGGGGCCCTCAGCTCTCCTTGACCTGATACGTTTGGCCCTCTCTCCCAGGAGTCAGTTCCCATAGGTACATTCCCCAATGACAGGCTCAGAACCCCTGTCACGTGTTATACGGGAAATTCTAGAGTTTTAGGTCTTAATGGCCCAGGGTTACAGAAGCCTGTTGTATCACTTCTATCTGGGGGGTTACTTGTGTATTTATCGATACATTTGGGAACAGAAACTTAATTATTTATGCAGCAAATTGTGATCAGCACCAAAGATGTGCCAGGCACTGTGCCAGGTTTTGGAGCTCCCAAATCCTCAATCCAAGGCTCAGAAAAGCACTCAGGGGCCATTTCAGAGAGGTGGGGAGCCTAGTCCCCTGTGTTGTGACGGCGGTCACCAAAATGTCCAGGACCAAGTGCTCCCGGGCAGTGAGCAGCCCTCCTTGCTCTCTGCCCTCTCCCGCAGGGCCAACCAGGCTCAGGATTCCTGGGTGTAAGGAGGTCACTGGCTTTAATGAATGAGGCTAATGTAATGGGGCCACATGTCCCAAGCGTGCCCTCGCCTCTCCCCTGACCTGCTGTGTGACCTTAAGCAAGGTCCGTTTCCGGGCCTGGTTCCTCCTCCCCAGAATTTCTGAAAATTCTGACTCAAAACATGAGCAAGAAATGCAGAGATTGGCCTCCCTGCCTAGGACCTTCTGTGTCCATGGACCGGTCATTAGGAAGACCGATAGGAAAACCGCTTTTTATCGTTAACACTGAGAGGAAGCAGCGACTCTATTTCTTTCATGTTAAAGGCACTTTGTACATCTAGAAACATTATCAAAAACTGTCTTGGCTTCTGGGCCAGAGCTTCAGTTTGGTTCCTGCAACAGCGCCGTCAGCTGACTCTCCCCTCGTGAGCATCCTGCCTGTGACTCAGTAGGGCTGGGGCGGGGGAAGAGCTGGCGGGGGTGGGGGGGTGTCTGGCCCACCCCACTAATCCACACTTTCTCTGCAATTCTCCCGCTTGTTTATAGTCTGGGCAATTTGCCTCCTGCTGCTGCATGACTCAGACTGGGAGAGCGTCCAGCCTCGCCCCGAGCCAGCAGCTCCCCTGAGTCAGAAGCTGGCCATTGTGTCTCAGTGTCCTGGAGCCTTCAGATAAAGTTCTCCAGCCCAGTCTCCTCTCTGGTCACCTTCAGGCAGCAGCGCCCCCAGTCCCACATATGTAGAGACCCCCTGCTAAGGACCTTGGGATGTCCCTACCCCACCCTGGGACAGGATGTCCTGCTCTTCTTATGGGTTTGGGTTTTTTGCTTTTGAAATGCAAGTTTATTTCTGATCAGGGGCAACTCCCAGCTTTATGGGTTGAAGCCAATGGGAGAAAGGGGGTCCTGTAAAGGAATAAACAACACAAAATAATGAACACACGATTAGGCCTGCATCTGAGAAGGGACCCAGGCAGCTCGGGGCGGGGTGGGGAGGTCCCGATGCTGAAGTGCTGTTAGCTTCCCTGTGAACGTGCCCATTGTTCTGATTCACTTAAGATTCGGAATAACTGCTCCCTGCACTGTAAGTAAGTTTTAATTTAGAATAAAATAAGAGAATTGCTTGCTGTATATTTATTTCAGAATCCAGCCACCACTGCGTAATTCAGATTTGAGATAATGTTCTTTAAAAAAAAATTTTCCTTCACATTAAAGCAACAACAGATTGAATGTCCAATGAGTCACACCTGCCCTTCTGAGAACAGCCACATTAGAGGGGCTCACTCAGAAAACGTGATCCTCTTTCTTCCAAGGCTGCCTTCAGCCCTCCATCGTCCCTCTCAGGCCCGGGCTCAGAACCACCACACCCCTCCCTTCTTGCCCTCCTGCCCCACCCCCTCGAGCTGCCAGCCCTCCAGGTACCTTCCACATTTAATACGTCCCACGTAATGCCACCGGTGTTTTTAGCTGCAGTAGTTGTTTAGAAAATCGTATAGACATTGATTGAACCAGAAAATGGAAAGACAGTGAGTCATCGGCGGGCAGTAAGGGGAAGCAAATTCAAATCCCGATGTCTGTGGGTGACATCGTCAGACTCTCCTGGTTTAAAGTATTCCAGAGCAACGTTATCTGAATAGTCTGTGTTGCACTCAAAGTAAATATTAATTCCATTATGCCATAAACTTTTATTTATCATGACAGCAAGTTATAAAGTTCTCTTACTAGAATATAGCTTCTAAATTGCGTATCATAGATGAGATACAGCACACGCACTGGGCCTTGCCGCAATTACCCACCACGCTCTATGCAAGTCGGTATTAAATGCACTTTCTAAATGTGAGTGGCTGCCTGAGCTTAGGCAGAAAATCTTCCGTGGCTATTATCCAGGAGCCCAGAAATGCGAGGAGAGGGTGACCGAGAAGTCACGGCGGGCAGGGACCAGTCCCAAGGATCAAAGTGCATCAAGTCACCCGGCAATAATTCACCAGAAGCATTCTCTGCATATTATGGGTCTGACTTTTTAAATTACATAAATTGCTCATTAGAAGCGTCGTGTAATTGCTTTACTCTGCGGTATTGCGAGAAGTGTAGGTTTTAATTATTCTTTTTTGATTTGTAGTGCGGTTTGACTTGTTCGGGGTGATGGTTTGAAAATATGGATCTGCTTTAATGGTCGCACTAAGTGAGAATAGACGACTCTGTTCATCAGATTCCTTGACTTTGCGTTTGGGGAGTACAAAGGGGTCTTACGGCTTCTCAGCCCCTGTTGGCAGCCGCGATGGTTCGCCAGATGGCGCCTGGGGAGAATCCTTCCAGGGCCTTACACACAGCGCTTTGGGCTCTGCCTGACTCTTGCGTGACCCGAGTGGAGCCTGGCGGTGCTTCATCTGCGGATGGATCTCATGACATCTGCGTGTAAGCCACATGCTTCTTGCCCACACTGTGGCCAGCATGGGAAAAGCCAAAGCTCTTTCATCTTTGGAGAGCGGGGCAAGGACAAAGGGTGCTCCCGGGATGTCCTCTCAAACCCGTCCTTCTCTCCCATCCCCTTTCGCAAGGGCAGCCCGCACCAGGGCGCCCAGCCAGCTCCATCCCGGCCCCACCCGGAGATGGGCTGTTCTAGCTCCATCCCTGGCCTGGGGCATTCCGGCCCCTGGGCCGGGCCCCATGTCATCCAGCGCCTGGAATTGATGAGTTGTGAGACCAGAGCCATGGCTTCGGGGGTAAACTTCCAGGCCCTGCTCTGGCTCATCTGCAGCCGCTGATGAATAAAAACTTGATTAGGACGCTAGTCCTTGGAAGGCAGCTATTTTAGGACTCACTTTTGGAAAGGCAAGGGATTTCTTTTTCCAAGATAAAATTATGCATTTGTCAATACAGCAATAGCATCGACTGCTTTCTCTTGGGGGTCTCCTGCCTTAATTATTCTCTGGCAGAAAGCTTTTCTCTTTGAAGCCTGGCTGGCAGTGGGCTTCCATGTGTCTGGCTCAGTGAGAGATGCCCACGCGTCTCCTTTCTGGAACGGCTCCCCCGTCCGCAACGGCAGAGGGGTCGGCCATGGCAAGACTGGGAACGTTTAGGCACCAAACCCCTCGTCCGTTTCTCCTCTTTCATCACCTGCTTTATGCGTGCATCGTTTTGTTCCAGCCCAGAATTCTGTGACATGAAAAATACACTAACTACGGGCTGCCACAAGAACTGTCATTAACCAGCCACTAGTTGTGCCTTTATAAATTTTTCCACACCGCTAAATTATAAATACGCAATGCTGAGAGCGATGAAATGCACACCTCCAGCACTCGCAGCGAGAAGACCTGCAATTCCACACGCACATTGGGGGGTGGGGCGACCTCCCCTGTTCCCTGGGTCGAGCCCTCGGTGGGCTTCTCCCCCTGGGAGGCCCTCCTGAGGATCCTTCTTCTTGAGGGGAGCCCTTGTAGCGGGGGGATAGCTCTCAGGTGCTGGGCTCCCCCGCATGGTGCCTTCTCCTTTGTTTGATGCTGATACAGATTCAGTAAACATAGGTTCCGTAAAATCTGCTGTGTTTTTAGAACCGTGCCAGGCTGGCGACCTGCACTTGAATCCATCTTTGAAAATGTGCATTGTCGATCGGGGGGATAGACCAGTTCCCAGGTGATGGCAGTCCAGGGGATGAGGCCCAGGTGCCCCGGCCTGGGGAGTCTAGGAGAGCTTTGAAAGGAGGCTCAGCTTCCTCCTCAGTGAGTGGGGCACGTTCCTGTCTCCCTCTTGTGCTGTTGGGGGCATTATACAGGTTTCTGTGTATAAAAGCATTTATTTAGAGTGACGTCTGGTGCAAATTACGCATGCAGGAAATGTTAACTATTATAACCACCTTTGCTGTTACTTGAGTTCTTGCTGTCTTACCCCAAAATTAGTGGCCGAGATCATGGCAAGGTCACTTTCTTTCTTGTTAAAGAGCCTGGCCTTCAGCATTGCAGGGTTTGAATGAGAGACACTGTATGTTCTCCAACTTGGAAGTATATTTATTGTCTTTGTTTTGATATCAAAAGCAACCTATTATAAAAATGCAAACAGTATAAAATGTGTAGAGAGTAAAAGTCTTCCCACAATCCAGCGTACATACATGCATTTTTGCACACATACAAAAGTATACATACAAAAGTATAATTTTTCACCAGCACTATACTGTGAACTTCATTTAAATCAATTTAAATAAAACAAATCAATACAAATAAAAACTTTCTATCACCTGCATGGTAGTCCTTTGTAGGGACCTACTTTATTGTTAAAATAGGTTGATTCTAGTTTTTTTTTCCTCTCCGCACTTCTAGGAATATCCTTGAACTTTTTTTTTTGTATACTTGTCTGATTATTTTCTTAAGAGAAATTTATATAAATGGTATTGTGAATTAAAGGGCTTTTATTTTTTTTTATATTTTAAAATTAAAATTAAATATTTTAAAATTTAAAATATTTTAAATTAAAATAAAAATAAATAAAATAAATAAATAAAATAAAAAATTAAAATTTAAAATATTTAAAAATTAAAATTAAAATTAAATAGTTAAATAAAATAATTTAAATTTAAAATAAAATTAAATAAATTATTTTTAAAAATTAAATAATTAAAACTCTACATTGTGTGAACATTGAAGGACTAATACAGGATGGAGAATTCAAAAGACAAAAAAGATATACAGTAAAAAATAAGTCTGTTTCCCATCCTGCCTCCCCCACCCCCACAGAGATCCCCTGGTTACCATTTTCTCATGGATCCTTTCAGAGGATTGTGCAAACTATACCATACTTCATACACCGAAGGCACCTTGCTTTTTAAAGTTAAGACTGTAACCTGTAGATTGATTCCTATTAGTACATGCAGTCTTGCCTCTTCCTTAGTAAGAAGTATTACTGAGCAGCTACTATGTGCCCAGCATCGTTCTAGGTGCTAAAGATGTACGGGCCTTGTTGACACACAATCTAGAGAGGGAAGACGGACAGTAAATCATGAAAAAAAAAATACAGGGGTGGGCATCACTACGGAAAATTAATCTGAGAAAAGGCATGGGAAGCAGGTCCAATTATAAACTGGGAGGTCAGGGAAGACTCCACTGAGGAGGCAACATGAGGGCAAAGAGCTGGAGGGTCAAGCAGCCCTTGGAAATCCAGGGGAGAAGCTTTCCTGTTATAAGAGCAAGCTCAAGGGCTTGAGTTGGGATCTGGTCCTCAACACATGAATGTATAAAAATTAATGTAGTCAACACTGTTGATGGCTACATGCTGAATAAAATCACATTGCAACCAACGTTATATGTCTGTTTCCTCACATCCTTACCAAAACACCATGTTGTCATACTGTTTTGTGTGGTTCCGACATGTGCAAGCAGTTATCTTGTAGTTGGATTGTGCATTTATTGTGTTGTTAAGAAGTTGAACATTCTTTTCTGTGACCTGTGTATTCACATATTTGTAAAATTGTGTATTAAATTATTGGTCTTTCTCTTATTGGTTTGGAGAAGCTCTTTATATATTACGGAAATTGGCCCTTCTTCCTTAAGATGTGTCATAAATAATTTCTAAGATTTTTGATAAAAAATTCTTTTCTATCTGTTCAAAGAGAGTTTTAAGTTGTTCGATTTATCAGTCATTTCTTTCGTAGCTTCCAAGATGTGTGGCTTAGTGGAAGAAGCCTTTTCCTACTTCAAAATTACACAAACCCCCACCTTATCCTAGTTGAATGGTTTCACTCTGTTCTTAATTTAAATCTTTCACTGATTTGGAATTTATTAAAGTAGAAGGGATAGGGTCAGTGTACAGTTTTTCTCCCCAGATAGCTATTCAAGTTTTTGCAAACTATCTATTGAATTAATTGTCTTTTTATCTATTGATGGGCTTGTGTCTCCTATATTATATACTAAATTCCCAATTATATTTGGACCTATCTTTGGCTATTCTATACTGTTGTAGCAATTTGTCTGCTCATGCTCTACTGTTATACTCTTCACTGTTGTAGTTATGGAGTACTTTTCCATACACATGGAACCAGTGCCCCTTTATTACTCCTCTTTTCCAGAATGTTCTTGGCTACCCTTGCTTGTTCATTTTTCTAATGAACTTAAGAATGAGTATCCAGACCTAAAAGCAAATCCTGGCTGGTATTTTTATTGTAGTCATACTCTTGCCCACCCCTGAAACAGGCAATCACTGATCTATTCTTCATCTTCATGGTTTTGTGCTTTACACAATGTCTTATAAATGGAATCACACTGTATGGAACCTTGAGACTGGCTTCTTTCATTCATTTGAATGCCTTTGTGATTCATCCAAGTTGTTATGCTCAGTAGTATTCCATTGTGTGGATATACTACCATTTGCTTACCCATTCACTGAATAAACTCATTTTTGGTGATTATGAATAGAGCTGCCAGAAACATTTGTGTATAGGTTTTGGTCGAACATAAGTTTTTATTTCTCCAGGGTAAATACTCAGGAGTGTAATTGTGTCATGTGGTAAGTATTTGATTAATCTTAGAAAAAACTGAAAAACCATTTTCGTTTTTTAGAGAGAGAGTGTATGAGCTGAGGGCGGAGATGGGGCAGATGGAGAGAGAGAATGAGAGAGAGAGAGAGAGAGAATCTTAAGCAGGCTCCATTCTCAGTGTGGACCTGACTCGGGGCTCAGTCCCAAGACCTTGAGATCATGACCTCAGCCAAAATCAGGAGTCAGACGCTCAACTGACTGAGGCATGCAGGTGCCCCTGAAAAAACATTTTTATTGTTTCGAATTTTTTTTTAATTAACTATTATGATCCACATAGACCAGTATTTCATTGTAGTTATAATTTTCATCTCTTTAATTGCCAGTGATACTGAACACTTTGTATGCTTGGTTTCCATTCCTATGTACTCTTTAAGCAAAATGTTTAAGGTTTTCTGCCCATTAAAAAATTTTTTTTAACTGTTGAGTCATAAAGGTGATTTGCCAATATTTTTCTCAGTCTGTAGCTTGACTTTTCAGTATCTTGAGAGTGCCTCTCATGGAATGAAAGTTGTTAAATTTCCTTGAAGTCTAACTTACTGATTTTTATTTTTATTTGTTTTATTATTTCTTTAATTTTGAGAGAGAGAGAGAGAGCATGCACAAGTGAGGGGAGCGGAGAGACAGAGAGAAAGCGAAAGAATCCCAAGCACACTGCACACTCAGTGCAGAGCCCCACATGGGGCTCAATCCCACAACCTTGAGTTCATGACCCCAGCTGAACTCAAGAGTTGGACACTTAACTGACTGAGCCACCCAGGTGCCCCAAATTTATCAATTTTTAAAAAGGATCTTGCTTTTGGTGTTACGTTAAAGAAATCTTTGCTTAGTTCCAGGTCATGATTATATTCCTTCTGTTTCATTCTAAAACTTGTATGATTTTATATATTGTATTTATATATGATCTATTTTGAGTTAATTTTTTAATAAAGGTTTAGGTTGAGATTCTTTCTTTTTCTTCTTGTGCCTATGGATGACCAGTTGTTACACCATCACTTGTTGAAAAAAAAAATATCCTTTCTTTATTGAATTGCTTTTGCACCTTTGTCAAATCAATGAGGGTCTATTTCTGGACTTTGTATCCTATCCATTGTGCTATCTGTCTGTCATTTCACCAATACCACAGTGTCTTGGGTACAGTAGATTTGTAACAAGTCTTTGAATTGTGCAGTGAAATTTCCCCAACTTGATTGTCTTTTTCAAAATCATTTTGGCTATCCTAGTTCCTTTGCCTTTAGATACGAATTTTGATATGAAACAGCTTATCTATAGCTATAAAACTTCCTGCTAGATTTTGATTGATATTGCATTAAGTCTATAAATTGCTTTGGGGAGAATTGAAGCCTTTACTATGCTGAGTCTTCTAATCATGACCATGATAGATATCTCCATTTATTTAGGTCTGCTTTGCTTTTCTTTCACCAGTGTTTTGTAGTTTTCAGTATACAGATCCTTTAAACTTTTTTTAGATTTATTCCTAAGTATCTCAAGTTTTTGGATCTATTGTAAATGGTATTAAACATTTTGTTTGTTCATTTCTAAATATTCATTGCTAGTATGTAGGAATACAACTGGTTTTTTGTGTTGCCCTTATACCTGTAACCTTGCTAAGCTCACCTGATATCTAAGAGTGTTAATTTGGGGGATAGATTTCTTAGGATTTTCTATGTAGACAATCATGTTGTCTGAAAACAGTGACAGTTTTACTTCTTTCTTCCCAATTCACGTGACATTTATTTCTTTTTCTTGCCTTATTGCACTGGCTAGGACTTCCATATAATGCTGAATAAGAGTTTTGAGAATTGTGAGAGTCCTTGGGCTGATCCCAGTCTTAGAAGGAAAACTTTCAGTCTAGTAAGGGTAATGTTGTGGGGTTTTGTTTGTTTGTTTGTATTTATAAATGCCCTTCATCTGGAGAGGAAGTTCCCTTCTATTCCTATTTTACAGAATCTTTTTGTGAGCAGATGTAGAATTTTGTCAAATGTTCTGTCTGCATCAATTGATATAATCATATGATTTTCTTTAAACCATTGATATGGTGGATTACATTGATTCATGGATATTGAACCTCCTTTCCCAGAATAAAATCCATTGGATCATGGTGTAATATTCTATTTATATATTGCCGAATTTCATTTCCTAATATTCTGTTCAGGATTTTTGCATCCATTTCCAGAGGTATACTGATCTGTACTTTTTTGTTGTTGTTGAGCTATCTTTGTCTAGTTTTGGTAGCAAAGTAATGCTGGTCTCATAAAATGAATCCAGGGGAATGCTCTCTCCTTTTCTGTTTTCTGGAAGAGATTGTGTAGTTTTTTGTTTTTTTAATGTTTGGTAGAATTTTCCAATGAAACGATCTGGGCCTACAGAATTCTTTTTCAGAAGGTTTTAAATTACCAGCTCAACTTATTTAGTGGTTATAAAACTATTCATTTACGTATTTCTTTTTGGGTGAATTTTGGTAGTTTGTGTTTTCAAGAAATTGGGTCATTTTATCTAAGTTATTGAGTTTATGTGTATAGAGTTGTTAGTTATTTCTGTCATTACCTTTTTTTTTTTAAATGTATGTGGGGTCTGTAGTGATATCTCTTTTCTCATTCCTGATGCAGATAATTTTTGTCTTCCTTCTTATTTTTTTTGTTTAGTCATTGATCTTTTATTTATTTTCCAGTGAACCAGCTTTTGCTTTTATTTATTTTTTTCTATTGTTTTTCTGCTTTCAATTTTATTTGCAATTCATCCTTATATTTATTACCTCCTTCTTTTGGCCTACTTTGGGCTTAATTTGCTCTGATTTTGCTAGTTTCTTAAAGTAGAAGTTTATATTACTGATTTGAGACCTTTCTCTTTTTTTCCCCCCTACTATAAGCATTTAATGCTATGAATTTCTTTTTAAGTACTGCTTTAGCTGCACCCTCCAAATCTTGATTTTAGTTTTGTTTAGTTGTATATATTTTCTCATTCCTCTTAATACCTTCTCACTCACCTGTTGGTTATTTAAAAGAGTTTTCTTTGTAATTCCCAAGTATTTGAAGATGTTCTCATTATCTTTGTTACTGATTTCTGGTTTAAGTCTATTGTCATCAGGGAACATCCTTCATATTATTTTAATTCTTTTACATTTTAAAATTTGTTTTATGACCCAAGATATGGTCTTTCTTGGTGAATATTCCATGAACAGTTAAAAAGGATGTTTTCTGCTGTTGGTGGGTGGAATGGTCTCTTAATATCAATTTGATTCTGTTGGTGTTATTCAGTTTTCATTAATGTCCTTGTTGATTTTCTGACTCCTTATTCTATTTTTTACTGAAGGAAAAGTATTGAACCCTCCAACTGGAACTGTGGATTTGACTATTTTCCCTTCAGTTCTTTTGCAGTTTTGCTTCATATATTATAAAGCTTTTTTGTTAGGTGCATACACATTTATGGTTGTTATGTCTTCATTCTTCCTTATATTTTCTATTTATTTTCCAAGACTTTTGATGTTTACATATTTTAAAGAGTGTTTTACCCTTCTTTAAAAAAAAAAAAAAAAGGTTTTATTTATTTATTTAGAGAGAGAGAGAGAAAAAAAAAACACAATCAAGGAAGGGGCAGAGGGAAAGGGAGAGAGAGAATCCTAAGCAGACTCTGCAGTGAGCATGCAGTCTGACATGGGGCTTGATCCTATGACCCAAGCCAAAAACCAAGAGTCAGACGCTTAACTGACTGAGCCATCCAGGTGGTGGACCCTACTTCTTGGAATGTTTTTATAATAAGATTTTCAGTCTTGGTCAGGTAACTCCAACATCTGTGTATCTTTTCCATGAAAACTGAGATTTTCCTAGTTCTTAATCTCCCACATCCAGTTTTCTGGACCAGCCTGTAGGTCCTGGCAGTTCTCTACTATCTATCTGTGAATCCTGTTCCCATTGTTCCAAATACAAACTAGTACATTTATTCCATAAGGCATATGCTCTTTGCCCTGATGAACTATGCTCTGCAGGCTTTGCCTGATCTGTAGTTAAAGACATTCTCTTTGAGCATCTTCCCATACCCTGATTAGACCTTACTTCACTGGGCAGCCCTGCTTCACACACTGTTGTGAGAGTAGAGATATTTTCTGGCTATCAAGCCTGGAGTTTGTATTTCTCTTGTTCTCTCTAGTGTTTGGGAATGATTTCCTGGAAGAGAAGGGGATGATATCATATTTGCACCACCATATTACAATCAGAGTTTGAATAGGCTTATTTTGATATGTATTATCATAATATGTATCAAAATTTGATACATACTATCAGATTGCTCTCAAGAATCTTAAATGTCCTTAAAATTGTATAAATTTAACTTGATATATATAGGGAAGAAGTGTGTATGGAGAAAATATATGTGAAAAATCAGGAAGACAGCCTGGGAGGGTGAGCTACTGAGCTGTAGCCATTCGTCATCCTTGGGTAGGTAGGTAGGCAGTTAGGAAGCAGGACAGAGGGTCATGTGAGGGCAGAAAGAACTGTCAGAGGCACCAAAGGGACACTTAATTAAAGAGTTCCATATTCTGAAGGCATTTTTATGTCAAGAATCTGAACTACCACTCAGGGCAGACCAGGCAGCCCACCCCAGTTTTCTCAAGAGGTGACTATTTGCAATGAGTAGAAGATTGTTCCCTCAAGAGGACCCATTCCAGGGCTGAACAGCTCAGTTCCTGGCAAGTTGTCACAGAGACCTGAAGTCTGCCTTCCAGCTACTTGTATCCTTTGGTGCTGTTCTCTAGTTGGGAGCCCCAAGAATCTCTTCCTTTCCACAAGTATGGCAGCTATTCCACTACTAGAAGGCAGAGTCCTTCAACAGAAGCAGCTCCTTATGTGCCAGTTCTGGAGAGAATGGCCATCCCTGGGGCTGTGAGGACATAACCCTGCCTGGGTCAAAAATCATAGCTTCCAGTTTCAGACAGCGAGCAGGACTGGTATGTGCCCAGCAGAAAGGCGTCTGTGGTGCTGTCCATGGTCCTCAACCACAATCTCCAGATAGGTCATTGTCTCTTCTTTTAATTATGGAACCCCAGTGTCTTTTCCTGGTTGGCTCCCAATAATTGTCAAATGAATGCGTGAACGGGCTGTGTCTGGGGAGAAAGGGGGAGCCAAGGAAGAGAGCTGTGCTTTTACATTATGACATAACAAATGGAATTGTGACTGAGGTTTCACAATTTAGGTACCCGATTCCATGTACCATTGATGAATCTTTCATGTTTCTGACAGTTATAGATTTCTGCCTCTGGAATATAACTCCCCTGCCCCCAATTCTATATTTATGGGGCTGAGCTTCAGGCACACCCACAGAAAGCCTAAAGTACTTTGCTGTACATCTGAAATCTAATAGTAACAGCCTCTGACCCCCAGGGAACCTGTCCTCCATCCAATTCTCAGAGAGAATCCCCAAGTTTTAATCATCCTGAAACTCTCTGGCTGAAGGGCAGACACAACCCTGAGACATCCACAAGATGTATGATTAGATTCAGAGAAAGAAAGGCCAGGGGTGAGGATGTTGAAGGGGTTTTGGACCTGCAGGTCAGTGATGGGTGTCAGCAAGCACAAAGAGTGAATGAGAGCATGCTCAAAGGTTCAGTTTCATTGCTCCTTCTCCTGGAAAGCAATTGTCAGCTGTTGACTTTCAGAGCAGAACTGGGGCTAAGTTCATGTTGGATCTACCCACACACCTTAGGACTCTGAGGCACCTGAGAGGAGGACATTCAGGGCTTGGAGCTGCAGACACATTATCACTGTTGTCAGCTCAAGACACTTCTTTGTGTATGAAGTGTAGGTTTGGCCTGGGTTCACGGACTGGGGAGGCAGAATTTGGTTCTATTGTTCTTTTTTGTGTAAGGGGGTTGAGATGTACAAACCAAGGAGGAGGATGGTTTCCCTCTTCACATTTTTCCCCAGTGTGGATTGGTTCAGCAGCTCAGAGTGGAGGTTGGGAAACAGCCAGATCTGGCTTTGACCCTGGTGCATTGCTTATTAGCTGGGTCAGCTTGGAAAATTAGAGAAAAGTTTCCTGAACCTTGAATGCCTTACCTGCCAGACGTGGGCGTTCTACCCCTTAGAATGTGGTGTTCATTTCCTAGGGCTGCTGTAACATATTACCATGAACTGAGGCATTTAAAACAATAGAAATTTATTTTCTTATAGTTCTGGAGGCTGGAACTCCACATTAAGGTTCAGCAGGACCATGGAGATTCTAGGAAAGTTGGGATCCTTTCTTGCCTTTCCCAAGTACTGGTGGCTGCCAGCCATTCCTGGCATTCTTTGGCTGATGGACACACCATTCCACTCTCTGCCTTTGTCACCACATGGCTTTCTTCCCATGTGTTTCTGTCATCACATTGTCTCCTCCTCTGTGTCTCCACATGGTCTTCTTCCAATGACTGGACTTAGGGGGGCCCCTAAGCTGATATAACCTCATCTTAACTCATTACATCAACAAGGACCCTATTTCCAAATAAAGTCACATTAGAGGTTCAGGGTGGACAAAATTTGGGGGAGATACTATTCAACCCAATACAGATACTTTAAAGGTTAAATGAAACAATGCTTGTGAAGTGTTTAGCATCATGTCTGACACACAGTGAGTGCTCAATAAGTGATATCTATTATTGTCACTTAAACCATTTATAGAGAATTTACTGGATGGCTTTACTGTTACTTCTAGTATCAATAACAATTTTGTTAATTCATTTAGTCACAGACCTTTATATGGCAGACATTCTGCTTGCTTGGCCGGGGGATGCAGAAACGAAAGCCACAGCCTGCTGTTTTCAAGAAGCTCACATTCTGGGAAAAGAGGCACATACACTTGTAGCAGGATTAAGTGCAGTGGGTAAGGTTGTATGTGCTGGGAGAGCAGGCAGAGGGAGGGGGAGAGAGCTGCTCTCAGGCCCCCTTGGAGGTCAGGGAGATTCTCAGAGGTGATCGCTTTTGGGATAAGACTAAGGGTGAGTAAGTGTTGTCTGTCCCCAAACAACCGAGGGAGCCACAGCATGTGAGAGCTTGGAGAGGGGAAGGACCACCATTTCTTCATTTGGTTGCAGTGTCGGTCCCCAACTCTGGCAGATTCTGTCCTCTCGCTGGGAATGAGAAGGGTGGAAGAGAGACACGTGATGGACATGTGGACCCCAGTCCTGGCACTGAACCTGCGCCTTCTGCAGGGAGCATGGTTCTTCCTTTCCTTTCCACCTGGGATGAAGCCTGTGGGAGGTGAAGGAGTTTCTTGCTGGGAGGCTGGGGGAGGGGATAGCCACAGGCATGCAGGAGTAGAAAGGAGGCCAAGGTGAGCATCCAAGGTGGCTTTTGGAAGTGGCTCCAAGGAAGCTGAGCTCAGAGCAGCCGTTCACCCTGCCTGCCCTGCCTCAGCCTGGGACTAGAACCTTGGAGCTGGCAGGATTAGCCATTAGCCATAGCTGTTGAGGTTTAAATGATCTCAGATCAATATGTGTGACCTTTTAGAGGTTAGTTACCCTCTCTGTAGCAAACTGCCCTCATCTGCAAAATGGGAACGGCATGAGTATATGTGTGAAGCTTAGATAGATGAGAACATGTACAACACGGAGAACACCACCTGGCACACACACAGCCTGTTCATGGCTTCGCTTGTCCTGCCATCTGGTAGACCACCGAGTCAAAGGTACTTTACAATGAGATGAAAGAGCTCTTCGTCGGGGTCTCTTATTCGTGCTCAGATGCTTTCAAACCCAGGAGGCAGAGGAGACTGCAAAGGCCTGAAAGCAGTTGACTGAGGGGCATCCATGTGGGAGCTGTCACATCTGAGCCTGGGCTCTTACCCGAGGGCAGGTTAGTTGAGCGTCTCCCCCCGGGTGGTCATCTGGGATATCTTGAATGGAGGTCAGTACCGCACAACTCAACTAGGAGGCAGAGGGCAGTGGGTTTCACAACTCTTTTGGGGGATATTTACGAGAGACTCTCAGGGTAAGTTAAAGAAGAACATAATGTGACCAGAGCTAAGTTTTATTGATTTTCTGTTTCTTCCCAATCTTGGACACATTTCTTGATTCTTTTAAAGCCCTAAGAAGAGACAAAGGCTTTTCTCATAGAGGCCCTTCCAACCACCAAGGCCCTGCTGGCTGGTGTGCCACCTGCCTTGCACAGAGTGGGAGGAAGCTCTGGGAAATGGGCAGGTGTGTGGAGCTAACATGCTTGAAAGGGAACGAAGGTCTGCACAGCTGCTGTCAGAGCCCAAGACTCCCGTGCAGTGTAGGGGGCTGCTTCCCTGGTGTGGAATGTACTGCTGTACAAAGAACAGGCCATGTTCCTTCTGATAAGGCGGAAATTGCACTGCAGCGAAACAGGGAGACATAACGCCTTTCTCCCATTGAGTGAGTTGGAAGGCTTCACTGTGAATTTTGTCGGTGACAACGTGGCTGGGAGCCTCCCGTGGGAGGCCGTCGGTATACCCTGAGTGATGCACAACCCTGGGCAAACTTAATGGGGAGGGGGACAGTGAGTTTCACAACCATTTTAGGAGGATATTTATGAGAGACACTTAGTTTGGTTAAAGAAAAATGTAATGTGACCAGAGCTAAGTATTATTGATTTTTTCCCTCCATTTTGGTATTAAATGAATCACAGCTAGTGTAGGCTCTGACTGTATTAATGGGGTTTCCTTCGATGACTGCTCAGCCGAGAGAGCTACCAAATTGGAATTCCATGGGAGAGGATTATTGTGTGACTAATGGGAGAGGAGGAATGCTTTTCCTCAGCTATTTTGGGGGTTTACATTAAATGTTGTGAAAAGGGAGAACCCTTCTCTTCTGAGCCAGATAAGAAGATCTTCCCCGCTGGTGTGCAGTGACCACCCCCTGCTACCAGTGAAGGACAAGCACTGCTGTAACCCAAGATCCTAGCACAGCACCTGGCATAGGCAGGTGTCTCAGTCTATACTGGTGGAATGAATGAATGAATGAATGAATGAGTGGTGACTGGTGAAAATGCACCTGGTGGGGAAACTAGGCGAGAGGAGGCAAAGTCATGGGTGCCGGATGGGTGGAAACAGACAGCTAAGGAGACTCAAAGACATTATTGAATTATAGGCAAGTGTGACTCATTAGTCAGTCCAGGAGTATTTGGGGGGGCGGCTCTCATACCAAGTACCTTTCCTGTCCTCATGGAATCTACATTCCAGTGGGGAAGGCAGACATGGAACAGTTACACAGTTAATTACTTAAGTACAATTGCGGTGGGCCCTGGAAAAGAGGTGTTATGAAGACAACCTAATGTAATGCAGGGTTGAGGGAAGGCTTATCCAAGGAAGTGACACGAGGATCGGAAGGAAGGGTGAGTGTTGTATGGTAAAGGGGAGAAGTATAATGGGCATCGCATACACATATTCATTCAGCAAATAATTGTTTGGGCACCTCTCATGTCCCAGGCATGTTCCAAGTGCCACGGACATACGCTGGTGAGCAAATAGGGTCCTCATCCTCCATGAGCTTAAAGCAAACTACAAAGTTTTGTGTATCTTCTGTTAGATTTATTGTCAGGCAGGTGATATTTTTGAAGCTATACTAAACCTTATCTTGCAAAATTTTGTTTTGTATGTTCTATGGCTGCTGAAAAATGCTATTCATTTTTGTATATTGACTTTGTATCTAGCTAAACCCTTTCATTCAGTCTAATAGCTAATCTGTAGAATCTTCTGTATTTTTCATATACATGTATATAATCATGTCATCTGCAAATAATGAATGTCTTATTCCTTCCTTTCTGATCTTTATACCTTTGATTTATTTTTCCTGCCTTATTATGCTGGCTAGGACCTCCAGTTTAATATCCAAGAGAAATGGTGATTGCAGACATCCTTGTCTTGTTGACATCAGAAGGAAAACTTTCAATAATTCATCTTTGATTATAATATTTGCTATAAGTATATTCTTTATCAGATTAAGGAAGTTCTCTTCTATACCCATTTGCTCAGAGCTTTTGCTTGTTGTAAATGAATATTGTTATCTATTCCATGTGAATGAAAACCTTTTCTGATCTTTTCTGATTGAGATAGAAAAAGAACACAGTTACCAAATCAGTCATCCTATGCCATGTCTCTGAGGCCACAGTAATCTGTTTTAGGAAAGACATCTGACACGGTAGGTGTGGGTTGACTGGGGCTGCTACTCAGTTGAACTTGTAGAAGTCTGCGGTCAGAGTTCGGCATCCATCGGGATTCTGCAGGCTCCTGGATTCTTCATCCTCCTGGTGAACGAAGTAATGACATAAGCGGTATCACCGTATTTGCTTCCTTTAGACCCATAGGGTGACACTTGTCTCTGCCACTCCCCTAGGAGGTAGTCATGCTCTTGGTTTGCTATCTTAGATAGCTTGCGGGGAGGTACTTTCTGAGACTTCTACTTGGATTTCCCCTGTTGTACCTCCCAGACCAAGGGCCTACCGTGAGGCTACGCCAACAGCCAAGTAGGTTAATCCCAATCACACATTTGAGGATGGGGGATATGACCACAGGTAGATCACAGACCCAGCAGACGCACAGTAAGTGGACTTTGGGCAGGAGTCCATTTATTACCAGGCCTCCACTCTCATGGGAGGAATATGGTGATACTTGGGGTCTCTGAGTCTCAATATTAACTCGGGCTCTGTGTCTAGCAACAGTTGTCCAATTTCTTTTTTTAAAAAGATTTTTATTTATTTATTTGACAGAAAGATCACAAGTAGACAGAGGCAGGCAGAGAGAGGGGCGAAGTAGGCTCCCTGCTGAGCAGAGAGCCTGATGTGGGGCTTGATCCCAGGACCCTGAGATCATGACCTGAGACAATGGCAGAGGCTTAACCCACTGAGCCACCCAGGTGCCCCGACACAGTCGTCCAGTGTCTGACTGTATATGGATTGTACACAATAAGCCCAAAAACAGCAGTAGGAAGGACTGGGGCATCATCCCATTGTGCATACTTGCTGTGGAATTCCTTTGACTTGGGTACCTGGCCTTCTCATCTTTCAGTGGTTCCAGTATAAAAATTGGCTCGGGTCCAGAGACGAGGCAAGAGATTGGGACTTTTTATTGGGGTAATTGCCCTGCCTTCAACTCCCTGGGCATCCATTACTGATTTCTTCCATTGAACAAGCTTACCAGCTTCTCATCTCTCTTGTCCCATGTTCTAATGACCTTCTCTATAACTCTGCAGATCTTTGGCTGTTACCGATCTTGCTGATTGTTTCAATAGTTGTGACCCCTGCCGGCTGGGGGTTAAGCATTGCCACCTCTACTGTCTGACAGCCTGTCGCCCCATTGCTGTCAGCAAGCCGGATTCTCTATCAGCCTCTCCTCCTTGCACCCTGCAGCCCCGGCCGACCAAGGAGCCATGGTCACCGCCGCACTGCTGGGTGCCTCCCATAGGCACATTCCTTACGACCTCAGAGTACAGTGTGTCCTCCGGTCCTTCCCGTGAAGCATCCTCATAGGCAGATGTTCTGGTCGTAGGTGTTAGCTTCCTGGGCCCTTTCGTCCCTTCCTCTGCCACTGACCAGGGCATTCCTGGCATCGAAACTTCTCTTTTTGCATATTTTTAGGAGCCATTCCAGTAGAGAGTTTACCGCTTCTCCAGGGATCTTCACCAGAGTGTTAGATCTCAGGAGCAAGCCCCTGGATTCACAGGCTCTTCATTACTCAGTTTTATGGTCAAGTGTCTTGGAGCAGGCACCTTCAGAATCTGTCCCCCGAGTCCTTCCTCTAGTACTTCTTGGCCGGGACTTGCAGTACTTTGGGGTCTAATCCCTGTCTTTCCTTATCAGACCAGCACCTTCCCCCTGGATTATGCTGTTCTTTAACCCTACCTATAGGGCCAATACTTAGTAGGGGGGTGGGAACACATCCGGAGTTGAGGGCTCTGCATTGTTTTTCTAGCCCAGGAGAGCCCTAGCTCTTCCTAGGGAGGGGTGGGCACTTCTGCAGGCTCGGAAGATTCTGAGTTGTCTTAGGGAATCAAAATCTTTGAAGGCCTCTCCCCAAATGCCTCCATCCCACATGTCAGGGTTCCCAATTTTCCCAACTAGGACCCTGCCCATGGCATAACAAATGTGCTTCTGACGGGCATCTGCTCTGCGGTTCAGCCATTGTCTCTTAGACCATAAACTTGGGCTGCCCTGCAGGCCTCCACACCTGGCCTTCAGTTGCCTATTACTTGCCCTCAGCTTTTCATTATCTTCCTATAAATCAGGAGTCAGCAAACTCTTTCTGAAAGGGACAGCTAGTAAATATTTGGGGCCTGCAGGCCATACCGTGCACCTCCGCTGCAGCTTCTCAACTCGGCTTTTGTGAAGGCAGCTTGGCCACGTTGCGTAAGTGAATGGGGATGGCCGTGTGCCGATAAAACTTTATGTACAAAAACAGGCGGCCTCCTGCAGGCAATTGTTCGCCTACCTCTGTGGCAGGGCGTCTGTGGCACTAGCCCCGCCATCCCATCAGCCCAGGCGGAACGCTCGGACACTGCCCGGGGCCACATGCAATGGCGCAGCCACTCTCCGCTGTGCTCTGAGTCACACTCCGCTCTCTGTGTTTTTCTCGAGGTGCATCCATCTTGCCTCAGTTTCAAGTGAACCGGCTCAAGGTGTTTGTAATCGTAATCTTACCTCTTGACCCCTTGTTTCACCTGGGATGTGTGCCTATGTGTTCCCAATATTGTTTAAATGCACCTTCCCTCTTCTCCTTTGATAATTGCCAGAGGTTTGTTAATATCAGGCTTTTCGAAGAATCAGCTTTTGACTTTGCTGATCCCCTCTGCTGTTATGTGTTTCCGCGTCATAAATTCCAGCTGTGGTTTGTGCTATTTTTTCTCTTTCTACTTTCTTTGTGTTGCTTTTTTTCTCTTTGCATTTACTCTTTTTTCCCCTATTACTTAATGCATTATTTTCACCCATTCTTCTTTTTCGAAAAAATAACCCTTAAAGTATATGATTTTTTCCTCCAAGTGCTAGTTCAGGTGCACCTACGTGTCTTGATTGGGAGCATTTCTGTTGGTACTTAGTTCAGTGTATTTTATAATTTTCACTTTTATTTCTTCTGCCAGACTCGTGGCTTGTTGGGAGTATTTTAAAGTTTCCAGATACATGGCAAGAGTGAAGATTTCCATAATATTCTACCTGCAAAACTCTTCCTCTGCGTGGTTTGCTTCCCATCCCTGTCGGATCTTTGTCCACGTTCACCTTCTCAGGAGTTGGTATCTCTCCTTCTGAATTGAATTGTTCATTGATCTGTATTTATCCTCTTTATCTCTAGTAATGGTTTTGGCCTTAAAGTCTATTTTATCCATTTTATTGATTAGTATTTGGAGGATCTCTTTCCATCTTTTTACTTTGAACAGTTCATTTCCTTATGTTTTGTTTTTTTTTTTAACTATGCCAGGTTTAAATAGCGTATCACAACATTTTATTTTTAATCCAGACTCCTAATCCCTTCCTTTAATTTGAAAATTGAGTCTATTTATATTGGCTGTAATTGTTGATCAACTGAATTCATGATTATCATCTAGAACTTTCCGATCGTTCAGAGGTTTTCGTGTGTGTTTCTTTTTATTCTCCTTTCTTTCTGTGTTTTCGATTGATTAAACTTTTCCCTTTTCCACCTTTTCCAAAATTCCTGTGGTTTGGAAGTTGTAGCCTTTATTTCTTCAATGGTTATCGTACAAATGTTAACATAGGTACCGGACTTGCCAGAGTCTGAAGTGACTCAGTAGCTTGGCCAGTCTCTTGAACAATGCAAGACATGCAAGGGACTTAGCGGTGACCAGCCCCCGCCCACACCCTTCTCATCTGTTCTTGCCGGGAATGTGTCGAGTGTATCTTGATTATTTTATATCCCACAAGATAGATACTGTTATCATTCTCATTTGCACAGCTAATACTTTCATCCTTTGTTTCGCAGATGCTCATTGAACACTATGCACTAGGCGCTCGTCTAAGCACTTGGGGTCCACAGCGGTGGCGCAGAGGAAGGCCCCCGCCTTCGTGGGCTTTACATTCCAGCTGGAGGGGTGTCCGATTCTAAATCAGAAATGTAATCTATGCTTAAATTATGTCAGCGCTTAGAAAGGGATAACTCCCCCGGGGGAATGAAAGAAAGGGCCAGTGGAGAGGGGAATGCAAGTAGAGCTATCTATGGGGTGGGGTGCTCAGGGCTGACCTCAGGGAGGCCGTGAGGTCTGAGTGAAGGTTGCAGGGCGGAGGGAGGGAGCCTTGTTCGCCAGTGGAGGAACACGGGAGCGGTGAGGTGGGAGTGTGCTTGGCAAGTTCAGAGTCGGCAGGGAGACCACGGGGGCGGGCAGAGTGAGAGAGGAGAGCGGAGCAGCCAGGAGGTGGAGGACCAGGTCCCGGGGGCTTGCAGGCCGGGCCTTGTAAGGGCTTTGGCTTGCGGCAGCGGGGAGCTGCTGGAGGGATCCGAGCCTAGCAGCCGTGGGACCTGCTCTGTATTTTGAAAGGCTCCAGCCCACTGCAATGTCCACTGTACCCTGGGGGAAGGGGAAAAAGGAGGTTAATAGGCTGTCTGAGTCAGTCTGGGCTGCTGTAACAGACGACCATGGACTGGGTGGATTTTAAATAAATTCCTCTCAGTTGTGGAAACTGGAAGTCTGTGACCAGTATATCCTCATGGTGGGGTTCTGGTGGCAATCCTCTTGTGGGTTACAGGCTGCTAACTTCTTCCTCTATCCTTACGTGGTGGGAAGACGGAGGGGCTCTCTGGGGTCCCTTTATAAGAACACTTATCCCGTTAGAGAAGAATGACCGAATCGCCTCCCCGATGCCTCATCTCCTACTGCCATCGTGTTGGGGTTTGGATTGCAACATATGAATGTGGGGGTATACACATTCAGTCCGCTCGATGAGGGGAGCAGTTAGGAGGTGAATGTAATAATCCAGACAAGAGATCCTGGTGCCTGGGGCCGGGGTGTAGCCAGGCAGATGGTAAGAAGGGGTCTCGTACTGTCTGATCTGAAGGTGGCACACGTGGGTTTCTTCATGGATCAGGTGTGGGGGTGGGCATCAAGCGTGCCCCAGAGGGCTTTGTCCTGAGCAGCTAGAAGATGGAGTAGCCATCCCTGGAGATGGGCAAGCTGTAGGAGGCACAGGTTTGGGGAGCAGAGTGGGAGTTTCATTTCAGACACATTGAACTTGAGATGTTTAAATTCAGCTAGGCAGTTGGATACCCAAGACTGAGGTTTCAAAGGCAGATCCAGGCGTTTGTTTTCGGCCTGAAGCTTATGCAATTTTAAGGACCTTATTTAAGAAGAAAATGCAAAATTGCATAAAAATCAGATACAAGAGAGGCCCAGAAACTTGAGCTCTACTGAGTCTACAGAGAACTGCCTTTCTGGGGTGGGGGAGGGAGAAGTCCGTACCAGAAATAGAAAGGCGTGTGTCTTCAGCACAGAGGTGGTGGTTTTAGTTGTGAAATGTTCAAGTCCTCACCCCCAGTACCTGTGAGTGCGACCTTATTTGGAAATAGGGACTTAGACATACTGAAGTGAGGTGGGCCGTAGCCCCGATGAGACCGGTGTCCTTTATAAGAAGAGGAAGGATGGATGCAGACCCACGGGAGGGCGTGAAATGAAGAGGGCAGAACGTGGCACGATACAGCCAAGCCACAGGCCACCAAGGTTTACCAGCACAGCCCGGACGTGGGGAAGAGACAGGAAGACCCTTCCCCTGAGTCCTCCCAGAGAAGCTGGGCCTGCCGGCCCCTGGAATTCAGTCCAGCCTCCAGAACTGAGAGAGGATACATTTCTGTTGGTGTAAATTGTTCAACTGTGTGGTACACGGCGACCACAGGAATCGGGGTTGGTAAGGGAGGGGGTACGAAAGAAGCAGCCCCAGGGTCAGCCCAGAGGCTCGTGAGGGAAGGGGAAGCTCGCCCCGGTGGGCCGGCTCCCAGGACTCAGCCCCGAGGCCGCAGCGGGAATGAATCCGTGTGGAGCTGGTTTAAGAGGGACGAGGAGAGAGACGGGGGCAGAGAGCGAGGGTCTGCTGAAGGCTGGGCCTTGAGGGGTGGGAAGGAGCAGAGCTTGCAGAGGGGAGAGAAGTTGCTGGAATGTGCCCTTGGTTCTGCCACGTCCTTCCTCACGCCGTATTTCCGCCTCCAGGACCGTCCTTCTGGGACGGCTTTCCCTCTGCCTGAAGCACATTCTCCAGAAACTTCCTTCTTGGAGTCTTATTGGCAGGGAGCCCGCCAGGTTTTGTTGCGGTTTTGTTTTGCTGCTGCAAACATCTTCATTCCCTCCTCCCCCTTGAAAGACTTTTTGGCTGGATGTACGATTTTAGGTTGACAGTTATTCTCTCTCAGCACTGGAAAATATTAGGCCCGTGTCTCCTGGGACGTACGGTTGCAGTTGAGAAATCAGCTGTTGGTCTAATTGTCATTTCTCTTATCCTGACACGGCCGAGGAGCCCCCCCACCCTTCCCTCTGTGGCCCGCGTTCTCCCAACGGCGACTCCGGCGAGGGCTTGCCTTGGCTTTTCCTGGTGGGGCTGCACCGGGCTTCGAGAATCTGCGGATGGCCGGATGCGTCTCCGACCTTCAGAGTTCATGGACATGGTCAGGCAGGCTCAGCCCTACTGCCCGCCTCTCCCCTCCTCCCTCTGCACGCAGACCGCGGCTGGGGCCTCCCCTGCGCGCCTCTTCACCCCGTGTCGCCTCTTCCAGCACCTGCCCTCCGTATCGGCCTTCTCGGTAACACCTTTCGATTTATCTTTCAGTTCACCAATTCTCTCTTTGGCTGCCAAATATTTCCCTTACGTCAAGTTAAGTGTTTATTACTGTTTTTTTTTTTTCCCCCAGAAGTTCTGTTTCCCTTTTACTTCAAATCTGCGCCATCCGTTTCAAGCTTCTCTTGCTCTGTCATCGTCTTTGCCTCCCGTTCTCTTCCTGTGAGCAGACAAAACAAGCCAGGTTTAGCTGCTGCTTCTCATTCCGATATCTGGGTCTTTGCTGTTTTTTGATTTTCAACTTGATTTTGTTCGTGTTGGTTTCCACTTACAGAGGAGCATTTCCTCCTGGGCTCGGTGGTTTCTTGCTTTTCATCTCACGCTCCTAAAACTATAGCAGCAGTCATGTCAGCAGGCAGTGATCCCACGGACAGTGTCCCTGTCCTTCGTGCACGTGCCCGTCCCACCCGCGGAGTGTGGGACCTTCCCTCGACTCTGGGCCGAGGAGCCTCAAGTCAAAGAAGTTGCAGTCACATTTTGGAAAACAAAACAAAACAGAACCCTGAGCCCTTAATTAATAGCTTAATGTAATTTCTAATTATGTTGGGGTTTTTAAATCTTCTTCCCTAGATGAACATAAACTGTGACTAAATATTTTCTGAATAATTAAATTTAATATTTTTAAATAATTAGGACATTGCTGTTGAATTCATAATTAATCATTTTTTTCCCTTTCATGTGAGACCTTTTTCATTAGTGTAAAGAGATTCCAAAATTGTAAACCAAACAGAAGCAAGAGATGCTTCGATGACTTTGAAAATTGTGTCACTTTATGATGCCCTCTTGTGCTGCCTCTGACCAACACCTTTTGTTCTCAGGCTTTAATTTTCTGAGTTGGGAAACTCCTTTAATTTTCCCCTGGGGCTGTCATCTCTGGAATCATAGACCTGAGAAGCTGATGGGGCCGTGGAACTCCATCCCTCCCTAGAGATGAAGCGTCCAGAGAAATGTATTTTTCAACAAATACCAGGTCTGTTTGTGATAATGGGACGGGGAGAGTGTGCCTTTGATCACAGAAGTGGTGCACCGTATCTTCTCTGTGTGAGCCCAAATTCATTGCTGCCGAGGTTCTGTAATGCCAAGTCTTGCAAAAATGTCACTTTAATAGACAATGAAGCAAATTCTCACTTAATGATGAGAATCCCAATACAAAGATGGGCTTTCCCTTTGGTATTATTACGAAAACACGCACAGAGCCGCTACAGTTCCATACTGTATGAAAGGGTAGGCAGTAAAGTCTCCCCCAGGGCCTCCTCCAGACCCCATGCTCCGAGGGGTCTGGCGGGGTGTCCCAGCCCCCCTGCCCTCCTTCCTCACGCTTTCTCCTTTGGTTTCTAGGCAGACAGTGGACACAGAGAGCGCCGTGAGTCTGGTCTTTGTCGTCAGGTTCCCCTTTGGGCCTTTCCGCCAGAAGGGAAGGGGAGGAGCTCACCAGGACGGAGCAGGCGCAAGCTGAGGCTCTGCTCACATCTCCTCTTCCCCTCAGAGCAGCGTGGAGAGGTAGATCTGTCACCTCTGATTCACAGTAAAGGGACGAGGATCTAAGACAGCAAATGCTGGGGCACAGCCACATGGCTAGCTGTCCTCGGAATAAGCCCCAGGCTCCAGGTCACGACCATTTCGGGAGGAGGGGCCTCAAGGTGCCACAAACCTTGGGGAAGAGGTATGTCCCTTCCCTACCTTGAGCTCCCTTAGGCCCTTAGCCCTCTGCCTTGGCAAGGGGACAAGTGCGAGCTCTTCCAAGGGTGCTTCTGGCCCAGATGAGAGCTGGGACCCGAGGTGAAAGCAGCATTTCCTGCAGGAGCCACAAGGGAGCCCAGCAGGGTCTGGGCATTTGGCCTCATAGAACAGAACTTTCATGGCAAATCCAATCTTGCGCACCTGAATTCTAAACGAACCGATTTCCCAGGACAGTGGGTATACAGTAGACAATGTGAATATAAATATAAATAAATAGTATTCCATCACATTTACTCATTGGCTGTGAAGCTGTAAGAGGCAGTATAACTGGTAACGCTCCCCTGTGACGGCCGTCTGTCTGTGACGGCCTTCTGTCTCTGACGGCCGACTGTCTGTGACGTACGGGCTGTACGGCCGAGGCCGGTCACGGTCACGCAGGAGCTGTTTATCCCCTCCCCGTGCCGGATGGTGGCGGAAGGGGAGGCCGTGTCATTGGTGCCCACCAGCGCCCTCCGGGGCCGAGCGGAGCCTGTCGCACGGATTTGGGAGGCCAAGTTGTATTTGACTCATCAGGCTTGAGTTAGAACTCGGGGAGGTCCCGCGCACCAGAGTTTAGGGGGCCCTCAAGCACATGGAGACAGGTCTCCGGACACTTTTACACTCTTAAATTCAATGACCTCAAGGAGCTTTAGATTATGGGGTTATAGCCCTTGACCTTCCCTGTATTTGCATTAAAACTGAAGGAATTTTGGAGGGACTCCTCGTCCTGAGCACTGGGTGACATATGGAACTGTTGACTCACGGTATTGTACACCTGACACTAATATAACACTGTACTTCAGCTATACTGGAATTAAAATAAACACTTAATTTTAAAAAATTGAAGGAATTTAGAAACCCAAGGATACGCAAGCGTTGCACATTCCATGAGCTGACTGTCAGTCCAGCCACATCATCAGTTGGAGAAACCTCTGGAAAACACCGCTGCCCACCAAGGCAAACCGTGTCTGAGGGTCACCACGAGGACAGTATGCGTGCTGACCACACTTTGAGAACCTCTGTCCAAGGCACAGCCCTGGAGAGCTGACCAGAGGGAGCTCTGGTCCAAACCAAGAAAGACTCTGGAACTGTGCTCTGTGTTTGCTGTTCAGGCAGCAAGTGGAAGTGGGGCAAGAGGGCCCACAGTGGGCGCTGCTGGACCGGGGTCTTGGGGGACCCCCACTCTGTCATCCACAGTTCACTGTCAGGAGACTCTCATAAAGGAGCCTTGCACGGACTGGGAACACATGTTTATTTTATGAATGACTTCGGGGAAAGAGGAAAAAAAAAATCATCCAGAATGTCATCCAGGAGGCTGTGTTCTTTTTATTATGTTTTGTCGGTAAACAAAAAAAATTGCCACATTTAATACTTACACCGGTCCCATGGGATTTCTCTGACTAATGTAAAATGACAGTTGTCGCAACATTCTATATAAATACAAGTCTGTTTGCGGGAGCCTGTTCTATTTTTAATGTAAACCACACCTAACTTGCTCTGAAGAATTGTACCCTTGGAATTTAGAGTCCTTTCTGCTGTCTATTCATGGTGCTGCATTGTCTTCGGAGCAGCCCGGAAGAAACCAAAGGCATCCCAAACTTTTTAGTTTAATGTGAGAATTATTCACCTAATTTCCCTGCAGCGATTGTGTTACTTAATTTATTGTTGTGCGGAGCTGTGAGATGATGTAGCTAATGAGTGACACAGTGTACTTGGCGAGCTGATCTATAATTTAGGAGGCCGCTGATGATCTTAGTGCTGTCTGCAGTCTGAGCAGAGCAGGCAGTAAAAATAAAGAATATACTCACAGATTATATAAATATGCGCAAACCCACAGAGTCACGCAGACAATACCTATTAGTAGACTTGTAGCCCCCGTTGGCTACACAAAACATGAACGTAGCTTTCCACCATGAACAGGGAAGGCTGTGTTTTGTAAGTTTCCGCCAGACTCTTCCGCCAGCCCCTGCGAGGACTGTGAGCTCCTGGAGAGCTGGACCAGGGCAAGCATGATGACCTTGGCGTCAGCTCTGCTCCCTCTCGCTTCTCAGCCACTTCTTCCTGCACCTCTTCCAAGGGCGCTAACAGCAGGGTGGCCCTTACGCTAGCAGTGGGGCCCCTAGCTGCTAACTGGCATGTAGTTGCCGAACTTTCAGGGGACTTGAGGTTGGCCCCCTTTGCAGTTTTCAGACAGATCTGGTGAACGTGTGTCCGATTTCGACTCTAGTGGCGATGGTGAGCTTCCCGCACGAGCCTGGGCTCTTGGCAGTTACTGGCCACCCATGGGAATCGACACCAGTGGAATCCCACCTTGTCCTCCTGACAAAGAGGGAAAGACCTGTGGATGGCTCTGATCTGCACCGGGCTCCTGGCAAGAGCTGTTGCTTCTGTGCACCTTCGTCCAAGGTCACACCTGGAAAAAAGCATCCCGAGTGGGTGCAGATAGAACACGCCGTTCTTTCTGCTCTGAAATTCCCTTTGCATTGGGAGATTTCCGGGCAGAGGTCCCGTATTTTGTCAGCGAGAAATGTCATGGGGCTCCTGCCGTGCGCGGCCGTGGGCACCAGGATCTTTGTGTGTGATTCAGACAGACAGCTGGGAAAGGCAAGAGGCCGAGCCTGCATCTTTGCAGGGGTTCTTGACAGCCCCCCGACACCACATTGCAGATTTTCCGATAAATGCATAGATTCCCCGCATGCCCCTGAGCAGCAGCGAGCCTGGCATATTTACATACTATACGTACGAGGTTTAAAAGTCAACTTCAGATTTGGTTTGCCTTTTGCAGTCTCTTAAATAAAGCATTTTTGTAGCCTACTCAAAATCCTCTCTCTGTGTTTACATTTTAATGGGCATTCCAGTGAAATGGAGAATTTTTTTTTTTTATTACTTACATTTATCAAGGGAGGAGGTGTGATGGAAGCAGCCAAATGGAAGGGCTGCCTCTCTTCAGACCACCGGCTTCTCTCCTCAGCAGTGGGCTACGGTCTGATGTCAGCTAAGCTTGCCATTTAGCCAGGCAAGCAGAAAGGGGAGGAAAGGCTATTTTTATTTGGGTTTAAAATATCTATCCCTGAGAGTTTGTAGAATTGTAAAACAGTGCTTTAGATCTCAAACATCACTGAAAGAAATGAACATGTGTAGGGAGAATATTAAATCGCGTTGGCCTGCGTGGAAAGGAAACTCTGCTTCATTTAAGGAGGTTCTGTTCAAGAACTGTCCTTGCTGGAAAAGAAAAGGCGGGGGGAATCCGTGTCCCCGGCAGGGCAGAGAAGCCACTGACCAGTTCCTTGTTGCAAGCGCCCTTGACGAAAGAGCCCCAAGGTGACCTCAACTGCTTGGGGACAGATTTGGTTTCTGTAGCTACCTTAAGGGGACCCCCGTTCAGGTCTTGGGGCACAGAATCTACTTTCTGAAGGGCAGTAGGTTCTTCCGGTGTGGAAACAAATTTCTGCGTCGGCCAGCAGAGAGCCGACGTTAATATCCTCTTGTGTGAAGAGCTCCCTCAGGCCAGGCCGGTCTCCAGGACTTTGATGCAGTGGAACCGCCAATGTCTTAATTTTCCTCCGGGGATGTCTCGCTCTCTCCTCCCTGACATTCCCGGGCGATCCCTAATTAAAGCTACAGATATGGTTTAAAAGTACACTCACCAGATGTTAGTTTAAAATGACCTATAACTGGCAGCAGAGATGGGAGAGGCTAACGGTAGCTGAGGCCTTCCCGTGCCTTTTCCTACACTGTCATTCGGTATGCAAATGAAGCCCAGCAGAATCTCAAAGCCAGCCTTGCCAAGCCATAAAACCAACTGCTTTGAAAGCAATGCATCAGTAATTCTTATCACCTGACATCTGGAGTGCGGGAAAGCTCACTTCCTAACTAGAACATGTCATAGTGTGACTTAGGAGGAAGCTCGGGTTTTGCACGTCGCAGACAGTTTAGACTGATGGATCTGCTTGCTGGAGCCCATACCGCTCCCTTTAGGACAAACCATTTTTTAAACTGAACCCAGGCTCTGAGGTGCGCCTGCCTTGATTTGACTGTCCCCAAACACCACAGAGGAGAAGGATCGCCAGCAAGTCAGAGCCAGCGGCCACCCTTCTGGGGTTCTGTTTTGATTTTTCTGGGAAAGTTCCAATTATGCTTTAAGTGCGTTGGCTCTCCGGCTCTCACGCAGTCCTGGCCTGCCCTGCAAAGCCGAGGGATGAGGAATGCACATTTGGCGATCAATATCGTGGGAACGAGAGAACTCTCTCCCTGAGGACTGAAATTTATAGGCAGCATGCTCCTATCGACACATTTATCAAAGTAAACATATAGGTTAAATTACAGTTTACCCGGCAGCCACCTGTCAGTTCCTGGGGACACCCCCAGTCCCCGAGATGCCCATCAGAACAGCCAAGTGCTCTCCCCTCCGCTCACTGGCAGCTTCCCGGCCGGATGCCCTTGAGCTCGGTCTCAACCAGAGGCTTCCGGGCTCTGTTTAAAAAGATGACCTTGCACTTGAGATTCATGCACATCTCGCTCTGGAGACAAGACCAAGGCCAAGCCCTCACACGGAGGAGAGCGAGGCCGGGGTTTGGACTCCGAGAGGACGGGCAGACACCCACGTGCGCTCCCCTGGGCCGAGCAGGCCGGGGTGAGTCACAGCGCGGGAAATGCTGCCAGTCGGCGGAGGCAGATGTGTTCCCAGATAATGTCGAAAACAAGCCTGCCGCCGCCTTGGTAGTTCAGACACAGACCCAGGTTTACGTTGTAAGTAAAATGCGGTTAAATAAGACTAACCTATCAGTAGCCGAAAAGAGAGCCTGTAAGGCAGACCAGGTACTTCAAAGACATCGTTAAGTATCAGCTAATTAAAATGGAACCACGGGCTCACCAGCTACAGGAACAGGGCTTTCCTGCCTAAGAAGCAGCCTTGTGGTGAGTGCCTGTGATTTTTTTTTCTTCCCCATTTGTTATCCCATAGGGACACACAGCACAAGCCCAGATCGGTCATCCCACCGTCTGTTGCCTCCCCGGACTGGGTGTTGGGCTGGAATACTTGGGATGGTGGTCAAACCGGGGGTTGGGGAGCAGGTGGGAGTTTCCCAGATGGCCCCCCGTGAAGTGCAGTGAGTTGAGCTGCGTAGCTCTGCTGGAGCTGGTAGAGTGCGCCTGTGTGTCGGGGCTGCAGGTCAGGCCGTTCATGAAGCCCAGGGCTGGCTGGGGGGTGGGCTCTGGCTTAGGTACCCAGCTTGGGAAGCCAGCCTTGCTAGAATGGGCTCTGGGGCCCAGAAAAAGCTAACTGACTCACAAGCACAGGCTTGTCTCATAAACTCCTTAGGAATGTCAACGAGGTTTAGAAAGTTTCCTGAGAAATGAAAGGCCTAGACCTGAGGTCAACAAGGCCAGGCCAGTGTGCCATATTGGTGGCCTTTGTTGGTGATCTTTGTTGATCACATTTCTGTGTTTCATGTCCTAAGGAACACAGGATGGATGGGAACATCCTGTTTAGGGCTCAGCGCTGGGCCTGGTTCCCGAAGCTCCCAGAGCCAACTGCGGGGTCCTCTCCTCCTGTCCTTCTGAGTCCCCATGTGTGTCCCAAGGGACCTGAGGCCTCCTTTCACTTGCTTTGAGCGAAAGCTTCTACCCAGGAAGAAGGAAAATGGTGGCAGCAGGGCCCAGAGGCCGGTTTCCCATTTGCCTTGTGCTCCTGAGGCCGCAGAGGCAACAACCAATAAATGACTAAGGCCTTGACCTCTCTGGGGAGTGGCTTAGGCAGCTGGTGGCAGATCGCTGAGCAGGAAGGTGGTGAGTCCACGGTCACCGAGCTGTTCCAGGAGGCCTGGCCTAGAGTTAGTTGATCAGCGCCTGTCGCCTCGTGACCGGCATGGGCGCTGGGGACCTACGAACTCTCTGCGGCCTTTCCAGGTGTCTTTTCAGTCTGCCCCATTACCCGCCTCCTCTGTAAGGGCGCGAAGGGGACTTGGAAAGTGAGGACAGGGCATGTGCAATTGGGAATTGTGATGCTGAATTCCAGTTGTCAACCTGGCTAGGCTGTGGTGCCCAGTTTTTGGTCAAACACCAGCTGCTATGAAGCCACCTGCAGACGTGGGGTGAAGTGGATTGGCCTCCATAGTGTGGGTGGGCCTCGTCCAATCAGTTGAAAGCCTAAGAGAAAAAGATTGAAGTTTCCTGGAGAAGTAATTCTGCCAAATGGTCCATTGCATATACAGACCACATCTCCTTGACCCATTCGTGAGAGGAAGAACATTTGGGCTCTCTGCATAGTTTGACTAACGTTGCTAATGCTGTAAACTTTGGAGTGCAGGCGCCCCTTCAAATCGGTGCTTTTGTGTCCTTGGGGTAAGCACCTAGTAGCACCATTGCTGGGTCATAGGGTAGCCCTGTTTTTAACTTTCTGAGGATCCTCCCTACTGTTTTCCAGCGCGGCTGTGCCAGCTTGCCTTCCTGCCGTCAGTGTAAGAGGATAAAGAGAAAGCCAGGCGAGGGCGGGTCACTTCAGATACAGAGCTCAGGGAAGACCTCTCTGAAAAGGTGACATGTGGTGGGAACTTTGGCCATCATTTTTCAGAGGGGTCTCCAAGAGGCTAGGCGACTCACCCAAAATGGCAGGTCTACACAGCAAGCACCAGCCTGTCCGCCTCCGGGGCCTGTCCTGTTCTGCGTACCCATTCGGGGTTCTGCCCGCATTTCCCCTTCTCAGACCACTTCCATACTCACCTCTCTGCTTGGGGTCCTTAGTCTCTTTTCTTTTTTCCTGCAGACACAGTGAGGAGCAGATATTCAGGGCCTGACCGCGGGGCCCACAGCCAATGATGGGGCTCCAAACACTGCCCCGTCCTGGGAGGCAGCAGACCTGTCCTGGAAAGGGCCAGGCGATGAATACCGTCAGCTTGGCGGCCCTGTGGTCTCTGTTGCAGCTCTTCAACCTTGCTGCTATGGCGCAAAATCGGCCATGATTACATAAGCAAATGGACAGGGCTGTGCTCCTGGAAAGCTTTATGGAGATGGGCAGTAGGCTGGGTTCGGCCCAGGGACCAGCTTTGGCCAACTTCTGCTCTGGTTGGCATTTCTGCTGTTCTGCAAGGACTTCCCAAGGAAGCCGAGATTGAAGGGAGGCCTGACATTCTCGGTCTCGCCCTTCAGCATCCGGAAAGAGCTCTGTGAGGTGTTTCACCCGGCTGGATGCCCCCAGAGCAAGAGGATGAAGTCGGAGCCCTGTCTGACACGCAGGCACAACTCTGCGGAGAGACCCAGATGAAGGGAGGTCCCAGGAAGCCGCCTGTCCTGTGCGGTTGCTTTCTCCCACGGGCCACTAATGACGTCATCCTTTTGTCCATCTGTCCATCTGCCTGTCCCTGCATAAGTTCTCCCTTCGATCTGTGCGTGCATCGGTCCAGCCACCACGTACGCACACGTGCATGCATCCTGCCTTTTGTCCATCCGTCCCTCCAGCCACTCCTCTACCCACCCAGCCCTCCGGCCGTGCCTCCATCCGTTCCACCGTAAACAGTACACACCTACCTCACTCCTTCTATCCGTCCACCCATCCACCCACTCCCCCTAACGTATATGCATCCATCCATGCATCCATTTATCCATCCATCCATCCATCATCCAAACACACACACACACACAAATATATCTATATACAACTACCTTATTCCTTCTACCCATCCACCACTGCCCCCAGCACACATGCATGCACTCGTACATGCAACCTTCCATCCATCCATCCATCCGTCCATCACCTCATTCACAAATATGTCCTCAGATCCTACCTGGCACCAGGCCATGAATTAGGCCACAGGACTTCAGTGGAGACCAGGACACAGTTTCTGCTCTCAAGGAGCTCACTCCATGAAAATACTCACATAACCCGTCAACTAAGGGAGTGAATGCTGTGATAAAGAGATGGCGGGGGGTAGCCTGGGGTGTTGGCTGGAGCCCTTATCACCCCAGAAGCCTTCACTTCTTAGGCCAAGCCAAGACTCACTCCCATCGTCTGTCACACTTTTAAGGACACCAGCTCCTTGACTCCAAAGGATCTCTGAGGTCAAGTTTTCCTAGGTCTGTGGGCCAGCCTGTGTCCTGGGCTCTGGATCATAGTCCAAGGCAGGCAGGGACCTGCCTCTCAGCTGTACAGAGCCCTCGGCTGCCCTGAGGTTTAGAGTGGGAAGAAGAGTTAGTTCCCAAGGACACAGGGACGGTGCCGGGGAATGTCTGGCAGGTGGGGTTGGGGAGGGTGGCCATGAGGAAGAGAAGCAAAGTCACCTCTGTCCTCTCACCCATGGAAACAGGTGACCAGCAAATGTCTGGTGAGCAGAATGGGACACCCTCCAGGAAGTGGGGAGCAGCTGTCCTCGTGTCCAGTGAATTGAAAATATTTCCTTTCTCTTTGTTATCTAGGAGCACACAAAGTAGGCTGGAGATTGTTTTCAGTAACAAAGGCTAGGCTGAGCTCTCTTGTTAGGGGAGTCCATTTCTCCCCCTGAATTGAGCTGTCGCCCAGTGTGGAGCACCCCCCCCCCGCCCCGCACCCCCCACAAATGCCGGTGAGAGCAGCCCTGGCTGGTATTTGCCAGCCTGGGGTTCCCGCGGCTGCCACCCGCCCAATGTCTGCGTGATTGTTCCGCTGTGGGCATCGTCTGTGTGTGCGGTATCTTCAGACAGGCTGCGCCCAGTGGGCTGGCCAGGGTCCAGTGCTTTCTCTCCAAAGAACTCAGAATCGTGACTGTCTCATCCCCATGGGAGAAATGAGATGTGGTGTCTCTGCCCCAGGCGGGAAGCAGAATTAGAGCAAGGATTTGGGAAGGAGCTCTGGGCCGGCCTCCTGGGAGCCGCGAGGGCGAGCGGGGCAGGCCAGCCCGTGGGCCCGCTGCTCCATGCCGCCCGGAGCCCACTGTGCCGGAGAGCGGGCACCGGCTGTCTCGCTTCTCCGTGTGGTTGGGAGCACGTCGTGGACAGCGAGCGTGTCTGCTCTGTCCTCGGGCAGTTTTGCGCGGTTACCTCATTTCAACTTCGCGCCGACCCTGTAAGGGAGGTGCTGCCAGCAGCTGTATTTTGCAAATAAGGAAAGTGAGGCATACATGTTTCTTCCTTCAGGAAAATGGGTTGCATCCGAGTCTGCCCCCGGGTGCTGTTGGAGCCCCCATAGGGGGCGTCTCTGGAGTGGCCGTGGGTCTTGGGTGGCCCGGAGTGGTGGGCAGGGTGCTATGGCCAGGTGTGACCCCAGAAGACCTCCAGAGTCCGTGGTCTGTCCAGAGACAGCGGGACGGATATGGAGGCCAGGGGTCCTCTGGGCTTCCTTGGGGTAGGGAGGTAGGCCCCTGCCACCCTTCCGGCCCTGACCCCACTGGCCACTCCTCTTGTGGTCTCCAGGGCTGCCCTGGTGAGCCACCGCAGTGTCACGGCATAGGATTTGGGTTTTTTCCCGCTGAACCGGGCCCACATGGCACTGATTTGTACCCTGTTCCACGTGTGCTTATGGGAGTGGGGCTTGGGCCATGGGGAAGACGTGCAGCTGGAGAGCTGTGAGGTCTGGGATGGGAAGAAGGGAATCCCCGTGCTCACGGCGAGGTGCCCGCAGTGACCCTGGAAGAATGTTCCTCATTCTTACAATCCTACAACGCTTAGAATCCTCAAATACAGGGCTGGAGCCACGTTAGGAAACAAGTGACCTAACCCCTATCTAGGAAACAGAAGGAGAAGAGGCAAGAGGAAGAGGGAAGGCGGATGCTGTCCGACTCACCCAGCAGGTCACTGCGGTGACGACCGACTCACCCAGCGGGTCACTGCGGTGACGACCGACTCACCCAGCGGGTCACTGCGGTGACGACCGACTCACTCACCCAGCGGGTCACTGCGGTGACGACCGACTCACCCAGCGGGTCACTGCGGTGACGACCGACTCACTCACCCAGCGGGTCACTGCGGTGACGACCGACTCACCCAGCGGGTCACTGCGGTGACGACCGACTCACGCAGCGGGTCACGGCGGTGACGACCGACTCACTCACCCAGCGGGTCACTGCGGTGACGACCGACTCACCCAGCGGGTCACTGCGGTGACGACCGACTCACCCAGCGGGTCACTGCGGTGACGACCGACTCACCCACCCAGCGGGTCACTGCGGTGACGACCGACTCACCCAGCGGGTCACTGCGGTGACGACAGACTCACTCACCCAGCGGGTCACTGCGGTGACGACCGACTCACTCACCCAGCGGGTCACTGCGGTGACGACCGACTCACCCAGCGGGTCACTGCGGTGACGACCGACTCACTCACCCAGCGGGTCACTGCGGTGACGACCGACTCACCCAGCGGGTCACTGCGGTGACGACCGACTCACCCAGCGGGTCACTGCGGTGACGACCGACTCACCCACCCAGCGGGTCACTGCGGTGACGACCGACTCACCCAGCGGGTCACTGCGGTGACGACCGACTCACTCACCCAGCGGGTCACTGCGGTGACGACCGACTCACTCACCCAGCGGGTCACTGCGGTGACGACCGACTCACTCACCCAGCGGGTCACTGCGGTGACGACCGACTCACCCAGCGGGTCACTACGGTGACGACCGACTCACTCACCCAGCGGGTCACTGCGGTGACGACCGACTCACCCAGTGGGTCACTGCGGTGACGACCGACTCACTCACCCAGCGGGTCACTGCGGTGACGACCGACTCACCCACCCAGCGGGTCACTGCGGTGACGACCGACTCACCCACCCAGCGGGTCACTGCGGTGACGACCGACTCACCCAGCGGGTCACTGCGGTGACGACCGACTCACTCACCCAGCGGGTCACTGCGGTGACGACCGACTCACCCAGCGGGTCACTGCGGTGACGACCGACTCACTCACCCAGCGGGTCACTGCGGTGACGACCGACTCACCCAGCGGGTCACTACGGTGACGACCGACTCACTCACCCAGCGGGTCACTGCGGTGACGACCGACTCACTCACCCAGCGGGTCACTGCGGTGATGACCGACCGACTCACCCAGCGGGTCACTGCGGTGACGACCGACTCACCCAGCGGGTCACTGCGGTGACGACCGACTCACCCAGCGGGTCACTGCGGTGACGACCGACTCACCCCGCGGGTCACTGCGGTGACGACCGACTCACCCAGCGGGTCACTGCGGTGACGACCGACTCACCCAGCGGGTCACTGCGGTGACGACCGACTCACTCACCCAGCGGGTCACTGCGGTGACGACCGACTCACTCACCCAGCGGGTCACTGCGGTGACGACCGACTCACTCACCCAGCGGGTCACTGCGGTGACGACCGACTCACTCACCCAGCGGGTCACTGCGGTGACGACCGACTCACCCAGCGGGTCACTGCGGTGACGACCGACTCACTCACCCAGCGGGTCACTGCGGTGACGACCGACTCACCCAGCGGGTCACTGCGGTGACGACCGACTCACCCAGCGGGTCACTGCGGTGACGACCGACTCACCCACCCAGCGGGTCACTGCGGTGACGACCGACTCACCCAGCGGGTCACTGCGGTGACGACCGACTCACTCACCCAGCGGGTCACTGCGGTGACGACCGACTCACTCACCCAGCGGGTCACTGCGGTGACGACCGACTCACCCAGCGGGTCACTGCGGTGACGACCGACTCACTCACCCAGCGGGTCACTGCGGTGACGACCGACTCACCCAGCGGGTCACTGCGGTGACGACCGACTCACCCACCCAGCGGGTCACTGCGGTGACGACCGACTCACCCAGCGGGTCACTGCGGTGACGACCGACTCACCCAGCGGGTCACTGCGGTGACGACCGACTCACTCACCCAGCGGGTCACTGCGGTGACGACCGACTCACTCAGCGGGTCACTGCGGTGACGACCGACTCACTCAGCGGGTCACTGCGGTGACGACCGACTCACTCACCCAGCGGGTCACTGCGGTGACGACCGACTCACCCAGCGGGTCACTGCGGTGACGACCGACTCACCCAGCGGGTCACTGCGGTGACGACCGACTCACCCAGCGGGTCACTGCGGTGACGACCGACTCACTCACCCAGCGGGTCACTGCGGTGACGACCGACTCACTCACCCAGCGGGTCACTGCGGTGACGACCGACTCACTCACCCAGCGGGTCACTGCGGTGACGACCGACTCACTCACCCAGCGGGTCACTGCGGTGACGACCGACTCACTCACCCAGCGGGTCACTGCGGTGACGACCGACTCACTCACCCAGCGGGTCACTGCGGTGACGACCGACTCACTCACCCAGCGGGTCACTGCGGTGACGACCGACTCACTCACCCAGCGGGTCACTGCGGTGACGACCGACTCACTCACCCAGCGGGTCACTGCGGTGACGACCGACTCACTCACCCAGCGGGTCACTGCGGTGACGACCGACTCACTCACCCAGCGGGTCACTGCGGTGACGACCGACTCACTCACCCAGCGGGTCACTGCGGTGACGACCGACTCACTCACCCAGCGGGTCACTGCGGTGACGACCGACTCACCCAGCGGGTCACTACGGTGACGACCGACTCACTCACCCAGCGGGTCACTGCGGTGACGACCGACTCACCCAGTGGGTCACTGCGGTGACGACCGACTCACTCACCCAGCGGGTCACTGCGGTGACGACCGACTCACCCAGCGGGTCACTGCGGTGACGACCGACTCACCCAGCGGGTCACTGCGGTGACGACCGACTCACCCAGCGGGTCACTGCGGTGACGACCGACTCACCCAGCGGGTCACTGCGGTGACGACCGACTCACCCAGCGGGTCACTGCGGTGACGACCGACTCACCCAGCGGGTCACTGCGGTGACGACCGACTCACCCAGCGGGTCACTGCGGTGACGACCGACTCACCCAGCGGGTCACTGCGGTGACGACCGACTCACCCAGCGGGTCACTGCGGTGACGACCGACTCACCCAGCGGGTCACTGCGGTGACGACCGACTCACTCACCCAGCGGGTCACTGCGGTGACGACCGACTCACCCAGCGGGTCACTGCGGTGACGACCGACTCACCCAGCGGGTCACTGCGGTGACTAGACCCTTGGGCAGCTTGAAGTTGGAGCCGCCTCGGGCCAGGGCTGCTCGGCCGGTGGGCACACTGTCTTCCTCCCTGGCTGTTTTCCACAAGCCTATGCCTGTCTCTCGAGAACCATTTCCCGTGTTTCCTGGGAGCCCCTGTCAGACGCGGGTCTCCTTGCTCCTGTGAAGGTCTGAAGCGAGTGCCCAGCGCGCTCCGCGGGCGCTGCTTCCGCTGCCCAGCATCTCACAGCTCTGGTCGTCAGCTCCTTCTCCCTGACCCCGCACACTGCTAAAATATTGTCCTGCGGATAGGAGATGAAAAGGGTACAACCTTATTTCTTCAATGATCGCCCAATCTAGCCCAGAGGTATAATAAAACCCCAAACTTTCCTTTCAGGAATCATCTTTTATAAGTAATATCTTTCCACGTTAAGTGGTAGGCACACAATTGTAAAATAAAACACAAGACTCAGTGACTCCAGGTGGCTTGGGGCGGGGAGGGTGAGAAAAGGCTGCCTTTCATGGTGGTGAGCTTACAGGGAGCCAGCCTTCCTGGATTGTGGGGTGCATGGCACCTGGCGGTGATCGATCACTTATGCTCTGTCGCCCAAAGCTAGAGGCTCCTGCCTGGGCCATCTTGGCCATCCCCCTGCAGTTAGGTGGGGTGGGAGCCTTGGATATCTGTCTAGTAGAGGATTTGCTTTTAAAAGAGTGGTGAAAAGAGTAATGGGATTAATTATTATCTTATTCCCCGACGCTCTGTTATTATTTACTTTGGAGAATTCCTTTAACCACTATAATAACAGATGCATCTACCTTCGTGCTCTGTGGGGGGGTACCCCATCTCTCCCCCACCTCTCTGTCTCCCACAGATTATCAGGATCTTGCATCACACTTACCTTTCCTTATCACTGTTGGGATAGTTTCAGGCTTATCATTTATACCTGTATCCCTATAAAAATGTGTGTGGTAGTTTTGCCTACTTATTTGTTTTTAAGCTTTGCCTATTTTTGAACTTTATGTCACCAAGACCTGCTATGTTGGTGCATAGCCATGGGGTGTGTGTGTGTGTGTGTGTGTGAGTCTCATTTTTCACAGCTGTATAATATTCCACTGGAAGGTCTCTGCTGCAATTTACCTCACTCTTCCCTTGCCTGCGGGCATCTGTTGTTTCCAGTTCAGCACTGCCAGTGCCTCTGTGTGTATGTGTGTGTGTCCCCTGGTATCCTTGGACAGGAGTCCCAGGTGGGGTGCCCAGTCATCTACTGTTGTGACACAAACCATCCCACCATCCCACACAACCACACCATGTGTGCTGCTCCCAAGGATCAGAGGGGGTGGCTTAAGTGGTTGGGGCTGGTCTAGCACCTCTCTGTGCCCAGAGTCCAGGACCTCTCCTCACAGGCTTTTCACCTCACCTCTTCCGGCACGGCAACTTGGGGCTCCTGGTGCAGGTTTTCATGGATGCTTCTGATGGTCAACTCTGAAGTCTCAGCCCGGCACTCCCACCATGTTCTGTTGGTGGAGCCAGTTGCTGGGTCAGCCCAGGTCCAAGGGCAGAGCCACTGGGTTTCCCAGAGGAGGGGCAGCAAGTGGTTCTCTTTAGTGGAACCCACAGGGCTGGCAAATACTCATCTTCATAAGTCAACCCAAGTTATTTTCCAGTGATTGTATCATCAACAGTCCCCCCCAGCAATGCAGAAGTGATTCCCAAGGTCTCTACCCTCTACAGACCTTGTCAGATTCTTAGTTGGTATCAGCTGAATGTGTGTAAAATGGGATCTGGCCATGACCTTATTTGCATTTCCCTAATCGTGAGTGAGGTGGGGCATCTCCTCATACAATTACCAGCCACGTGTTTCTCCTTTTTCCTTTTCAAGTCTTTTGCCCATTTTTCTATTCAGTTGCCTCTTTCTTATCATAAGAATTATTTATATTTTCTTGAAGCAAAGCCTTTTTCCTTTTGGGTTTCAAATAGCTTTTGTTTTCCAGTTTGTAGCTTTTCAGTTTCTTTAAGGTATCTTTTGATAAACAGAATTTCTCGCTTTTGAAATAGGCGAATTTATCAATATTTTATCTCATGGCTAGCACTTTTTAATCTTCTTTAAGAAAGAAATCCTTCCCTGTCTCAAAGTCAGAAAGATGTTCACCACAATTTTCCTTGAAGTTTTAAGTTTTGGCTGCTGACGAGGATTAATGTCTAGGAGCTGTCATCACTAAGCTGAATTTTAAAGCATTGGCTGCAGTCACTCTGGTTGTCATATTGTCACTGACCTTCCCTGCTTTCTGCTCCCAGACACATGTGGAGAAGCCCAGTGTGCGTCGGTGGGAAGATGCAGGACGGAGAGTCATCAGGACTGTGGGGTCCTGAGCAGGCATGTTGGGTGTGCCTTGTGGTGGGGGGGCAGGGGTCCCTGCTGGAGGCTTCCCCGTCGTGGTCAGCCACACTGAAGCCCTAAATGCCAGGGAAGCCCAGTGGGGGCTGCTTTTACAAGTTAAGCTGGAGTAGGGCCTTTGGCAGTGGTAACCTGGGGCTTTTAGCGCAGTTAATGGTATGAGGGTTCGAAGCCTTGCGGGGAGTTAGTCTGTCTCTTACCCAAGAGTCAGAAGGTATTTCCCTGGAGGCCGGGAACTGAGAGGAGAAAAGAGCACGGATGTCCGGGATTCTGGTCCCGGGGCCGCCTCTCCTTGCCGTGTGACCTTAGGTCATTCTCCCTCTCTGATAGTCAAGATACTTCTTTTTAGAATGGAGGGGACCATCGGTGGCCCGGACAGTCTCTCGGTCTGTCCCCTTGCGAGTGGTCTCTGGGTCGATGACAGCAGCAGATGTTTGATGACGCTGCCCTGCCTCACGCCGAGGACATGCGACTGGAGCAAGAAGAGCCCAAGACTGAGCTTCAAGTGTAAGCAGCCGGCAGCTCGCACTCATGCGTTCCTTGGTTCATTCATTACTTCTATTTAAATTCTGTTAATTAACATCCAGTGTATTAGTTTCAGAGGTAGAGGTCAGTGATTCATGAGTTGCATGTAACACCCCGCGCTTTACATCACGTGCCCGTCGCCCCGCTACCCATCCCCCTTCCTGCCCGTCGCCCCGTTACCCATCCCCCCCCCCTCTGGAAACCCTCCGTTTGTTCCCTACAACAAAGGGAGTCTCTCATGGTTTGTCTGCCACTCTGATTTTGTCTAATTTTATTTTTCCCTCCCGTCCCCTATGATCCTCCGTTTTGTTTCTTAAATTCCACAATTATCGTATGATAATTGTCTTTCTCTGATGGACTTATTTCACTCAGCATAAGACCCTCTAGTCCCATCCACATTGTTACAAAGGGCAAGATTTCATTTCTTTTTCTTTTCTTTTTTTTTTTTTTTTGATGGCTGAGTAATTTCCACTGTATGTATAGACCACATCTTTATCCATTCATCTGTCAATGGACATCTGGGCTCTTTCCGTAGTTAGACTATTGTGGACATTGCTGCTATAAACATTGGGGAGCAGGTTCCCCTTTGGATCCATACCTTTGTATCCTTTGGGTAAATACCTGGTAGTGCAATTGCTCGGTGGTAGGGATAGCTCTATTTTTTAACATTTTGAGGCGGCACCAGTTTGCATTCCCACCAGCAGTCCGTTTCCTCTGCACCCTCACCAACATCTGTCGTTTTCTGACGTGGTAATTTTAGCCATTCTGACGGGTGTGAGGTGGTGTCTCATTGTGGTTTTGATGTGTATTTCCCTAATGCCGAGTGATGCTGAGCATTTTTTCGTGTGTCTGTTGGCCATTTGTGTGCCTTCTTTGCAAAAATGTCCGTTCATGTTCTCTGTCCATTTCTTGACTGGATTATTTGTTCTGCGGATGTTGAGTTTGATAATTACTTTATAGATTTTGGATACTAGCCCTTTATCTGATAAGACATTTGCAAACATCTGCTCCCATCCTATTGGTTGTCTTTTGGTTTTGTCTGCTGTTCCCTTTGCTGTGCAAAAGCTCTTTATCCTGATGAAGTCCCATGGTTCATTTTTGCTTTTGTTTCCCTTGCCTTTGGAGACGTGTCTAGCAAGAAGTTGTGCAGGGCCGAGGTCAGGGAGGTTGCTGCCTATGTTCTCTTCATGGATTTTGATGTTTTCTTGTCTCACATTGAGGTTTTTCATCCATTTTGAGTTTATTTTTGTGTACGCTGTAAGAAAATGATACAGTTTCATTCTTCTGCACGTGGCTGTCCAATTTCCCCAACACCATTTGTTGAAGAGACTGTCTTTTTTCCATTGGACATTCTTTCCCGCCTTGTCAAAGATTAGTTGACCATAGAGTTGAGGGTCCATACCTGGGCTCTGTGTTCTGCTCCATTGATCTATGTGTCTGTTTCTGTGCCAGTACCACACTGTCCTGATGATGACGGCTTCATAATAGAGCCCGAAGTCCGGAATTGTGATGCCACGAGCTCTGGTTTTCTTTTTCAACATTCCTTTGGGTATTCAGCAACTTTTCTTGTTCCATACAAATGTTAGGATTATGTGCTCCAGCTGTGTTATCAACAGAGCTTGCACTGAATGTGCACATTACTCTGGGTAGCACAGACATTTTACAATATTTGTTTTTCTAATCCATGAGTGCAGAGTTTTTCCATTTCTTTGTGTCTTCCTCAATTTCTCTCATGAGTGTTCTATAGTTTTCTGAGTACAGATCTTTAACCTTTTTGGCTAGGTTTATTCCTAGGTATCTTATGGGTTTTGGTGCAATTGTAAATGGGACTGATTCCTTAATTTCTCTTTCTTCTGTCTCATTGTTTGTGTATGAAAATGCAACTGGTTTCTGTGCATTGACTTTATAGAAAGCTTGCTTCTTAATTGGGCATTACCTCCCTACTGTTTAGAATCACTGCCCCCTGGGAGAGGCTCATGTGCCCCGATGAGCCTGGCCAGTGAGATTTTCTTTCTGGGTATTTACCATAATCATCAAGTATTGTTTTGAAAATTTGAAGTATCTTGTTTTGTTTTCTATCCTTGAGTTTGTTTCCAGCTTTACTGAGGTACAATTTACAAATGAAAATGGCATGTATTTAAGGTGTACACGGCGATCAGTTGCTCTGTGTATCTGTTGCGGGGGTTCCCACCATCAGGTTAATTAACACACCTGTCACCTCGCATGCTTAGCATTTGGGACCCCATCAGCAACATTCAAGGGCACAAAACGCAGTGTTATTAACCGTAGTCACCGTGCCAGCCACCGGATCCTCAGGACTTATGCATCTCATCCCTGGAAGCTTGTACCCTTTACCAGCCTCTCCCCATTTCTCCCACCCAGAAATATTTTTTAAGTGGGATTTTTGAGGAAGAGAGCTGACAGTGAAACTGGGGCCTCAGAAATGGGGCCGGGCTCACTGCGGGGAGATGGCTCAGCCTCGCAGCTCCTGGCCTGGTGGAAGGCAGCTCTGTCTGAGCTCTGACCTCCCCCTGCGGGCTGTTGGTTGTCTGCCCGAGGCCATGGGGCCCCTCAGGCAGGTACCCGTTCCCATGCATCCTAGGGGACCTGGAGGTCCTCCTGGGGGCAGCTGGGAGCCTGGTGTCCTCGTTGCCCTCCTCAGCCGTCACGTGTGGAAGCACAGAGTGAATGGGGCAGACAGCCCTGGTGCCCCCTCCACCTCCGCGGGGTGACCTGGCCTGCGCAGAGAGCCTCGGAAAGGCCGCATGCGCCCTTCCAGCTCCAAGCTATTTATGGCAGCCAGGAGGGAGCTACGTCATCTCCGTGCTGAGTCTCAGGAACGCTCCTTGGAGAGAAGAATGGTGATCCATTCTAAAAACACAATAAATAGCTTGGAGTTTGTCCCCTGCATTGCTGGCCCGTCCCCGTTCAGCCTTTTTCCTAGAAATCTACAGTGGGGCTTGCACTGTCCCATCAGGAAGGGGTCTCGAGGCTCACCCCCCGTTTTCTCAGGTGGCAGCTGGGCCCCACTGAGGAAGGCCACAGAGATGGCACCCAAGGCAGACATGGGGCCCCGTCACCCACCTCTGCTATTGCACCCACCCTCTGGGTCACGGCCACAAAGTTACGTTTTGTAAAAAGTGTCCTTTTGGTAGCAAGGGGCCACGACTTGCTCAGAGAGCTTGTACTCATGGCAAATCGCCACAAACTGGGTGGTTTAAAAGAGGAGGAAAATATTCCGTCTCCGTGTAGGAGGCCCGATGTCCAAACCAGGGTGCGGGGAGGGTTGCTTCCTTCCAGGAGCTCTGCAGGAGAATCTAATCTCTGCCTCTCTTCTGCCTTCCCTCCGGGCACCTGCCAGCAACCCCTGCTGCCCTGGGGATCATTGGCCCATCACCCCGCGTCTGCCTCCATGTTCCCTGACTTCTCTGTGTCTCTAAGTGTCCTTTTCTGCCCCTTGTAAAGACATCCTCATTGTACTAAGGGACCATCCTCATCCAGTGTGTCATCTCTGTCCCTTCCTACATCTGCAAAGACCCTATTCCCAAGCGAGGTCCCTGCCAGAGAGTCAGAGCGGCTGCCTTAGGAGGAACTCATGGCCAAGGCCGTGGGAACAGGGGCAGCTCTGGGGGGTGAGCTGGGGGCCATACCCCTCTTCCACATCAGCACAGGGGACACTGTTGGGCCTGTGGCAAGAGGGGCTGGGGTCCTGGGCATGGCCCCTCCGAAGAGGCAGGGACGGGAGGCACGGCGTAGAGAGCGGCTGCGTGTTCTTGCCCGAGAACCTCAGGGACCAGGGTCCACAAGGTGGGCTGGTCAAATAGTCAGTTACCTGACACATGTTCAGGTTTACTCCAGTCTGAGGGAGAGAGACATAGATAATAGGGACCTGAGAAAAGCAGCCCCCGGGAATGTTCTAGCATTAGTCAGGGTCTCATTCATTCCTTAGATTCAGAACAGTGACCTCCAGGGATGCCACGAGCCCAGGACTATCCAAGAAAGAGGGAGCCACAGGCCCTGCCCTGCAGCCCTCATTAGACAGGAAGGGATGTCTAAGATCGAGGAAAAGCTCTCGAGCCGCTCGCCTGGACGCCTGACAGTTATCCACTCCTCATTTCCTGACTCTCGGGTCTTCTTGGGGCCTTCCCGGAGCCTCTGTATTAGCTTGGTGCCTGCAGCAGTGAAGCCTTCTTGTCACCTGCTCATACGGATGGTCCTCTTGCTGTGTGCCAGAGACACCGTCCTGGGGAATATCACATCCCCGTGCTGTGGGCTTAAAGACAGCAGATCCGCGCTGGTAGGAACGTAAAAGTCATTCCCATTCTCCTCGAGTGTATGTTAATGACACCACGGAATCGTGATAATTAGATGAAGCATCATTTCACGCCAGCGCCCGTGTGCTTTCCATTTATTCATCGTCATTTCTTTCTCCAAAGTCAGCAAAATGGAGACCGGCACAGTTTCCCAAAGCATCTGAGGAGAGGAGTTTCCCGCGACTGTTAATTACTGCCTTATGAGCCCGTTGTTCCTGACATTGACCTCCAGCCTCTCTGGGGATCTAAGGAAAACACACTCTCCTGCCTGTCTCCTCTGTCCCTCCCTTCCCAGGAGGGGATGGCCTCTGATGCTGGCCTGTGCCTCAGCACAGCCCCTAAGTGGGAGCTTAGCACCATAGACCCTGGGGCTTAAGCAACTGAGCCTGGTTTTCCCTGGGTTCTGGAAGCCAGATATCTGAGATCAAGGAGTAGGGATTGGGAGGGTCCTTCTGGGACCTCTCTCTGTGGCACTGCAGATGGCCGTCCCCTCCCTGTGTCCTCCCAGGGCTGTCCCTCTGTGCGTGCCTGTGTCCCGAACTCCTCTTCTTAAAAGCACACCAGTCCTGTGGGATACTTACCCATATGACCTCAGTTTACCCTAATCACCTCGTAATTTTTTTTTTTTTGGATTTATGTATTTTAGGGAGAGAGTGTGAGTGCGTGTGCGTCCGTATGCAGGGGGAGGACGAAGGGAAGGAGAGAGAATCTCAAGCAAATTCTCACTGAGCGCAGAGCCTGACTTGGGAATCGATCCCAGGACTCTGAGATCGTGAACCAAAATCAAGAGCCACCTGCTTAACTGACTGAGCCACCCAGGTGCCCTCCCTGTCACCTCTGTAAAGACCGTGGGACCCAATAGAGTCACACTGTGGCACTGGGGGTTAGAACTTAAGCATGTGAATTTGGGAAGACGCTTTAGCCCATAACGCACATTGAGTTCCCCTGTGGGAGGCTTTTCTGGACAAGTGGGCTTCTCCGTGAGCTGCTTTTTTTCTGGGGGTACCGCACTTCCCAGCTGAGTCTGTCGGCCCCCACCTGATGGCTGATCTCACCCCCTTTCATCTCAAAAGTGTTTTGTTTGGGCAGGACATCACACAGTCCCACTTCTGGGTGGAGTTGGGCATAGTCCTGCTTGGGGAGAATCAGATGGCCTGTGGACAGTTTTTCCCACCCTCAGGGTTGCGTCAGAGGTAGACGCATCGGGGCTATGAGGCCATGAAGTGTCCGCGCTTTGTGTTAGGAACTGACCGGGCGCTAGATTTCTTTTTTCTTAATCTGAAAAGTTGGCCAGCTCTTAGTGCTGGCTACGATACTCCACGTCTATATCCACGTTCTTTTATTATCTGTATAGTGATCCTGTAGCGGGTGTACTATCATGATCCCCAGTGTCCTTATGGGCTGTGGAAACTTGAATTCAGAGAGGTTAAGTAACATGGTCAGTGTCGCATAGCAAGTAACCGGCATATTGGATTTAAACCCAAGTTGTTTTGACTCTAAAGCCCGTGCCATTCATCATGGACTCCCAGGTAACTCAGAGCAAACCCTTCACCCCGTCTAGGACTATACTGGGTTCTCTTCCCTATGAAATAAACAGAGATGACAGAACCAGGATGCGGAGCCTGGGATGCTGGTTCTTCTTTTTGAAGTTTTCATTTAAATTCCATTCGGTTAACATACAGGGTACTATTGGTTTGGGGGGTACCATTTAGAGACTGAACACGTCCCCACATCACCCAGCACTCATCACAAGTGCCCCCCTTCATCTGCACCCCTGTTCCCCTCCCACACCCCCTCTTTCTTGGTGACCATCAGGATGTTCTCAGGTAGTTAATACGAGTCTGTTTCTTAGCCTCTTTCTCTCTCTTTGCCCTTTGCTCGTCTCTTTGTTGGTTCTTGTTTTAGCTTGCTGGGGCTGCCATGGCACAGGACCGCAAACCGGGTGGTTTAACCAACAGGAGTTTACTGTCTCATGTTTCTGGAGGCCAGAGTCTGAATTCAGGGTGTTGGGAGGGTTGGTTCTTTCTGAGGCCCCAGGGGAAGAGCGCCTCCTAGGCTACTGTCCCAGCTCCTCACAGCCTCCGGCGTTGTTGGGCGAGTAGACCGTCTTCTCTCTATGCCTTCATCACATCTTTTTTCCACGTGTGTCTTTCTCTGTGTCTAAGTTTCTCCTATTTATTTATTTATTTATTTATTTATCTATCTATCTAATGGCTTTTTATTGGGTGTTTGCTAGCATTAGGCATTGTGTTGTTGCTGTTTAAAGATTTTATTTATTTATTTGACAGACAGAGATCACAAGTAGGCAGAGAGGCAGGCAGAGAGAGAGGAAGGGAAGCAGGCTCCCTGCTGAGCAGAGAGCCCGATGCGGGCCTCGATCCCAGGACCCTGAGATCATGACCTGAGCTGAAGGCAGAGGCTTAACCCACTGAGCCACCCAGGCGCCCCGTGTTTCCCCTTTTTAGTAAGGATGTCAGTCATGTTGGAATAAGGCCTAACGATCTCATCTTAACTTGATGTTCTGCAGACTCTTTCCAGATAAGGTCACGACCACAGGTACTGGGACTTAGAACCTATACAGGGGAGCCCCTAACAGCACTGAAGCAAGAGGCGTGTATATCCCCACTTTCCAGTACGCGACGGTGTGCCGTGTGCCTTCCGGGCCTTTCAGCCAAGGCCCAACAGGCCTGCTCTGGGCAGGACTTTCGTAGGCATCTCAGTGTGGGCTCGCCCTGGAGTCTGACTTGGGGGAGGGCCCCTTTCCAAGCGTCTCCCCCACGGATCTTCCAGAAGCCCTTCTTTCTTGGCTGGGCCTGTAACCCTTCACAAGGCCCCAGTCCAGCCTTCTGGAGAAGGATGCTCTCTCCTGTGTGCCCCCTGAGCACCCACTGGCCTCTGCCTTAGCACCCTTCCTTCCCCCAGCCGGCTCCCTGCCCTGAGTGCAGCTCAGTGCATGGAACTCTGAGTCCACACTTTGCCTGAGGCCCCGGGAAGGCGCCCGTGGTGGGTGCGACATGCTGGTGCTGCGTTTCGCATGGTCCTCTGACTCCCTATCACACAGGCCCAGAGCCCTTAAGGGCCCTTCCCTGATTCCCTGCGAACACAGTCACACGATCCCTGACCTGGGGGGGGGACCTGAAATCTTGTTTTGATTTCATTCATTTCCCCTCCCTTGGTCCAGGAGGGCTCTCAGGTGGGCCAAGTGCAGTAGAGTTGGCTTTGGGGCATCACCGGTAGGAAGCAGCCTTTGAACAGTCCCGTGATGGCTGATTGTTACTCCCCCGCTGGCAAGCCCCCCTCCCCGGCTGTCAGGAAAGTTCCTTTCTTTTCTTTATAGGCAGCCAAAGTCCATTTCCCAGGACGCCTGCGTTTGTATCAAACCACGGGTACGGAATTGTGCGTGGGACAGGGGAGGATTACACAAATCCTCGAAATCCTAACAATGTGTGTACACACGTGTGAACATGTGGGTGTGTGTGTAAGCCCAACACATACCAGACAGAGCACTTCTTGGAACTGGGTCTCTGTCCCACCAGATTCTGCTAGGACCTGTTGTTCCCTCACTGAGTGGAAGCCCGCGTGCTTAGTGGAAGGCTGTCCCCACATGTGGCCCCAGCTGCTGGCTGCGTCCCACCCCCCCAATGCCTGTGGTGGGAAGGGTCCCTGTTGTCCCTCGGAGCACTGTGGCAGAGGCCAACCTCAGCATCCTTAGACCCCAGGAAGGTAGGGGCGAGGCAGCATGAATTCTGAGACTTGACACAGACAAGGCCACCTTCCAAGGGGAGCATTTTCTGCAGGAGAGAGTCCAAGTGGCCTTGCACTTTTCCCAGGCACCGGCCTGATGTCTGAAGGATTACTTTCATTTGGGGACTGTGCAGAGCTAGTGCAGCGTTCTGCCAGTTAATCTTAGTGCTGCGCGGGGTGCTCGGGGAGCTGGAAACAGCCAGGTAGGAAGTTCTGGCAGAATGAAGGCCAGACAAGCCTCCAGGCTCCTGACCCAGCCACAAGGATGAGGCTGCTCTGTGAGAAAGGGCCATGGCCCCTCCAAACTCAGACAGGGAGGGAGTCCCACCACCCAGGAAAGTTCCCTCTAGTAGAGACACCTCAGGGGGCCCTGCCTGGTCTGCAGTGGATGGTCAGGCCCCATGGCTATGCCCTGAACCCGCCTGCACGCATGCTGATCCTGTCACAGACGTGGAAACGGAGACTGGGCGAACATCGATCTGGTCAGCGCATCACGCCCTTGTGCCTACGTGTCCACTCAGAGTGGGTCTGCCCAGGGGCCTTCAAGGGGCAAGGGTCATTTGGGAAGCCTTGGAACTCTGCATTTGGAGCTGTGCATAAATCCCAGAGTTGCGGGATAAGATCCGATGGCGGTATATTATTTGGGCTTGACATTTATGGCAAGTATAAACAGGACGTTATTACTACCAAATCATGAGCCTCCGACCAAGGGGAAGGCAGTGAGCAGAGAGCTCATGCAAGTGAGAGGGAAGTTTTTATACAAAAGAGAACAAAGTGATATGCTCCCGCTTTTAATACTACTGCTATAAAACAGGGAAGCGCAGAGCAGAAAATTGAAACCATCAGGAAAGTGTCAGGTCCGGGGCAGCCAAGATGAAAGTCGCCACTGATGAAATTAGGGAGCTGGCGCGCCTTGAGGGGTCGCCGGTTCCCCTAGAGAGGAAAGGGGGGAAGGATGGAGGAGGGCGGGGAGAGGGGAAGTGGGGAAGGGGAGAGAGAAGGCCGGAGAAGAGCAGAAGAGGCAGGAGCCACCAGATCCCGGGGGAGGGAGGAGAGAAATGCACTCGTTGTTGATTTTTCCGGTGGTCACTGCTGACATGGGTTTACTAGTCCCTTCCAGGGGAAGGGGGCATCACTTTCCTCACCTGGGTGGCTTGACCATGTGCGTGCCTTGACACCTCCTAAAAAGGGTCCTTGAACAGATGCCTTGGGCTGTGGGCTCCAAAGACCAGGTGTGCTGCGGAAGTCTGCAGGTCCGTCTGTCCAGGTGCCTGCCCATCCCCCCGGATTTGAACATCTGGATAACGTGTAGACCTTCTGGTTCTTTCCCATGTGGGGAAGTGGGAGCAGAGTGGGATCTCAGTATGGGCTCGCCCTGAGGTCTATCTCAGGGACAGGGGAAAGGGGGACCCCTTTCCAAATGTCTAACCCATGGATCCTTCGGAAGGGGCACCTCCCTTCTGGCTGGACCCGTTGCCTGTGGCCAGGCCCCACTCTTGAGGGAAAAAAGCAGGAAGCTGGAGAGGAGGTCTCTTTCCCCTCTGAGTGGGCCAGCCTCTCCACAGAACAGAGATGGAGGTCCAGAGCAACGCGCCCCTGCCCCTTGGCGTTGGCACAGTAGGTCAAGATGGCCACGGATGTCCGTGAAGCGTCTGGAGGCTCCGGGCACTGATGAGACACTCAAGGCCACCACCTTGCCCACCTGGGGAAAGGAACCTTGGTGGTCAGCCGGGGTCGCGGTGTGACCTCAGCCACATTACGTGACCACAGGTGACAGTTTTGTCATCGTTCACCATTGTTCGCACTCTGCCTCACCCGCACGACACACCAAATGCCCGTCTACGCTGGGAAGCCCAGTTTACTTCCCCAGCCCTGCCCTCTTCCCTGAAGCCCAGACAACCAGCTCGTGCCTCCTTCCCTTCGTCCTCGGGGGCCGGCAGGCCTCTCAAACTTACTCGAACCCGATGGAACTCTCCCAGATTTCCACCCAGCTCACTTCCTCCAGCTCATCCGCACCCACATGCCGCCATTTTCTCCAAAAGCCCAAGAGGCATCCTGGGTTTTGACTTTTCCTCTTCTCCCTCGAGTGATGGCTCAGCCAACCCGACAGCCCCATCCCTAGTCCGCGCGCTGCTTCCCACCCTGGCGAGCCCTCTGCTGAGACGCCCCGCCGCTCCCTCGGCTCTAGCCTCGCTGGTCTCGGGTGCGGCAACCCTCACCGTCTCGAAGGCTGGAGAGCGCTCGGGGAGAGACCGTGGAATAGTGGCGGCCCCGTGGCAGGGCTGCGGTCTCTCGGATGGGCGGCCAGGTTTGGGAGCGATGGACATCAAGGCCTGAGGGGTGCCTGGCTGCGGCGGGCTTCTTCCTTCTGGTTGTCTTTCCTACGTGACTGAGGGACATGCCTAGGAAGAGGTGGGTGCACCTTCCAGGCAGTTTCTGGGGCCTCCGTGGAGGCTTCGGGCTGGGGCCCCCGTGCCCTTGGAGGCAGGCCAGGCACTGCTGTGCAGCACACCTGGGCACCCGCTGTGGAATTTTCCAGCCCGGCGCTGGGCTTTGGCTGTCCTCATTTTGGCTCCGTCCGGAGTTGAGCCTCACCTGGTGATCTGGAGTGAGACCCGCCTCTACGCATGTTCTCCGCAGACCCTCATCCTGCCCAAGATGCCTGTGGAATCCACAGAGGTGCTCTTCTCTGTGGTGGCTTCTACCCCCACCTCCTCAAACCCCCAAGTCTAAGTGAAGGGGGAGCCCTCACCCTCCGGGCCATCTGGGAGGATGCCTGTCCACGGGGCTCCCTCCACCATGCCGGGCTCAGCTCTGCTGGAACCCAGGCTGCTCCGATCCTGGTGGCTGCTTTCGCAGGGAAATGGTACAACACTGGTGAGGAGCAGGGCCCGTGGAGTCGCGTAGCCCCAGGTCCAGATCTTGCCTCTTCTTCCACTCACTGGGTCAAGGACAAGGTGCTTGACCTCTCTGAGCCCGAGTCTCCTCCTCTGTGATGGGGCCACTGCAGTGCCTGCCTCCTGGGGTCGGGTGAGCTCCAAGGTCATGTTCCCTGCTGCTGTGACCTTCCACACACCGTACATCGTCATCTTCATGACGGCCCTGCCCGTGACATCCCCACCCGGGCCTCCGGCCAGGTCATGGTGGATGCAGGCTCCCCGGAGCCCATCTGTTCTGGCATCTTCTGGGTCCAGGTGAAGGATGTTGCTGTACACAGACCCTATTAGTGCTTCGGGGGCTTTCGGTCCGTAGGGGAGCTGGGGATAAAACGAAGGTCCCCATGAGGTTACCCGGCGTCATAAGCATCCAGCCTCGGAAGGAGAGGACTCTTCTAGGATTCTCCACCTCCCTTTCTTTCTACCCCTAACAGCAGCAGCCGTTCCCGGGAGCCCAGGACCCCATCTCCTTTCCCAGACCTTGTCCTTTTGGTTCATGAGCGGCCCTCCAGGGCTTCCGGTGAGAGAAGGAAGGGGTGTCTAGGGTTGGGGAGCAGCACAAGAGAGGAACTAAGTTGCCTAGATTCTGGGGTCTCAGAATCTAGGTACAGCCCCTCCCAGCTGGGCAACCTCGAGCAAGTCGCTTCACCTCCCTGGGCGCCAGTTCCCTGGTTTGCGAAGTGGGATAACGATCCCCGCCCGGGGCATGTTCAGTCCTTCATTTCACGGATGTGGCGGGGAGTGACGATGCCTGGACCAGGGCGTCCACAGGGCTGTGCCGCCCTGGAGGCTTCACCCTTTATCCAGAGGGTTCTGGAGAGCCGTAGAGGTGTTTTGGGTTGTTTGTTTTCATTATTTGTATGCATATCATTAGTCTGTGCTTCTAAAAGGCAGAACGAGACACATCCACACATTTAACGGAGGGTCCAGCATACGGGAGGTCCTCGGGCATCCTAACTCCTCCCAGTACATTCCCTGGGACACTCGCTGTGGGACCAGCAGCCGACCTTCCTAATTGGAGCTGTTTGTACCCGTTCGGGCAGCTCTACTTCAGAGAGAACGGCTAGATCTCTAGTGCCAGGCCCTCGGGCCACCTCTGCGCAGGGCAATGAGATCCGAGGAGGGGTTCTGAAACAGTGCTGGGGGTCAGAGAGAGGACGGGTGCTCCTCTGAGGTTGGGGGTCTGGTGTTCCTGGTGGGGGTGGGGACGAGGGTCCCGGGGCGACCCTGGCTCACATGCTGCGTCGCGGCCAAGGCTACCCGAGTGCGGGGACCTGTCTCTGGGCCCAGAAAACACAAGCAGTTCTTTGCACTTTTACTGAATTTACCAGTTTGATGCAATCAAGTTCAGAGCATTTTAAACTCAAAGGGAATTCAAATTTTATTTCTAAGCTCTCGCTTCTGAATTTTTTAAAAAGTTGTTTTTAGTTTGAAGACATCGCTCTTCTTCTACTTCTGTTTCCTCCCGTCTGTCCTCTGCTTCTACTTCTCGCCCTTTGAGCTCCTTCTGGGGGAAGCTTGGCCGGGAAACCTGCCCATCTCTGCCGCCGCAGTCACCAGCCACACCACCGAGGCGGGTCTTACATTTCTTTCTTCTTCTCTTTGCCACGGTTCTCTCCTTCCCTCCCTCCCCCTCCTGCCTCTGGTTCTCCCTGTGGTCTGCCCTCCCTTCCTCTCTTTTTCTTTCTCTCCGTTCCCTCGTTCCCTCGCTGGCCTGGCCTGGGCTAAGCACAGCTTAAAGCCTAGAGATGTGAATTTGAATACCGGCTCTGCAGCCTCTTGACTTCGTGACCTTGGCCGGTGGCTTAACCCCTCCACCCCTGGGTTTCCATGCCTGACAAATGGGAGCCGCAGTAAGACTTCTGGCCTGCTGGACTTTCTGGAAGGTTCAGGGGAAAACACCTAGCTCAGGAGACAGGAAGGTTTTTATCTAGAAGTCGCTTCACAAGACGTCTGTGAAGCCTCCTTTCGTGGCAGCTCTTGAAGGCCTCACCCAGAGTCGCACGGCCTAGGGGATGACAGCGGATTGTGCTCGATGCCCCTGCCAGGAGACGTAGCTCCTGGCTGAGCCGTGCAGAGAGCCAGCCCCTTGTCCCACCTTGGAAGTGCGCCCCTCCTTCCCTTGCTTCCCTCAGAGGCGGCTCTTTCTTGGAATTCATGTGTTGCCTCCCAGGGTCTTGTGAGTCATGCTTCTGGAGGTTTCTATGGGTCTCTTCCCTTTAATTTGGAGAAGTCCCTTGGTAAGCTTCCATTTAGCGTCCAAGCAGGTTCTTCGCTCCACCCTGAAACCAGGGGGAGATCATCCGTCATCTTCCCTGGAAAGCTCTTGTCATCCTTGGCATGTCTTTGGACGGTTGCCAACAGGGTCTGCTGTTTTCTGGGCTGTGCTGAGGCTGGGGGCATGAGAGGGTTTGTGGGCTCATCCTCAGGATGAAGGTCTAAGCCCGGATCTTTGGGAGGCTGATGGACACAGAAAACATCCCCTTTTCCAGGCTTCTCCATGTTTCTCTGCCAGTGAAGGGTGACGGGGAAGGCTGTGGTCGGCGGTCACGGGGAACAAGGCAGCCGTAGCCTGGGCACTTCTGTTCTCTGTTGGAGGAGGTGGGATCTCCAGTTGCTTTTCTGAATCTGTAGCTAAAAACCTTGACTTGATAAATGAGATGTGACCTTGAAGTAAATGTGCCTATTATCTAGAAGTCATGGAAGCAGATATTAAAAATGGACTTCATTTATTTCACGAGGAGTTGGAGCATGTCAAGCTTCTCATAATTAGTAATAAACTCATCTCTGCTTGATGACTTTTTACACTGTTTGTATTTTTTATTGATGTAGTCACGCTCAGGTGCCCGTCACTTCAGCAGGCCGGGATGGGGCTGCTCACGGTGCAGAGTTTTATTTCCCCCCAGGAGATGCTGTGGTCTCTCCACATCCAGTGCTTCCCCTTCCCCACCTCGCCTCCGCGGCTCCTTCTTCCCCACACTCAGACTCGCCCCTTCAGGCTTGGCTGCCTCCGCGAGCTTGCAGAGAGACATCTCAGGTGCTGGAGAGAAATACGTTTGCCTTCCTGCTTGTGTTAGCTGGCCATTCCCATGTGCCGTGGTAGGCGCCCGGTCAGGGGAAATGCTGCTGTTGCCAGGCAAAATGAGGCCTCGGGGTCCTGTGTACGGGGCTCCTTGCCACGAAGTGTGTTGTTTATGGACATGCAGGTCACCCTGGCTTAGTCTCTTCTGCCCCGTGGTGACACCATGTCTCTGACCAGCATTTGTAGTTAAGAAAGAGATAGAAGGTCTGCAAGCCCCAGGGACCAGGAGCCTAGCAGCTTTGGCTATAGCATGTCACCCTTCAGCAACCCAAAAGGCACAGAGGGAGGTGGGGACCTCTCTAGAATTTTCTGGAAGGCTTCCCTGTCTGCAGAGGCTGGGGCGGGCAGGCTCAACTGTGTGCAGGAGGGATCTTGTCCTAGGGCCTCTTGGCTCCTACTCCATCCCTATAGCCCTGTTCCCAGCTGTGAGGCCAAAAGATCCCTGTCCAGTGAGACTCTGGGGTCGGAAGATGGCCAGCCTTTTCTCTTCCCTGTGCCGCATGTGGGGGCCATGGAAGGTCTGAGAAGGACCTGTCGTTCCCAGGACAGAGGAGGTGGTGGCTGGCCTTGCTGAATTGTGGTCTGAAAGAGGCTGGAGAACCCTGTGTTTCTGATGCCCCCTTGGTGCTTCTCATGGGAGCCAAGCAGGAAGAGACGGACTCGGGCAGCCCATCCCTCTAGACCTGGGGCTCAGGACATCCTCCCTGTGCACGTGGCTCCCACTCCTTGCAGCCCTTGCTGCCAGCCCACTCGTTCATTCCCTCCCCCGCTCGCCTTCTGCAGCTGGTTTTTACCTCTGCTGTAGCAAAAAACATTCTTGACCATTGTCATTTGCAGAGACAAGGTGTCCTGCAAATCCTTTTGCGGTGGGCCATACCCACTGAGCTGGTTCAGGGGAAGCGGTCTGTGTTCCTGGAATGTCAGCTCTGAGAGGGAGGAGGGTAGCGTGTGTGCGTGACATGCAGACAGGAGAAAACACCCGCTTCCAGAACCAGGGTCCAGATGGGCTTTTCTAAAGCGGGTGTCTCGAGCAGCCTGGACTGCAAAGCTCCAAGGACCCAGAGGCTCAACCGCACACGTTTCTCCTCCCCCAGGCCTAGAGGCTGCGAGCCCAAGATCAAGGTGTTGGCAGGGTTGGGTCCTTCAAAGGCCGGGAGGGAGACTCTGTTCTGGGCCTTGCCCCAGCTTCTGGTGGTGTCCTGGCATCTTTGGCTTGCAGAAGCCTCGCCCCCATCTTTGCCTTCGTCTTTACACCGCCTTGTCCCGGGGCGCATGTCTGTGTCCATATTTCCCATGTTTATAAGGACCCCAGTCATATTGGATTAGGGCCCATCCTAATGACCGCATTTTAACTTGATTACGTCTACAAGGACCCTATCTCCAAAGGAGGTCAGATTCTAAGAACCTGGGGGTTAGGGGATCTAACATATGAATTTTAGGAGGGATACGATTTGACCCCTAACAGCTGAGAAAGAGAAAATTCTCCCTATGGACATGGAAGCTGGAATGCACCAAAGAAGTGGGTTTAGGCAGTGATTTCCCCAAGGACGAGCCCAGTGGCCCCTGTGCTGAGACAGTGGAGGGTGTAGGACAGAGGAGACAGGCTCGCGTAAACCATAGTTTGAGCCTCGGGTCTATTGCTTACCAGCCTGTGACCTCGGTTGGGTGACGTAACTTCTCCAGAGGCTCCATGTCCTGTCTGTTAAATGGGATAACCACCCCCTTGAAGGGCAGCTACAGAGCAGAGACCATGTCCTTGTGCCTCTGCTCTGCCGGGAGCATGGTAGATGCTCACAGACTTTGTGTGTGTTCCTCCCTCACCCCCGAGACCGTGTGACCCCCCAAGGGGCTTCTGTCTGTTCCCCTCCCCCTTAGCCTCATCCTCACCAGGCCGGGCGGTATGCTCGGTACAAGGATCAGCAACGAGGGAAGATGCGTGAGCTCCTGCCACGCGGGCCACCTTCTCTCTGCCAGGTCCGTCCATAGCCACTTGGCAGTCAGGGCACACCACGGCTTGGTTGAAGGGAGTTTACTGCTGAACTTAATAGGGTCGTTTTCTGCAGCACATAAATCTGTCTGTGCTCAGCTGAGGTTCCCAGGCGGCTGGTACCCAGCCATTGTTAATGGGACTTACCCCTGGAAAATGGGGCTGTGGGTGTTAGAGCTTTGCTCTGGAGGTTTCCTCCTCGGGAGGGGATCCAGCTAATGGAGGACCTAGTGATAAAAGCTCAGTCTCTGGTCGCTGTCTGCCAGCCAGGCCAAGGGATTGCCTTCAACAGGAAAAAGGAGGACACGGTGTTTAGAATCTGTGGCCTTTCATTGTAACAAGTTGCCACCATTGGGCTGAACCAAAGGGGTGGGCGCCCTAGTTTCTCTGAATGTACACTCACTCATTCTTTTGTTCGATGAAACTCCCCTGAGCTCCTAGCTCGGGCCAGGCCTGTCACCAGCACTAGGGATACGAAGGTGAACAGGACAGAGATGAGCCCCAGGCCCATGGGACTTAGAGCCAAGCAGAGGACCTTCAGGATACAGGGTGGTGGTCGCCTCCCCAGGGGAAGAAAACTTTACATGGGACAGCACCCTCTGGCTGACACCCAGTGGGTAAGCTGAGGCCGGCCAGGCTGGGACAGGGTCTACAGAACCCAAGAACCCCAAGGATTTGCGTCCTCTTCCTTCAAGGACTTCTGTGATTCTCATTGTTTACAGTCGAAGGAACTGGAATATGCAGGTCCTATGTACCCAGTCACCAAAGTGACTTTCCCACAGCTCGCCTTTTTGAAAAAGTCAAGGTGAATCTCATTCCATGCAATAAATATTAACCTGGGAGGTTGGGGGTACATTAAACTTTTATACGTCACAATCAATTTCTTATGCAAGAGCGGACTTGCTGCTGGTTAGAGGAGTCTGGGGTGAAAGCTCCCCTGGTGGGAGCCATCCCACTCAGTTCCTCCAGGCAGGGTCCAGGTACATGACCTGTCTTCCATACTCCGCAACCTTCCCTCGCTTTCTGCATCTCTGACCCAATTCCCAACGCCCTGAGGCGGCCCCTCTGCCTTGGCTCCTCCTTGAGGAGGAGTCCCCCGATTCCACTCACTTCCTAAATGCATAGGCCCTCATCCACCTGTCATGGAAAACCACCCGTGAAACTTTTCTCTCTATTTGGGCACGACTAGGTGGCCAAGAGTCTCACCTCTTCCCCAGTGACCCAGGTTCCTCGCTGGGCGGTCCACTCGTCCTCTGTCTGCTTCATGCCCCAGTCACGTGACACTGTAACTTACACTTACTCCATCTCATCGGCCTTCCTCTGATGGGGGCGTTGGGGGGCACGGCTCCTCGGGGCGGAGGAGATGGGTGGGACACAACAGAGGGAACATGACGGCTTGTGCCAACCCACCTGGATGACGAGGACTCTTTATAGTGGTTGGAGCGTTTCGGGGAAGTTTCTTAAGGCAGACATATGCCACGTTGGAAACCCATGGGACGTGGGTGGTGTGCGCCGTGCCCTTGGCTGCCCCACGCCCTTGGCCAAGCATCGTCACAGATGAAACTCACTCATTGTATCCCCCACGGACCTGGGCTGGGCTGTTTCTCTTTCGTCCATTTTACTCCGTGATTAATATCTTTTTTAATGTTCAGCCGTGGTGAATTCTTAATAAATTATTTTGTAACACATTGAAATCACTTTGTAAGCTTTTTGTTAACACCTTTAAGAGGCCGCCAGCTATGAAATATTACTTCATCATTTTCCTGTGCCGGACATTTGATGTGATGCTGGTGTCTGAGAGGTTGTTAATAAGTAACAAATGGAGGAACAATCTGGGGGGCGACCTTTTGTAGAACATCCTCTGTCAGCTGAACTTCACTTAATCCTTCCTTTCCCACTGTCTCCTGCCTTTCAGGGTAAGGCGGTTTGCAGGTCAGGTGGTTTGGTTCCTGCCGGTGCGTGGAATTTCCGAAGGGTGGGGGACGCGACGTCAGATGGTGGCCTTCTCCCTTGGGACCCTAGGGGGATTCGAGCCTTCGAGCCTGGGGATAGCAGGTCTATTTGGGGCCTCGCCAGTGTGGGAGGGAGGCGGTCTTCTATCTGCGTAACTCCGGGTGAGGATGAGGTCCCACTGACCTCAACAATAAGCATCTGTTATCCTGGGGAACCTCAGAAAGAGCAAGACAGACGTGGGAACCCTGGCCTCTTGGCTGAAGCCTCGTAAACCAGGAGGGCCCCGTAAGCATCGCAGCTCCAGCCTGTGCTATAGGAGGCGTGGGGGCTGCTCTGGCAGCAGAGTTCGGGGAGAGGGAGCGAGGAGAGGCTTCCCTGAGGACGGAAGGGAGAAGGGAAGACCTAGGAGATGAGTAGAACATTCTCGGTGCTATGGGAGAGGGGCATCTTGCTGGGTCAAGCACTGAGGCTCCAGAATGCCACCTGTCTGTGGTTCCTGGGTTGTCCAGAGGAAACATGGCTTTCAGCATCTGCCAGAGTCCCTGGCCAGAAGCAGAGGCCCTGTATGGGTCTGTGGAAAGAAGCAATGAGTGCACGAGCCACCAGCAAACCACGAGTTTCCCATCGGTCCAGTGCTGCTGCTGGCGGTGTGGTCTGTCGTGGGTGACCCCCCGGTCTGCGTTCGGCTAAAAATGGAGGACTGTGAGTCATCCCAGACGGTGACCTCCAGGGCTCTGAACTGAGGGAGCAACAGTGACATTGAGGCAGCGCACAGTTGGCTTCGAGGTGGGGCCCCATGACGACTGGCCCAGGGTAGGGGCCGTGGTCCCCACAGGTCTCAGGGAAGGAAGCCCTCGGTGTCTTCCACACTCTATAAGGAGGCCTGGCCTCAGGCGCTTGGCTGCCTCCTCCTGTGAGTGGGTTTAATGGTGAACCTGCAATACCAACTCAGGCATCTGAAAATCACCCAAAAATTTATTTCTAGAGTTTTATTTCCTCAAATCCTGAATAGATCACATTTTATTGTTGAATACCGAAATCTCATTACTTTCGGAAGTGCTATTACTAGGCTATTACTAGAAAGGAATTCCTCTCTCCTCTTCTGATTAAAACCTCCTGTTCATATTTAAAAAATAATTTCAGACCTTTCTATTTTATTATTATTTTTTTTAATGCTTCTGAACGTCTGAATGTGCAGAAAAGCTGCTCTCCCAGGGCCTAATGCCCGGGTGTGGCCGCATCTGGGTTGGTTGGCAGAGGGAAGTCCCCCGGGGCTGGGATGCCGGACCCCCTTCTGAAGTCCGGGCAGGGTGGCACCGTCTCGCCTTTCTCCCTTGGGTGCCTCATCAGGCTGTGGCTGTGCGCGCTGACGGGACATCAGCTGCTCAGCCAGGCCCCGGCGATGGCTCCCCTTGTCGCTGCCTTGAGCCAGCTCTGGAGTGACTTGCCAGCAAGACCACTCTGGGAAAGCTCACCAGATACTGTGGAATTTGGCCTTGGCACTGACTGGCGAACCCAGGGTAGCTGGCTTAGCCTTCCCGGAGGGAGGTCAGGCCCCCGGGGCAGGGGAGCGATGGAAAGCGCTCCTCCTCCTCCTGGCACTCCCACCTTGCACTAAGGCGTCCGGCTTCCCTGCTCTGACTCTCCGAGGCTCCGTGGGGCTCACACGCCCCCTCCCGTGCTCGGCTCACCACGTGCTTTCCCCTGCGGGCCCCTGTTTGCTGTAATTCTGGTGGGCTCAGCACAGCTGTCAGCCCGGGGCTCAGAAAGCGTGAGATAGACGGCGGAGTGAGCAGCGGCACCCACGAGGCCGGCTGCCGGGGGGCGGGGGGGATTCTCACAGAGAGGGGAGCTTAGGACTTCTTTAGGGCCGGGGCCGTGTTTTTGGCACATCTGGTTCTCCCAGGGCAAACGCTTCCTCCTTGGTGAACGGCGGCAGGCCCACCTTCCTCCCTTTCCTTCGCTCTTGGCCACTCCCCTGACCCAAACCCGGAGGCACGCTTCCCTGTGGACACCCGTGTTAGCGTCGCAGCCCGGGGCGGAGACCGCGTGGCTAAGTGTGCGTGGGGGTTGCGACGGACGGAGGAAGGAAACGCCAGTCCCCGCCGGCGAGAGCAGGTGGCAAAGCCATCCCTCCTCTCCAGGGGCTGCTGCTGCTCCGACGCCTTGGCCAGAGCCGGGAACAGCTCCGTGGCCCCCACCACAGGCACCGCTCGGGTGCACACGCGGCTCGAATTCTTCTCTGGACTCTCGGCAGATGGAATTATTTACAGCTGCAGGGCCAAGATTTCCCTGCTCCGCAGATGAGCTGTGGTGAGGAAATCCATGTTCTCTGCCTGCAGAGAGCTGATTCCCTCCCCGCTGGTGCTCAGGGGCACGGCTGTGGACGCTGGCATCTCCGCGGGCAAGCTGGCATCCAGGCGCCCGTATCCGCAATGAAGGCGCCCAGACACAGGGCGACAGAGCCGCCAGCGCCCGCCTCCTGTGCCAACGAGAGACCCGCCAGCCAGGCTGCCCTCTGTAGCCTCCCTCCCCGGGACAGACCAGGGGCAGCACCCTGCTTCTGATACGACCCATCCATCTGGGTCACTGGTTCCAGAAGCTGGTTTTTGATGGAGTTTCACGGTCATCTCGCTTCTGGTTATGCAAAATCTGACCTCTGCCCTCGTCTCTGGGTCCCTTCCCTTCTCCTCAACCCCACGCCGCCTGCTTCTTCATCTCTGGGCCATTCTTTCCTCTTAAAAAAAAAAAATCCTGCTGACAGGACCTTTCTTACTTGTCATTTTGGAGATCATCAACAAATTCTATAGAGAGGTGACCTCCATGATGAGACAGAAACGGGGAGTTGGACGGGACCCAAGCCGAGGAGCTGGAGCGCTCCTGACTGGCAAGGTGACATTGTGTGTCATATCAGCATTCATGGCCAGCGCTCTTCTCCTCGGAGAGTAATTATTTCTTTCAGAGCGAAAGGTCCAATTTGCTGTAAAGAACAGAGCCCCAGGTAAAACGGAAGAGCTCGCTCTAAGCTCCCTTGACATAACGGACCCGACTGCCCCCGTCCCGGCTCGGCTTCAAACTCTACATCATAATGACCATTCCGCCAGATTTATTATGTTTATTTGTACTTCCTTTCCGTCATAACACATTAGGGCAGCTGTGCAGTCCTCCGGCGAGGCCGACCCGGCGGCTGGGGCTGAGCTCCCGGCCGGCTCTGGGCAGCCCCCAGATGGGCCCTGCGGGGAAATGCCGGGAGGCCCATGGTGCTCTGCCCTCTGCTGTTGTCCCCCGATCCTGGGCCAGTACAAGGAGAAGAGTTGGACCACATCTAGGGCCCTGGGTGCCAACACCGTAGTAGACCCTGTTCACGGAGGGCTCACCCTGGCCCAGACCCTCAGCAGACCCTCAGCCCTGGTCTCCCTGGGTCCAGACAGCTGACCCACGAAGCAGCTTTCCAGGGCCATTTGATGGACGGGCTGGCACAGCCTTTGCAGCCACCCAACCCCCCACGAGGACACGGGCTCCTGCTGGGTCCTCTCGGGCCACCTACCTATGGTGGCACTTGTCACACACCGTCTTTGCCTCGGTGCCCAGCAGCATAGCTAGCCCACGCAGGCACCCAGCGCTCTTCTATCCAGTGACTGGGCGAGGAGGAGGTGAGAAGCGTTCCTCCCTGGAGCTTCCAGCTGGTCAGACACGGCCGGGGCTGGGCCGGAGCTGCCCCACTGTAAAGCCCATGCCTCCACCGCTCCATTCTCCCGACCTCTCAGCACACCACGACTGTCACACTGCATTTGGACACGCCACACCTCCCCCTCCTCTGTTTTTGCTTCTACTTTGGGGGCATTCAGTCAAAACAGACATGTTGCTCAAGGTTAGAGGGGCAGAATGTGGAGGTACAGGTGCCCAAGGGGGTTCTAGCAGGTCCCAGCCTGGGCGAGTTTCTCCCTCCCCCTCCTCTGCCGCTGTCGCGGGAACCTGGAGAAGGTGGGATGGAATCTGGACGGTGGGTGAGAACTGTCTGGACGGGACCCTCAGCCTGGGGCCCAGGAGCAGAGGGAGGACTCCCGTTTGTCATGCTGGCCTGGGTTGGAAGCCAGGATGCTGTCCAAGCACAGCTGACCCGAGCCCTGGGCACGATGCTGCCTGGCTGGTGAAGGTCAGAAGGACAGAGTTGAGACTTGAACTTGAGCCTCCTGATTGGTGCTCTTTCCACTACACACCAGCATCCATGAGTAGGAAGTTAGGGGACAGCCGTAAGACCAGGCTCGCTCCTGGCACCACCTGCAGAATGGAGGGGTGGTGAAGGCACCCTCACTTCTGACACCACCCACAAGTTGTCCTCACGCTTACGTCATAGCCCCTCTCCTCCCTGGGCTCCCAGCAGCCACAGCCCCCTCCCAGCCCTCCGTGGGGGCGGCAGGGCCTGGTCTACAGGGACCGCGTCACGTTCCTCACCTCTGGCTGCAGCAACGACTTTATTTGATTTGATGTATATGAAAGAAATAAAACTCAGAAGCCAATTGACTTAAACATGGAACAAAGGCAGCTTGGTTATTATGGTGTATGCTAAATTTTAATGGCATTTAGAAAGCGTTTTGTGGGGTAGAAAATAGAAGCAAACCCATCAAACCTCAACTATGCTCCATGTTTTATAGCGCAGAACATTTTTCTGCTACAATCCAAAGACTTTAAAATGTAATAAGGTACATTTGAACCCAAGGGTTTTAAAATATACGTAAGAAACATGCATATCCAGAAATGGAGTAAAACAATCCATTATGATCCAGGTCGGATTCGAGGGAAGACACACATTACTGGAAAGGCTTTTTACGTCTCGTGTCCCGCGGACTGTTCTTTGCTGCCACGTGTTACTGGGCCGGGATTAACAGATTGCCGGGTGAGAAAGCGAAGTGTGGTCGGGAAAGGGCTCTCACACTCGACGTTGCTGGGCTCTTCGCGATTTATGAACGTGTTTGTTCATATATGTTTAAAATCACATGCCACACGGATTAACATATCAGTGGAGACATTATGCCAATTTTCCATTCTTACAGTTCATCAAAAATTTATTCCAACTCCAAGTGTGTGTCTTTGTCACCTGTCGTCCGTGCCGCCACTCAGTTTTCCTTGTTCCTGGTGCTGGGGTCCTGGGCTCTGTGTGTTCCACTCTCCCGTCTTTTAACATCTCCTGGTCACCCTTACCACACCCCCTCTGTTGTTTCTGGGGCTGGAAAAGTCTCCAGAATTCTCTGGGAATAGTCCCTGCCTTTGTGGGGTCTCCTGTAGAAATCCGCTCGCATCTTCAAACTCCACTGGAAATAGGAATCAGTTTCCATTATGGTCACTTCTGAGGGCTGAAGAAGGCCTGGATGGCCTCTGGCTCTGTGGGTCCCCCCGGGGAGTGGTTTTACCCCCCACAGATATCTGGCAATGCCTGGAGGCATTTTCGGTTGTCACACCCAGGGTCGAGGTGCTGCTTCTGGCGCCTCGTGGCATCTGCAACGTAGGAAGGGTTTGTGTCTTTTTCAGTCCTACAACCAGCCCGTGGTGGGGTCCCACGAGAGACCCCCTGGAGGACACCCAGTTCCTTCCACACCTTTGACCAGACCTCAGCTGCCAGTCCAGGGAAGTCCTGTCTTCTTTGCCAAGGGCCCCCTCCTCTGGCCTGTGCCCGAGGTGTCTGCGGCTGGTGGTGTGCTTTTCTTCTCACAGCATCTGGAGCCCCACGTCCACCGCGGCCGAGGCTGCTGGGGGGCGGCCACTGTCCTACCTTAAATCCCTCCCAGTCTCGCTGCATCTTTAACCACTGCCAGGCCAATCCTTGCACCAGCTTAGCTTCTCCCCCGCTTTGCCAGCCGTTCTCCCCCGTAACAGTGGTGAGGCCACTGTGGGCTCTTGGTGGGGACAATGGACCTGCCCGATGCCAAGCTACACAAATCCAGATAAGACCAAAATCTCATTATAAGACGAAAAAAATGCCGATTTTTTTAGTGAAGATTGCTGCCAGTGTGTTTACGATATTTTGTTTTATGTTCTGTTATTAGTATTTGATTTTTCCCTCAAAAGACTGCAAAGATCCAGACACCCACCAACTAGTAGCAGGGGCGCCTCTGTCCAGGTCGGGCTCTGTCGCACGCTCGTTCCCGAGGGACCAGAGGTGGAACATGGTCTTACTTAGACCACGTGCTTACACGTGAGCTCGTCTCTGTGTTTCTCGGTCACGGCCATCATCGTCAGGGCTAATAATGATAACAGCCTGAGCTACACGTGCTCACCGTGCCCGCCGCTGTAAGTGCTTCCTTCACTTGGGAGAGCTCGTTCGGGGCCCCTGCCAGCCAGTGTGTGGGAAGGAAGCTCAGGGAGACTCACCGAGCAGCTTCGGTCACAGAGCCAGTCAGCAGCCGGGCCTGAGCCGGAGCCCGAAACACTGTCCAGAGCCCGTCCTCTTAGCGCCACCCCATGAGGCTGCTCAGTGGCTGCACCCTCACGCTGCTCGACGGGCCCCCGACATGGCCCTGGGCGGCGTGGCGGGTCTTCTTGGGTTGTGAAGGCTCCAGAGCTTCAGCACCAGCCTAGGGTCCCATGTGGACGCGCCTTAGGTCCTTGCTGACTCCCTCCCTCCTTGCTTGGCCCGCAGCAGGGAATGAAAGAGGGACACGCTAACCCGGACTTTCTCCACCGCGGCACTCGTGTTGGGGACCAGCCCGTTCTTTGCCGTGGGGCTGTCCTGTGCATTATAGGATGTTGGGGACCATCCCTGGCTCCACCCACGGGAGTCCTGCTATCCAGTGGCAAGTCCGCCACGCCAAGTGTGACAACCAGGGATGTCTCCAGACTTCACCAAATGTGCTGGGAGCCAAATCGCTGGGGCTGAGGAGCTGTGCCAAAGCCGTGATGTCAGGAAGACACCTGCTCCTGAGCGAGATTGGTTGATCTGGTATCAGTTCTCCTCACTACTTTGTGACCCCGAGTTGGCTGCTGTTGAGTAAAGTGAGGCCCAGGTGTGGACACCGCCACCAGGCAGGCGGGCAGGAATGCTCTGCCTCCACCCACCGCCTCTCCCCGGGGCTAGAACCCTCCCCCTGCACAGAGGGAAGGAAGTGTGGGGCATCCAGAACCACCCAGAGCCCAGCAGAGCCAAGGAGCCAGGAGACAGCAGGAAACCCAAAACAACCAATGCCTGCTTCCAGACAACTTTGCTTTGTTGCCTTGTGGGGAAACTTATAAATTATTTGGAGAGCAATATTAGTCTTTTTGCTTCTGAAAAAGGTTCTGCATCTTTAATAGAGCCTGGTTTTGAAACATAACTCACAGCGCTGTACAAATACCCCATCAATAGTGCGGTGGCTCATTTCATCGTTCTCAGCACATGGAATCTTCATTATTTGCACTGCTGATAAAAGGCAGCATTTTCAGCAGATCCGCACTACTCCATTTAGCGGAGAGCAATGATTTATTCCCCCCTCACTATTGGACATCCTCAATTTCCTTGGGTAATAAAGAACGCTCCCACGGACGGGATGAACAGGGATAGCCGGCGGCTCTGGGCCGGGCGAAGGCAAGAAGAGTGGGCAGGGGTCCCGACCGGTGACCCTGCCGAGGGAGAAGGCCCCGGAGCCCGCCTCCTGGCCCGCGCCGGGAGCTGCAGCCCCGGGGTGGCAGCCCTGAGCACGTGTCATTGACAAATTGCTGGGAAGCCGCTGGTTCCCTGGTGGAAAACCGCCCGTCCCGGCACCGGCAGCAAGTGAGCGCCCTGCCTGAACTGCTCCTTCCTCCGCGGAGCCTTCATTGGAGACCACAGCTCCGGGCGGCACCAAGTTGTGACGGTGTGTGCGTCTGCGTCGCGTGGTTTTCTCTGTATTACATTCGCAGCCTGCTGAGACAGGGCGAAACCGGAAACGGAGGAATGGCCACGCTCCACACAAAGCGGATGGTTGCGATCCCCGGGCGCCCAGGCCGTGCGGCTAAGCAGTGGGGCGAGGGCAGGCAGGGAGCAAGAAGGAGGGGGCCTGTGGACAATGACAAAAAGGTCCTGAGTAGCCGCTTCTCCTGAACACAGATGCAATTTGCTGCATCTCAGCCTCGCTTGGGTGGAGGGGAAGAAGGCTCTGGCATCCCTGAAACACAGCAGTGGCCCTGGAGACTTGGTGCATCCTGGTGCGACAGCCGCAGGAGGGACCTGTAGAAGTCGCTGGATGGCAGGGACGGGAGTGACAGGCGCCTGTGCTCCCCAGAAGCGGGCGAGTGGGGCTTCGAGGAGCGGAACGGAGGCCTCTGGGCCCAGGCACTAGGCCATTATTCATGCTAAAACAACTGGCAGGAAGCTGTAGCCTGGCCAGGTGGGCTGGAGGTGGAGCGATGCTTGCTGGAGCTGTGTGTTACTGGAGGGTTCTGGAAGCAGGTGACTAAGGAGTTTGTGGCCTGAGTCATTTCCACTGGAGCACCGAGAAAGCCAAGATGACCTTGTTGGAGAGGCACTCAGCCCGGTCCTGGGGGCCACCCCACAGCCTTCTTCCAACCACTAGTCATATCCCCCGACTGCAACAGGGGACTCAGGTCACCTTACCCAGAGGAAGCAACAACCTGTTTCAAAGACTAATTGCTGCGGTGGCCACCTGCCCTTAACTTCCTGGTCGCCGCTGGGGGTCTGAGGCAGACACACATAGTTAAGTGTGCTGGCAGAGGAAGGAAGAGGCCGGCCGTGGACCAGTGGCCGTGGGGACGGGTGAGGCGTTCAGCCGTCATGATGCATCTCCCCTCCCCAAGCAGCGGTGGGCTGGGTGTTTCCCCTGCACAGACCTGGCGCCCTCTCCCCAGCCTGAATCCCCCTAAATATCAGGGACCCGGTCCCAGCCAGGCAAGACACACGAAAGGCAGATTTGTTTGTGAATTTGTGAATCAGGTGTTTCCCACCATCACGGCCTTTCCATTGATTAATGCAAATATAGAAGCTTACGGAGTCAGTGCTAAGTCCCCCTTTGATGGCAAAGACAGGAGCACCTGGGGAGCGCCGCAGGGAGGGGCACGGCGGGGTGGGGCTGACAGAATGGAGCAGTCGAAGACAGCCACCAACTTCTGCCCTCCCCAGCCCAGCGGGCCCTTCCTGCAGGGAGCAGTCCGACCGAGGGGTCTCCCAGCTGCCTCTCCCCCTTGCCTGCCTTGGCCTGAGAGCCCCTGAGTCCTCAGCTTTTAAAACACTAATGGGGAGTTCGAATAAATATTTCAAGGTCACCCAAGGGCTCCCCTGGGTCTCATTTATTTCCAGCATCCCGGCCACCTCGGTCTAGAAATGTTTCAAATTGCAGAAGTACGAAGAGTCAGAACACAGCTCTTTGTTTATTTATTTCATTATGAATTTATTTGTCTTTGCTCCTGCTACCACCTGGCTGAGAGCGGGCATAAGGGGACCGCAGGTGCCTCCACTGCACTCGCCCCGTGCTCGTCTGCTCTTGACAGCCGCCTGTCTGCCTGGGGAGCATCTACGCGGAAACCCTGCATTGCACGCAGGCCGCACCTTCTAGAAGGAAGCTAGCTAGCTCCCGGGAGTTCAGGAGGAGAATGCGCTGAGCCTGAGCTGAGATGTGCTGTTGTCTTGGTGACCCTGGCCCAGAACCTGGAACTAGTCGACAAAAACAGCGTCTGATAGAGGCAGGCAGCTTGCCCAAGTGCCCCGGTCCTTCTGTGCCAGTGAGATCATGGGGCCCTTCCTCCTCGATGACGCTGCCCCCCTAAGGGATAGGAATTAGTGTACCTGCTTTATAGGGCAGGCCAGTGGAGGAAAACGTTGTAGCCCGAGGGCAGGTTCCCAGGGGATCATGGGACTTGGACTGGACTCCAGGTCTTCCTGACCGTAAACACCCTCTGTGCTCTGGACCTGGGACTGTTCTTGGCCTGGAGATGGAAGCCAATGCACGCTGCGCCCGATACTGGTTACCGTTTGGCCCCGCCCCTGCCACAGGCCCCAAACCACCTCTCCGTGGGGGCTGCTCAGGTGCTTCATCCCGAGCCCATGTCAGAGGCTGTTGTGACTGAGATCACAGATTGGATGACAGATTTGGACCAGTCTGGAGGGGCTGGCCCCCTGCTGCATGGCTATTCTGAAGAGGACTTTGCTGCCAGCAAGCCCCTACCCCAACCCCGGCACATGGAGAGCACCAGAGGGGCGGGGTCACAAGGAAGCATGAGCTGTCCTGGCTCCTCCCCCTCTCCTCTCTATGCCCACTACCCCAGGAGAGACCCGAAAAACTCCCGGAGTTCATTCATTTAGAAAATTTTTAAGAACTTAAAGAGTTCAAGGCCTTGGGGAGATAGCAATTAATAAACACTCATGTTGGAGAGAAAGACAAGTAATAAATGTGCAAGGGCAGAACATAGGTTAAGCAGTGAAAGTCCAGATTTAGGGGGATGTCAGGCATGGCCCGATCAAGATTCTGGCCCTGTTCTCTGTGACACTTTCCATATTTCCCTCCTCCTTGGGCTCCTCTGCTGTCTTCCCTCATGTTAATAAAATAGGTACAGGCATTCAGGCCCCACAGACACATCACCGACTGTCCAAAACAAGACAAGAACTCCCCTTTTCCCAACTCTCAGACAAAAAAGTCTTGGGCTTCACTTTGATTGGCTCAGTTTAGGTCGTCTGAGTGCCTAGACCCAATCTCTTTGGCTGAGAGAATGCAGTTAGTTCAGACTAAGGGTTGACAAACTGCAGCCCGTGGACCAAATCCAGCCTGCTTCTGTTTTTATAAATAAAGTTTTATTAGCACACGGCCCTTTTATTTACATAGTGGGCATGACTGCAGAATCAAGAAGGTCGACAGAGACTTTATTGCCTACGATGCCAAAAAGATGCGCTCTCCGACCTTCTACAGAGAAAGTTTGCCTGGCTTACACACACCCGAGCCTCTGTTGGAAGCGGGTGTTAGAGGAGATCCCCTCAACTTTTATGAGTGTGACATCCCGGGGCAAGGGTGGGAATAAATCCTGGGAAGGCACTGGGTTCACGTTAGCACGTCCCCATCACTGACTCCTGCAGCAGACGAAGCTTGGTCAGCTTGGCTGGAACTGATTCCCTTTGCCCTGCCGGAGAGAGCCTGATGCGCAGAAAGGGAGCAAAACCATATTAAACAGTTAAGACGGCCAGAAGGAGGAAGCCACCTAACTATCCCTCAGCTGAAGGACAGATACACAAACGCTGTACCTCCTGGGAGTGGAACATTCTCCATTCGTAGAAGGAAACGAGGTGCTGACATGAGCTACAACACAGATGAGCCTCAGAAGCACGACCCTGAGTGAAAGAAGCCAGGCACAGAGGTCACGGTGTGTGGTTCCCTATCTGTGAACCATCTAGAATAGGTAAATCCCCAGGACAGCTGGGGCTGTCTTGGGGAGGGGACATGGGGGGGGGCAACCTCTTCCTAGATGGATACGAGGTTTCCTTTTGGGGTGCCGAATGTGTCCTAAAACCACCTCGCCGGCATATGAAATTGCACACTTCAAAAGCGTGAGTTTTGTGCTGCGGGGATTTTATCTCGATTGAAAGAGATCAGAGCCCGCGTCAGCGCTAAACTGCACGGGAGGGCTCCTGGGCTCCAGAGGTGTTCAGACGGGGAGCTGCAGGGCCAAGGTCTGGTTTCCTGGCAGAACTTTATTCCCGCTCTTCCCAAGCTCATGTCCCCCATGGGCTCCCCGGCGGCCCCCTGCTCTCCGCCCCACACAGGCGTTCTGCCAGGGGTTTGCCTGCCTTGGGGGGGGGGTCCCCCAGGCACCCCCCCTTACCTGGCTCTCTTCAGCACCCTGGTGGTGAAATGCCACATTGCAAGACAGATTCCATAAATTTGCCCGAAGCTTTGGCATTTATGCTTGCCACCTTTGTAAAAATATTGTTTCCCATTGCTACCCAGGTTTTATAAGGTCAATATACCAAGATCTACCTCTCAGTATTACATTTTATACACAATGCCGCTTTCTTTATACCCTAGAGCACCTGTGTTTTTCTAACTTGGCTTTCAAAAATAGTTGGTTTTCAAAGAGATGTCACGGGAGACTCGCTGTTGGCAGTGAAGTAAGGTTGTGTTGGTTTTTTTTTTTTCCTTTTTTATTGTGGTCTGGAGCAAAATATGTGATGGAATCCTTAATTGAAACTCACCTTTAACATTCAAGTTATATTTTTATTACAAGTGAAGACCCATCGTGAGGAACCATTATCTGCAGGGAATCCTTTGCTTCAGGAATGTTTCTTCCTTGGTATAATTGAAATCTGGGGATCCCTGAACAAACACCGGGGTCTCATATTTCAAGCTGGTGGCAGAGACCCCTGCAGGTGTAGTGCCCAGGAAATGTAAAGCAAAGCGCTGTCTCTATGGGTCTTCTTGCTGGGGTCTCGTTGCGGCGTTCTGGGGCACCTCGGTGCCTCTCCGCCAGCAGAAGTCCCTGAAGGCAAGGGCAGTGGCCGCCTGGACCAGCAGGCAGGATTGAAAGGGCATTGAACTTAACTGTCTCTGCCTCTGACTCCTCCCTTCGATCTTTCAGTACGAGCCACTGCCCCTCCTCACCTCCTCTTCCTTGTGTTTTCGATTCTCAAACCCCACAACTTCAGGGAGCCGGAAAGTCCCACCTGTGTCTGTGCGCCCGTGTTCTCCAGCACGGACGCCGCGAGGCCTCGGCCAGGCTGGAACAGGACTGCCAAAGCGAGCGTGGGAGAGGCAATTCTTAATCAGCCGTCACCACTTCAGGAAATATAATGGCAATTTAATTAATTACTCCATGCCAGTGCTCAGGACAGTCTGCAAGAGCTTCTCTAGAATTTGAAGAAATTATTACAAATTGTGCATTCAGCCCTTAGGATGAATACCAGAATCCAGACATCATATGTTTCGACATGTCTATTATTTATATGCAAATGTGGCTCTTGCAAAAGGATTTCCCAAGAGGCCACGGGGTTGGTTTTCCTGCAAGCTCAGAAAGTGACTGTCCATCAGCCCGCGTGTCCCTCTCCTTGGGTGTCCTCAGAAAGGTTGTCTGGGTAGATCAGATTTCACCGCACTCTGGCTACCCTTCCACTGCGGCTGCTGAGCTGAAAATTTGGCCTCTTTATAGCCTAATTCCATCGTGCCTAAGTAAGACTCTGGCATGAATACATGCTTGGTACAAATAGTTTGAAGACTTTCTGGAAACGAAATAGCAGTCCTCCTTTCCTGCCAGGCGGGGGTGGGCACTCTGGGCTTTCTGGAAACAGCCTTGCCTGCCCACCTGGTTGGTCAGGTCATTCTGAATTGCTGAGCAAAGCTGTCAGAGTCCCACGTGTTTGCAGACAGCAGCAGCAGGAGCCGCAGAACAAGGAAAACAGGGGCTGGGTAGCATTTATTGAGCATTCTTCTGGACCAGACACTGTGCCAAGGGTTCATCAGAACGTCCTAGGGACTTGGAAGGTTGACTGGCTGCTTTCTAAGGAAAGTGGTTAAGAAAATGTGCTCTGGAGTCAGATAGACTATATTAGAGTAGAATGCAAGTGACCCAAACCCCCAAACAGCAGTAGCTTAACTAGGATAGTTTGATTTCTCTGCCTTGGCAAAGATTGGTTAGGGGATCAAGAGCCAGCATGGCAGCTGGTGGATGATCAGGGTCCCAGCTTCCCATAGTAATTTCACCATTCTCATTACGCAGCTTCTGCCTCGTGGCACAAGATGGCTGCTTGACCTCAAGCCATAGTGCCTGCATTCCAGCAGCAAGAACAGGGAGAAGAACATTTCCGCCTATATCCCATTGGCCACAACTCCATTACAGCCCCACGTAACTGCAGGAGTTGCTGGGAAATATGGTCTTTCTTCTGGGTGGCCTCAGAACCAACTAGTACTCCAAGAAGAAAACTTTGGGTGAAGGGGTACAGAAGCTGTCTCTGCCATAGAGATCTCGATGCAGGCTGGTTGTTTGCCTTAGCTGAATTAGGATCTGCCTTCAGAAGGTCATGTCTTTATCTATAAAATGGGTAAAACCAGGTACTTGATCGGCCCGTTGTGAAGGATACATGAGACAGTCACTCTCCAGTGCGTAGTGTAGGCGTAGTACAGACAGGGCCAGGAAAATGGTGAGAGTTATCATCACTCCCCAGGACAGGCACAGCCCCTGGCTCCTCAGTTTGAGGCCAGGCTCCACCACTAGGGCAACTGGTAAATTCCTCTGCGGAGCTGGTAAACCACCTCGCCACGTTTGTGTTCCATAATAACCCAGCGCGTAGGTGTTCTTGCCCCGCTGTAGCGAGCCTGGTCCGAGAACTTGGACCATCACTCACATGTCCAATCCAGTGCTCTCTTGTTTCTCTGTACATTTACGCACCTTCCTGCTTGTGGGAAAAATGAAAGGAAACATCGACCTAAAGTATTATTGCATACCGCTTTGTCGCAGGGATTTATTATGCAGTGATTTATTATCTAAACACACACACACGGACGTACGGACACATGGACACGCAGACCCAAGAATTTCTATATTTTATGTATATACACAGGGTTCAATGCAGGAATGTATTCTGTCATGTAATGGTGGGGTCTAAGAAAGTTTGTGGGCAGACAGTGGTGCACAGACAGACCATCATACGGAGCTGGCTCTTCCGTGGGGGTCAGAAGCACGATCATCGCATCGTCACGGAACAAGAGCGCACTGACTTAGGAGTGACACTGACTTAGGAGTGACACAGCACGAGGCCTGGAGGGCGTGGGTCCCAGCCCCACTTCACTGACAGATGGAGATCTTTGCCACAGGAAATGAAGGAGGAGGCCAAGATGGATCTTGTTGCCAAGTATAAATAGTAGAAGCACCTTTATTCCCGGGGCTCCCTAACAGCTACAGAACCTTCATCCGTACACGCGCTCAGCACAGTGTAGGGTAGTGATCCGGAACGTGGACTCTCGAGACAGCTTCAAACTGGCGAAAATCCTGCTTCTGTCTCTTATTAGCACATAACTAACCTCCATGTGCCTTGGTCTTCTCATCTGTAAAATGAGGGCAAATGATAAGTCGACCTACTTCCCGGACTTGCTGAGAGCGCTGAGGTGAGCTACTGCTCCTGAAGCATATAGAGCAGCCCGTGGCCCGGGAGGGCGGGGACGTTAGCGCCGCTGCTGCTGATGGCGTTGAGGGGGAGGGGGGGAGTGGTGATGCTGACGGTGGTGATGGATGACAATGACGATGAGGACGAGGACGATGGAGATACTGAGGACCAAAGGGGATGGGTTCCCCCCACAACCCGGCCGTTCCCATCCACGCTGGGGGTCCAGAGAGGAACACAGAGACCTACTAGCACAGCAGGGAGCGTGCAGGCTGCAGTGGCACAGGAGGTCTGTGCGGCAGAGGAAGGCCTGCAGCTCTCCTCCGAGCTGCCCCCCACGGCCCACGTGGGGCCACTCTGGGAAGGCAGAGGGATCATGGGGAAGCTGTAGCTTCCCTTTCAGGAAGGCCCCATGGAGAGGCTTCGAAGCAGGGTGTGGGCACCTGGGACAACAGGTGGACAGGCCGGCCGTGGCTCTGTTCGTCCACCACGCAGTCGGACTCGCTGCTCCTCACGGAGCTCTGGGAGTGGCGGGGCCCTCGAGGGCCGCAGACTTCACCGGGTGCTGCTGCTGGGTGCCCGGGGCCAGTGGTTGCCCGGTGCCCACCAGGTGCCGCGCTGTGTGTGACGATCATTACAGGGGACGTGCTGGCCTTGGAGGGCCTTCTCTGAATCCATGGCTAAATTTTTGGCCAAGGAGAAACTCAAATGTCTGATGGTCGTTTTTATTTTACTCACAGTTAAAAGGGGTTTGTACCCATCTAAGCAGCAAGGGCACACATTAGATAAATCAGTAAATCCTTGCCATTTTGTCACTCTTAATTTTTTGTTAATTTAATTAGGATAGAGATCGTCGAGTCTAGGTGTGCTAAATCACAGACCATAAAACTCAAATCACTTCAGCACGTGACTGGGACGTGGCGTGGTTCTTAACCAGGAGGGACAGGGGTGCGGCTCTGGGGATCAGCTCCCCACAGGAACCTCCAGCTGGCTTGTCCTCCGTTCTGGGAGCACCCGCCTTCCCCACCCCCCTGCAGACACCTGCCTCCCACCCCCCTGCAGACACCTGCCTCCCTCCCTAGCCTGCCGCCTCACCAAGGAGGTCTAGCGCCCCCTACTGTTTAGGGGGGTGATGCCCCCTTCCGAGGGCCGTTCTGAGGACTGGAGAGGAGCTCTGAGGCCAAGCTGCCTTTGTGTGGAGAAGGGCCTTCCTTCCCAGTGGGGGTCATACTCAACGGGACCCCTGCCTGCCTCTTTTCCCTTGGAGGCTGCGGCCTTAATTTCCAACTCAGGGCCTGATGGGAGCCCCCCCCCCCCCCCACACACACACCCTTGGGCCTGGGTCCCAGGCAGGCAGGCCAGAAGGCTGCTCTGTAGCCTGTCCGGACTGGGCAGCCCCTGGACAGCGGCTAGGTGGCTTCTTCAGGAATGGAGAAGGTTTGCTCCAAGGTCAGGAGGCCCAGGCTGGCTCACACCCACGCAGAGCAGCCCTGGGGTAGGAACCAGTGAGAGGCCGGTCCTGCCAGCCCCCAGCCTTCTCTACACGCTCGGCAGAGTCCCAGACCTGTCACGTAGCTCCTGATGTTACGTCTGGAGGGATGGATGGAGCAGTGTGGGGTCAAGTCTTTTCTGACGGAACATGAGGTGTCAGGGGACGGAAGAGCTCAGGGCCGCCTGCGACCCCCTCCCCAGCCAGAGTGGGATTCTGTCTCCCCTCGCAGGTCAGTACTGTGTCTTGGGACAGGTCAGCCAGGTCTGGCAGGAGATGAGCCCAGGACTCTCAGGCTTGAGCTCTGGCTGCAGGAGGCATCCACGCACCGGGGCGCTTCAGCTGGCGAAAGAAGCCCTGCTCACTCTCCCGCCTTACTGCACACCCCCACCCTGCTTGCTCGTAGTGTGAGCCGTGATTTTAGCTGGACAGCAGCAAGCAGGAGTTCCAGAACAAATAAAGCTGCACAGACATTTGCTTTAGGTGTTTTTACGTTTCAACTCAAATATGTTTATTTTGGTCTTGCTCTTTGCCTAGCCTCTCCCCGGGGAAGTTTGGGACATTTAAATTTCCTGCCCGCCTGCCAGGACTTCACGTGAGGGGAACCAGACAGGCTGGGAAGGGTCTTGAGAGGCCGTTCTGCACTCCCCGGTGAATGAACCAGCAGGAGAAGCGAACACTAGAGGGGCAGGGACTGGTGAAGCCCGGCCAGCCCGGAGCCACGTGGAGAAGTGCTCCCAGGGTGCTCGGCCGCAGCGGCCCAGAGGCGCACAGAGCTGACTCCACACTCACCCCCAGCCCACATGCTTCGGGGTGTCCAAAGCAACTTCGGGGTACCCTCTCTCCCCACTGACTTCCCCCAGAGCTCAGCGGGGGCGGCCCTGCCAGCCACTCCCATCCACTCCAGCCCTCCGGCTGCACGTGTTTCTGACTGTCTGATCGGAAATGTGGGGCTTATCTGCTGGTCTGGCTCCATCCTCGTGATTTCGAGCCTCTGTCTGCATGAGTGAAGCCCATTCAGTCCGAGGTGCGGGCTGCACACGTCTCTGGCACCCCAGGGTTTCCTCTGAAGGGCACCTCCAAAGCCCAGACTCCCATCCCATGGCTGTTAAAGACAGACCCCCTGGAGAAATCCAATTTCAAGCAGAAACCCCAATGCCCCCCACAGTGGGCTGGGGCACACTGCCCGTTGCAAGGTGATCTGTTGTCAGTCAAGCTGCCTCTTGAGCCTGATTTCCATCTGGGATAAGTAGGAATTGACTTGTCCACATTTGTGCGAAGGGCGTGGCTTTGAGTGTGTGGGTTCCACTGCAGTCCTTGGCCTCATGAACCGCAGCCGTCACTCAGCTGAGCTGCTTAGTGCAGAGAGGGACCCAGTATCTGAAGACCCCAGTGTGGGCACTACCCTGTCTGGGAGGCGGCAGCTCTGCGTCACCCTCCCAACAATGTCAAGGGGTCCAGCAACCGATGTGTGGTTTTCAGGCACGGCCTGGACCTCAGCTCTGCTCCTGGGAGCTTCTCCTCATCTTCTGTGATTGTGTCCCATTCCCAGCTCCCTCCCGTCTCCTAAAGCCCCCAGAGGTACCCTCCTGCTCCCTGACATACCCCTTCTGCCTGAAAGGAGCCTGCTCCTCGACAAGGGACAAAGAGAGTGGGAGGCCTCCCCCGCTGTGGGACCAGCAGCAGCGAGCTCAGTCTGAGCTGACCTCGTCCCGCCACAGAGGAAGCGGACAGCGACGTTCCCCAGCATGGCATGGTGTTGAGGAGTCACGAGAGAATGGGTGAAACACACGGTGCTCAGTAGGGAGGCTCTTCCCTCCTCCTCCGACACCCACGCGGGCCACGGAAACTGCTCCAAGGAGGCCCTACTGCCAAGTCTAGGGGCTCTTCCGTCCTGCCGGCGTGTCTTTCCTGGGATGTTCCATGGTGCTGCCCACTCTTGTTGCTGTGGTTTCTGTGATGCTATTTCTTGGGTCCCTCTTCTCTTGCTAAACCCTTAGTCCCCAGCTCCGTTGCTGGCTTTTCCTAAAGGTCAAAAATCCCCTCGAATCCTGTCCTTGGCCTCCTGGCTTCCCAGTGTCCCTGCCTTCTGCCCTGGGCGATCTCATTCTGTCTCATGAATTCTGTCCTCCCCCGACCCTCCACGCGCCCCTCGTGCGTGCTGTTGACCCCTCTCACCGAACGTGCTCAGATGGGAGCCTTTTCCCTCCCAACAAGGTCGCTACCAGCACCACCAGCACTGCCAAATGTCCAGCTTCTGTTCTGGCTACAGTCACAGTGACATTGATCTCATGATCCTAACATCTGCTTGCCCTCCACATCCCCAGTCCTGCTCCTTACTAGGCTCTAGGTTCCTCCCGTCTGTTCTGTTTCAGCCCAAGCCAGGCCATGAGGTCTCTGAACTCCACGGCCGCAGCCACCCCTGCAGCAGGCAGGGTCCCCGCTCCCCTGACCCAGCGGGAGGCTTCCTCCTTCCGCACACCCCCGAGGCCCCATGTGCTTCTCCGCCTGCCTTAAAGCTAGAGGTGCGTCCTCAACTAACGCATGTAGGGAGAAAGCTGCAAATAGATTTTAAATCGTGCATGGGATAAAAATGATAGTGGGAGATTGGACACAGATGGGTAGGAGGTTATGATGGAAACGAATTTTGCTTAATCTTGGATTGAAAAATACTCTGATCCTGGCAGAGTCCAGTCAGAAGGAATTTCCAGCAAGATCTGTCTTCCTGGCACATTGTCTTCAACACAATTGATCTTTGCTTTTATTGCTTTTCTACTCCCTTCCCCTCACTTGGCTTTTTTTGCAGATGATGCATGGAAAGCCCTTTCTGTTGTTGGAGCCATCCCCAGGTGTCCCCTTGCTCGACGCCGCCCCCTCCTTCCCCTGCAGGCTGGGGAGACGAGCCTGTCTGTCTGCGGCTGCCTGACCCGGGCATACCACGGGTTCAGCCCCAGCCTCGGGCAGACTGTCATCCTGAAGATCATTTTCTTTCCACGGGAAGTGAGGCCGTGGTTCCACTCCCACAGGGCCGCGGGGGGCCCTGGGAGCCAGGGCCCAGGGAAACGCTCGGCTTCAGTGCGCGCCGGCTCTCCCACTGCTGCTCTGGTTATTCTGCCGCCGTGGCCATGACCGAGGGCGGAGCCGAGCACGCACCTCTGCATAGGTTGATGCTCACGCCGCCTCCGCTTACCAATCCCGTCACTGGTGGCTGCCGGGAGAGGAGGCAGGCACACCTCTGTCCGTGGGGAGCTAGACCCAGGGACCGTCTCCTTGTGTTTGCCCGAGAAGCCTTCTGAGCGGGAGGGGTCGGGTGCCACGGGGTGCCCTCGGGTGCCGGCGGAAGAGTCCGGCTGGTGTGGCTTTGTGTCCGCGTCCAGCTCGTCTTCCTCACGAATTTCAAATGCCCACGCCATCTGCAGGGGTGCTTACCGCCCTCTCTTCCCGGAAGGAGCTCCTGGGAGGGCTGCCGTTAGAAGGTGGAAGGGCAGGAGACCCAGCCTCAGAGCCTGGCACTTGGAGTTGGCAGCTGGAGACACTGTTCTGAGGCCCTGGCGAGTGGCTGGGCCTTGGGCTTCTGGGTCCGGGGCGATTGGCCAGCAGCCTGGCTCTCTGTGCTGAGCCCTGGGGAGAGCTCCTGCCCCCCTCTAAAGACATGCTTCCTGGGAATGTTCTTTCTCTTTGGAGACTGGGGGTCAGGTTGAAGCTCACAGTCAGGGATGCTCTCACCATCTCTCCGTGGCCTGTGGCTTCCCAGACCCATCCTTCCCAGCCTCTCCCTCTGGGGCTGTCTGCTGGGGCTGGGCTCTGCCAGGATTCCCTCCTGCAGCCCCTGCTGGGTCTCTTTGGGTTCCAGAAGTCTTGGGTGTCCAGACCTTTCACATGTGCCCAGCCGGTTCCCTTAGTGTTGTTGTAAACAGCCTGCTTCCTGGCCCAGAGACAGGCAGAAGGAGTGGCCTCCAGACCCTTCCCAACCCAGGCTCAGCAGGAAGGCAGGTACCCACCTCCACCGAGGGCCCCTGGCCAAGAGCAGGCCCAGCTTCTCTGCTCATTTGCCCTGTCTGGTCCCTTAGAGACATATGGGCAGCCACGAGGCCGAAGGAGCCTCCAGTGTGATGCACGCGGGCAGACTGTGGGGGAGTCATTGATCTTCCTTAGCACCGCAGGTGTGGGAGCGGAGTGGAAGAGGCTGTGTCTCTGGGGGCTGACAGAAGCCCCTTGCGCTCTGGATGGGAAAGGATGGGATGGAAACACAGAGTCCCTGGGGGAGCAGGGGGGAGGCCAAGGGAGGGCAGGGGCGGGGGGACAAGGATGGGAAAACCTTGTGGCCTCTGAAGCATTGGGGAAGGCAGGAGGGTAACCGAGATGGGCACGGGCGGGCTCTGTGCAGGCTGCTGTTGGAGGAGGGGGCATCTAACAGCCACGGGGAGGTTTGCTTTCCCAGGCCGGGGAGCTAATCTAGCACACGGGCCCTTTTACCATGAGGCACTATTTTATTGTCTGCGCTCTAACTTAGAAACTTACGGGTTGCCTGGCCTATATTCAGAATGAGTGACTCCATTTACCTGCTGTCTCCTGTGGGGCCAGTCTGGGTGTGGGCATGGAGGCTGAGCAGAGCCAAGAGCCCAAGCACATTCAGGGCTGACCCGTCCTGCTCCTGTCCTGGCACCCTGAGGACCTGGAGAAACTCGGCCTTGGGCCTTGGGGAGCTACCGGATTCCCATGTCTAAAGGTCAGGGTTCACTGGGTAAGGTGGAAGGGTGACCAGGGGTGCGGGAGGTGACATTATCCCCAAGCATCTGGCCCAATGCAGGGGGCTGCCGTGCTGGGACTCATTCCAGGTGGGCACTCTAGTCCCACGCTCCAAACCAGCCTCCTCCAGAACTCCATCTGGACCCTGGGTAGTGGGCTCCATTGCCTATATGATACCCCATGTCTGTCCATGGGGCCAGGACGAGCTTTGGGAAGCAGACAGAACACCTCTCCAAGATATGATACCCCATGTCTGTCCATGGGGCCAGGACGAGCTTTGGGAAGCAGACAGACCACCTCTCCAAGAAGGGCCCCTACTTACCAGCCCTGGGACCCTGGCCTTGATTTCCCCTCTCTGGGCTGGTTTTGCCTGTGTGAAGTGGAACTGATGATAATAATCTCTATTCAGATACCATTTTAAAATGTACCCAGGACCTCTTTCAGCCAGGTATGGTAGGTCACCAGACACGCAAATGACTGTCATTGAGAAGCTTCTAGCTCACAGTTCACTAGGCTCAGGACACTACTCAGGGCTACATGGGGAAGCACAAGAGTCATTCAGGAGGCAGAGAGAGCCTGAGGAAAATGTGAGCCAAGAGCCTTTATTGTGGTTCCTGCAGGAAGGAATGGGCAAGGCAGGGTATACAGGTGTCACATTGGCCATTCTGAATCATTTTGGTGGGCTCTGTGGTATAGGGAGTGTCCCAGGCTCTCTGGTGCCCCGGGATGAATATGGCTTCCTACAGTGTGAAAGCCAGATACAGCAGGTACTTCTGAGGGCTCTGGACCGGTTGGTTTGTCTAGGAAAGGCATGCTGCCTGATGAGTCATTGGCCGTCTCTAGGAACCAGCTAGCTGGAGGAGGGGGCTGTCCCTCCCAAGTCAGGTTAGCAAGACCCCAGGTGCCAGGACATCAGGAACACTGAAAATAACAAGACACACTTAATACAGACTCCCCATGTGTGACAAGCTCCTGGCAGGCCCCTGTGCTAAGCACTCAGTACCAAAGGAAGAACGGGGGATGCCTGTAATCCCTTCCACCCGAAGTAAAGGACAAATCTGCCTCCTGTCTCCACGAGGAATGGGTAGCCTGCTGCCCAGAGGTAGCGCACAGCGGCCAAGAGTAGAATGTCTGCCTGGGCCGGGGGCTGGCGTCTCCACACTGCCCGATGTGCCCGGCCAATGTGGCTATCTCTGTCAAGCTGGTCATTTTCACACTCATTCGCGGGAAGGAGGTCACCTGTTTGTCAAAGGGGCTGGATGGCATGTCCGGCTGCTTCCCTGGTTCTGGGACAGTTTTCTGTGCCCACATATCTGGATCCTTTGTGTGACCTTTTACACAGAGCCCAGAGGTGTGTCTTCAGCTGATTCTCCGCAGTCTGTAAGTTTTTCATCTTCCCTGTTTGCGGATCAGGAAACTGCTGCTCAGAGGGACTTGAGTCTCCTGCCCCAGATCACGTGGCTTGGAGGTGTCTGGTTTCCAGCGCCACTCGAAGTACGATCCACGCAGAGTAAAATGCCCCTTGTTTGTCAGTTCTGAGAGCCTTGGCAAAGGCATGCAGTCATGTGATCACCACCAAATTTATGATACAGAGCATTTTGGAGGTCAAAAGGGATTATTATCCCAGTTATAAAATAAATGGGTCATAGGGGTGCTACATGCAGCATGGTGACTCTAGTTGGTAACAATGGATTGCGTATCTGAACATTGCTAGGAGAATACATCTTAAATGTCTTCATCACAAGAAAAAATTTTTTTCTTTATAATTATGTATGGTGGGACGCCTGGGTGGCTCAGTGGGTTAAAGCCTCTGCCTTCGGCTCAGGTCATGATCTCAGGGTCCTGGGATCGAGCCCCGCATCAGGCTCTCTGCTCAGCAGGGAGCCTGCTTCCCCCTTCTCTCTATCTGCCTGCCTCTCTGCCCACTTGTGATCTCTGTCTGTCAAATAAATAAATAAAATCTTTTAAAAAGTTATGTATGGTGACAGGTGTTAACTAGGGTTAAAAAAAAAAAAAAGATAAAAGATGTTTCCATCAGCTCAAAAAATTTCCCTGGATTTCTTTGTAGTTGGGTCCTTCTCACACCTCAACCACTGGCAACCCTGTTTCCAGCCCCTATGCCTTTGCCCTTTCCAGTATGTCATAGAAGTGGATCATACAGTACGTGAGCCTTTGAGTCTGCCTTCTTTCACTGAGCACAATGATTGTGTTTCACCCACATCATCACAGACATCAAATGCTCATTCCTTTGTACTGGTGAGTTGGATAACATTACAACATTTTGTGTAAATGTGAGCTTTTATTTCTCTGGAATAAGTTCTTAGGAGTGAAATTGCTGGGCCGCCTGGTAGATTTGCTCGGATGGCTCCCAACCTTGCCAGCATTTGATATCATCATTTTTAGGTTCTTCTAACAGGTGTTTAGTAGTGTCCACTGCACTTTAAACTTGCATTTCCCTAATGACTAATGATGTTGAGCATCTCTTCACATGCTTGATACCATCTGTATAGATCCTTTGGGGGAGGTCCATTCAAATTAATATTGCCTCTTTTCCATTGGGTTGTTTGTTTTCTTACTATTTCTTATTATTGAGTTTTGAGAGTTCTTTATATATGCTAGCTACAAGTCCTTTCTCATAAATATGGTTCCAAATATTTTCTCCAAATGCATGGCTTCTCATTGTATTCTTTTAATAGCGTCTTGCGAGGAACAGATGTTCTTATTTTTAATGAAATCAGATTTACCGATGTGTTCTTTGATGAATGCATCATATCTAAGTAGTCTTTGCTTAACTCAATATCACAAAGAAGTTCTCTGCTTTTTCTAGATTTAAATTTTACATTTTTGTCTGTGACCTGTTTTGCATAAGTATCTGTATATGGTGTGAGGCTTGGATCAAAGCTCTATTTAGGCATATGGATATCCAGCTTCAACAGCACTATTTATTGAAGTGGCTATCCTTTCCCCATTGAATGGCTATGGCACTCTTGTTGAATATCAATGGACCATGTACATACAGTTCTATTTCTGGACTCTACTTCATTGATATCCACCACTTTATAACACCATGCTGTTTTAATTACTGTAGATTTATGTAAGCCTCAAAATGAGGTAGGATAAGTCTTCCAACTTTGCCCTTCTCTTTCAAAATTGTTTTGGCAATTCTACTTCTTGGCCTTTTCATATCAATTTTAGAATTAGTTTGTTGATTTCTCCAATGTTGATTGGAATTGCATGGAATCCACAGCTCAGTCGGGGAGAATTTACTGCTTACCCCTTTCCAAGCCTTCCAGTTCATGAACATGGAACATGGCTGTATTTAGGTCTTTTTTTATTTCTTTCACCTGTGTTGTATAGTTTTACCATACAGATCTTACACATATTTTATTAGATTTATTCCTAACATTTTTGTACTTTTTGCTGCGGCCGCAAATGATACTTCTTTCCCTCCATTTCCAATTGTGCCTTGCTGCTATAGAGAAATGCGATTGATTTCTCTTGTTGTGTATTGAGCTGAGTTCAGGGCTTTTTGGCTCCACATCCAGCCCTGCGCCCTGCCCCCAGGCTGTCTCCTTGGCACCGCAAGCTGGGTCTGGGAACTGGGTTACTGGGTTATCGCCCCAGCACCTGACTCTGAGTCTCCAGCCTCTGGCTGTGGATTTTCTCTCTCACATAAGGATTGCACCACCTGCTCTCTGGTCGCTCCCAGGACTGTTAAAGATGAGTGATGAAGGCAGCAAGGGCCTCGGCGGTCTGGCGTGTATAGTTTGACACACCTGAGCTAGTCATTCTTCTTTTTTTTCCGATCCAGGTGTTATCATTTGCATCTTGGGAAAGTGGGCGATGTGGGTGGATGGGTGAGTCAGGAGAGAGCCGCACACGCTCCGCGGGGCTCCAGCGGCCGCCTACCCCTCTGTCACACCGACTCAGCAGACCTGGGGCTTCCCTTGTGCATGTCTACCCCTGACCCAAAAGCACTTTACTCCCTCACCTTTTTCTCCCTTGCTCCTTGCCTCCCACCATAGCTCTCCATCGCTGTGCACCTGTCATTATGCCCAAGGCAGTGGCCCGTGGTTCCCCTGTCCTCAGTGGGGTTGGTTATCCATCCCACCCCCCACACTGCAAGCATCGGGAGGGCAATGCATTTGTTTCTGTGGCCTGCCACAGGACCTGTCAGTGCTCTGGTCACAGTGGGGGCTCCATGATACCAAGAGATGCCAAGCCTCTCTTGGGGGCTTATGGTTTGTCCTCATGGTTTGAGGTCACTTTGGGAGGCACCTCTGTTGGGTTGGCCGTGGGCAAACTAGGAGCGACTCTGGCAAGAGGAGGGAGGTGAGCAGAATCTGGGGGAGGTGGGGAGCCTCACTTGACATCACTGTTGAGACCAGAACTGAAGAGAAGTCTACAATGCAGCACATCAGCCTCCTCCGAGGCCCTGTCAGGCAGCGCCCCACACAGACCCTGTCAGCAGGGCGTTCCCTTCCATCATGGGGACAGAACAGGCCAGCTGGCATCCATTCATTACTTTTTCATTCACAAAATAATCTGTGGTGCCGAGTAAGGAGGCACAGAATATATCATGAAGAGAGGAATGAACGAGCAAATGCCTGGGCTTTCGCACCAGGCACGACGCTCAGTATTTGGAATCCTTGGTTGAATGGGAAACAGTACTGACTGTCAACAAGCTCCAGGCCTGGCAAGGGAAGCAAACACAAAAGTAAAAAGGACAGTGTGGGGATGTCTAATGGTAGAGAGATATGTAGGGAGGGTAGAGAGGAAGCTTCCCAGAGGGCTTTCTGGAGGAGGTGACATAAGGCCTTCAGTGATGAGCAGCTGCTGACCAGGGGTTGGGGGAGGGGAAGGGACAGGAAGGTGATAGAGGGGAGCAGCTCTAGCCCCAGCACGGGAGCAGGGTGCTGCACAGGCCAAGCTCCAGGCAGACAGGGGAGCTCTGTCCGTGCTCAACCCCTCTGTGGCCAAGGACACCCTCCAGCCCCATGACTGCGGGTCGGCACTGCAGGCTGGGTGTTTAGTAGAACCTCACTGGTGGACCACGGAAGAAGTTAGGGAGAGTCTCTACAGCCCAGACCGGACTCGAATGAGGCTTTAACCAGCGCTGCCCCAGCCCCACACGTGGGGAGTCCCTGCCTCCCCAGAGGGCGCACCACATTGAGTGGCCCTCCCACTGCAGCTCTGTAGGCCCCATGGGCCTTTGCAGAGAGGGCAGGCAAGGCCCACCCATGGGTACCTTCTGGGCCCGGCCAGACTGTGAGTCACTCTGTACCATCCCCGGCTGTCAGCAGGCCCTCTGGGCAGCCTTTCCAAAGCTGCTTGGCTGAATAAAGTTCCATTTATAACTCCAAGGTCTAGAGACTCGCTTTTGGATTAACTCCGGACCTGCTCGCCAAGTGGCCTTGGGCTCTGAGAGCAGTCGACAGGACGAGACTGTTTCTGAGGACCACACCCCCGCCAAGGGAGCTCATAGCTGGGGTGTCCAGGCTCCTCGCTCTTGACCTCGATGCTGAGGGGACGGCAGGCCAGCATGCGGGGGCCTGGTCAGCTTTGACCTGGTGCCTCTCACCACCAGCAATGTCTAAGTCAGACTAAGGACAAAGCAAAAAATGTCTTCCTGACGTTCTCGATGGAATTGTTTCAAATCCGTAATTGTATTCGTTCTTTTTGGCCACCCTAATGAATTGACAAAAACCTGATGGCATAAAGCAACACACAGTTAATATTTTACAGCTCCTGACATGGGTGTCACGGGGCTAAAATCGAGGTGTGGGCAGGGCCACATGCCCTCACCTTCCTCAGCTCCTAGGGGCTCCCAGGTTCCTGACTCATGGCCCCATTACCCATCTTCAAAGGGAGCATTGCTGCCTCTCTGACCCTCCTTCCGCGGTCACCTCCCCACCGACCGCAGCCGGGAAGGGGTCTCTGGTTTTAGAGATGCGTGTGCTTATGCTGGGCCCCCCTGGCTGGTCAAGAGCAACCTCTCTGCCTCGTGGCATTTAAACCTAATCACATCTATGAAATCTGTGCTGGGAAAGGCCATGTACTCACAGGTTCCAGAGATAAAGACATAGACGTTTTTGGATGGCCATTATTCTGCCAACCACGTTACTATGGCTCAAAGAACAAGATGTTTTTAAAAGGCATACTTGTATTAATTTCTTCTGCCTTTTTCCAGCATTTGTATAAATGTCCACACACACACACACTCCCCCCCTTTCCACACTTCTCACCTACTTATTTATTCATTTATGAACTTTGGCTTTTGTCATCCGGTGATGTACCCCGGAAAGGGTTTCTGTAGTATGTCAAGGGTTTCCTTGTTTTTTTCCCTTTCGTTCCTCCTAATATGCATAGTACTCTACGGCAGACATGGGCGGTGTTTTATTATGGCTTCCACTATTTTGCTCTGACACATGTTCTCGTGGGAAATAATTCTCTGCGGTCGCTTAGTGCATGAGCAAGTGCATGTGTAGGGTACATTCCAGAAATGGGCTCGCCAGGGCAGAGGCCACCTACGCATTTGTAATTGTCCTATTCGATAATTACGACTTCTCTTGGCTAGGTCTTCTCCATCTGTGCGTGTTTCTTTCTAGTCTCTCTGGGACAGGGAAAGGGAGTGAAAGGCGCCTGTCGTTAGTACCTTTCTGTGGGTCCATCCATCCTCCCGAAATTCTGCTTTATTGAGGAGGCTGTTTTTTATCTGCTTCCTAACAGTTCACTGCTCCGGTGCGCATCACAGAGCGTCCTTCTGGACTCATTTTTTGCTTGTTGACCTGAAGTCTTCCTCATGTATGTTGCAGTTTTGACCCTGTTTTCATTTTGCCTGTCCCCAGTGCCCCCTGTGCTCTTGCCCAACCTACAGAAGCTATTACATGTCCCATCTCCGAGCCCGCCCTCGTGTTGTCCCGGTTCCCAGAAATGCCCTTCAACTTCGGTTTTCCCGAGTGGACCGCGCCCTTCTACCGGTGCCTCTCCAAACGCCCTGCGACAGCCCCCACCCACTCTGAGCAGTTTCTACTCATGTTTAGAGACTGGCTGTCACGGGCCCTGGCATGGATAACCCTCTGCTGGGTGCCCTGCCTTTCTGTGCTGATCACCCATGAGGTTAGCCTGCGGCCAAGCATGAGGCTGAAGCGAAACGGGGGCCCTGGGGTCGGAGGGCTGCCTTCTCCGTGTGGTCTGGCGGGTGGAGGCCCCTGTGCTCCAGGATGGCAGGGACCCTGTGCACGGCTGAGCTGCGGGCTCAGTGTCACTCCGTTGGGCCTGGCTCCCATGGGGTCTCCCAGGAGTCTTGCTGAGGGGTCCCTTTGGGAAGCCAGGCTCAGAGACGTGTAGGGCCCCCGTCAGCGGCCAGACCCCTCCTAAAGAGAGAGCAGGCCTCCCTCCCTTTGATGGGAAAACAATTTAAAACACATTTTGAAAAAGTCAGTCCCTGCAGAACAAGGAGATTGATATAAGCAATTTCAGGTCTCTCCATAACCAAACTGGAGTATGAAGCCTCCCTAGTTAATGATCAGCTTAAAATAGAGGTCTTTTTAGTATAACAATAAGTTAACCGTTAATTTTACCATTGAGCGGAGGTGAACTGCCATGAGCGTGGTCGGGGGGTGTTTTAAGCTTTAGGCCTCTGGTACCGGCTGTGCCCGCAGGTGAGCGGTGCCCGTTGCTCCTGGGGGCTGGTGCCCGGGGGAGGAGGACTTCCGGGGTCCTCCCTCTCACTCACCTCCTGCAGGTCAGTATAACGTGCCCTCCACGAAGCCTCTCTCTCAGCCGGCACCATCGCCTGGCGTGACAGCGAACACAGGTATCCCCGAAAAGGGTACACGACTTGGGGTCCACCTGACCTTGGGCATGCGACTTATTCCTGTGGAGCCTCAGTTTCCTCGTCTGTAAATGGGGATAACAGTGCACTTTCTGTGAACGAGAGGACAACGCTTAGCCCAGTGCCAGCCTGAGACCTGGCATGCGCGACTCCGTGTTGAATGAGCAGGATGGCGCCTCCCCGCTGTGGGGGACGAGGGGACACCATTCTTACCCAGCCGCGCCGTTGTTGCCCTCGGGAGTTGTTAGCGTTGGCAGTGATCTTTCTCACTCCGTCCTCACCCGGAACTGCACCAGGGGTTAGGAGCGCAGCGGCCATTATTTGGACAGACGCTCAGCCTGAGGGATGGAGGGTCCTGCCGAGCGTGGAGCTGGGGCTTGTGCAGCTGCCCAGGCTTGGCGGGGCCCAGTCCTCCCCCCGCAAGTGAATGCTGCCCAACCTCGTGTTCCTTTGGACCAGGAGAATGGGAGGGGCACCCCAGGGAGGGGCCTACGCTGGGTCCCCGAGTAAGGCGGGGAGCATGGCCCAGCCTTCAGAGCGTCAGGGAATTGGGGTCCCCAAGGCCCAGACTCAGGCAAGGAGGGAGGAGGCCCCTTTGCACAGCAGCCGACCAGCAGCCGGTGCTCCTGAAGGACCGCGCGTGCGGCCCGATGTGTCATGTGGGTGATTTGCAAAGTCACACCCACAAAACCAGGCATGCTAGGAGTTCTGAAGAAACTCTTCTTACCGTGGGAGCTTAGAAGACACCCAGCAAGTCGCCCACCGTCCTGCTTTTGTTCTCTCTTGTTCTGGCCTCGGCCCACACTGGGTCTCGTGTTGTGTACCCAGGACCCTGCACGGGAGCCTCCCAGAGCACCCGGCGCACAGGGGAGGAGGAAGCCGTCTACACAGCACCTTCGCCTGGCTGGCATGTCCCCTGGGAGTCAGGCCCACCGTCAGCTTCACTGAGGGGCCCAGGGCGGTATGAGCAGCCACAGACTTCTGGGCACTAACAACTGACGTAAGTCCTGCGTGACAGGCTCCTAGTCCTGTTACCCCTTTCCAGCCAATGTCAGAGCCGGGAGGGCTTAGTGACCCTCTTGGAGTTTGCAGATGGGGAAACTGAGGCCCAGAGAGGGGCAGTGACTCACCCTTCGAAACATACCCATTAGCAGCAGGGCCCTGCGACCCCTCCCACCCCCACACCGCCCTGCCCCTCCCCGCCGCCCCTCTGTCGTGGCCTAAGTGCCTGCAGGCCGGCTGCCTTGCTCCCTGCACTGGAGCAGCAGGGGCCGGAGCCTGCCCTGGGATTGCTCTTCCTGCCATCCCCCTAGCTCTCAGTGGACGGTAATCAGGAACTCCTTCAAGGACCTGCCCATGGCCTCTCCTCCAATGCGTCATGACGGAGGCTTGGGAGAAGGAGTTGAGCCTAGTGAGGCTACCTCCCAGCAGGGAGCCACCAGGAGAGGCGAGTCTACTCCCTAGAAGGGAGACAGGCCTGTGACGACAGGCGGCCATCTGGGTTCAGCTCCACATGTACTCGGCATCCCTGGTGGAGCGACAGAGGGAACCGGGGTGAGCTCAGAGGGAAAGACCCGGCAGCTTGTCGGAAGGCTCCTGCCGGGGGCCTGTCATCCATCCAAGACATCCGGCGATGCCTGGCCTCTCTGTCCTCCCTTGGGAAAGGCTGCCAGCCCTGCCCCCACAGCCACCTCGTCCCTCGGCCGCACATGCTGGTGGAGCACCCACCAGCGTGAGAGACCAGTGAGATCAGCTATTGTCAGGGCAAGGGACACCGAGTCCTCAGGTGGCAGCTATTAAATGAATCAGAACATGGTTACCGTGTAAAGCCCGGGGTGTTCTAGGCCCACACAGAGCGACCTGCTGAGAGATTTGCTGGCTGCATCACAGACTTGGTTCAAAGGAGGATTTCTCCAGGGCCCTGCAGGAGTCTGGGGTCCCCAAGGGCAGGGAGGGTGGGTACATGTCTGCGTACGCGGGCATCTTAGTGGCCTTCTGGAGAGTCACACAGATTGCGAGCCCGGGTCATATCCCCAGCGCGGCGAGCCGGGGTGTCCCGCGGCAGATCCTGTTGTCTTCTGCAGGCCGGGGGCCGGCTGCTCTGGAGCTCAGCTTCTCCCGCCGTGCTGCTCGCTTAAGCAGCCTGGAGCCATCCCCAGCTCCCTTCTCTGGGCTCCCCTCTTCGCCCCATGTCAGTAAGGGCCTGTTGCTTCTTCACTTCCACTGGTGCCTGGGACTGGGCCACCATCTTCCTGAGCGGGGACCCCCATGGCAGCAGCCTCTACTGGTACGTGTGCCCCCATACTTGCCCCTCGCGTCCGTCCTCAACCCAAAGCCAGACTCCTCTTCACACAGGTCAGATGGGGTCACCGCTCTGCTCGGAGCCCGGCAGCAGCTCCCGTCTGTGGGTCTCTGGTGGCTGCGTAGCAGAAGCTCAGAGCCCCGACTCCGAGCTCATCCCTCCTGGTCCGCTGGGCCTCCCCCAACTGGCACCACCCTCATTCCTGAAACGCTGTCTTCACTGGTGTCCTGGTTGTCCTCCTGCCTTCCTGGCATGCTTCTCTGTCTCCTGGGCTTGTTTCACCAAATTATTCTTGACTTGTGAGTAGAAGAATTTCTTCCCGACCTCCTGTCTCTGTCTACACACACTGCCTAGGTGAGTTCTCTCCATCTTGTAGTTTTCTATGTCGTGTGGAAGCTGATGACTCCCAAGCCCATCGTGAGGGCCTGGGTTTTACCCAGAGATCTAGACCTGGGAACTCAGCCCTCCCACTGGACGCTGACATGTCCAGGCTAACATGGTGCCCACGGGGTCCCTGCCTCCGTCGCCCAATATGCCCCCTCCCTTTGCAGGGGACACTGAGTCAGGAAAGGGCAACTCTAACCCTTGAGTCATTCGGCCAGACTTGGGCCTCAACCTTGCCGCACCCCCGTCCCCTGCAGGCCCTCCGCGCTCGGGCACACCCACGCTTCCCCACTTCCAGCCATCGCTCCGGATGGCTCAGCTGTCACGTTTCTCCGGATCGCCACCATAGTGCTGCGGCTCCCGCCTTTGGCCCCGCAGTCTCTTTGTAATGTGGCAGCCGTCAGCTCATGTCACTTCTCTGCTCGCGAGTCACCAGACGGGGCCTCCGCGCCACAGCCCACACCTTCGCCTGCCCCCCGGGCCCTCCCCCACCCAGCCGCACCTGCCAGCCCCGACTCCAGTCTTTTCTCTGACCCCCGCCCGCACGCCCGCCCTGGGGGCCTTCACCCTCGCCGCCCCAGCTACCTGCCGCCTCTGGCCTGTTCTCCCCCTCCTCCTCCTTCCCGTGTCTGCTCAGACACTCCAGCAGAGAGGCCTTCTCTGCTCTGCTCCTGCACCCCAGGACCGGCCCGGCCCGGCCCAGCCCCCCAGCACCTCCCAGCGCCTTGCCCGGCCCACTCTTCTCTGTTGCCGCGCGTTGCCATCTGGAATGCTCTGTCTAGTCATTTGTCTGTGTCTGCCTGTCCACGGGAGTGGAACTTCACGGGGTCTAGATATGTTTGCTGCTGTATCCCCAGGGCCTACAACAGCGCCCGGCACTCGGGACATAGTGTCTGACAGACGGATGAGCGAGGGCACGCGCCGGCGGGTGGGGGCCTTCCCTTGCACGGGCGCCTGGCTCTCGTGTAGCCCAGAGCCTCCCTCCCGGCCTGCTTCTCCATGGACCCTGCGTTTGCTCTGTCAACAAGTCTCTGCTCCATGCTCAGTCCCCTGGAAATCCATGCACATAACCTCACAGTTCAAATATTAGCAGTGTCCGGAGCCAAATCAGCGTATTCTCTGGGCCTCCACGTTGGGGGTGAAGCAATCAGCCCGTGCAAATGCAAAGCCGTCCGTGCGGTACGGCCTCAGAGAAGAGAGCTCAGCAGGGCAGGCAGAGGGGCTCAGCCGGACCCTGGGGGGTTCCATTCTGGCCACAGGTCTGAGTATCACCCTGGCCTGAGCTCAAGGCCCTCTGAGGCCCCCCGAAGCAACCCGGAGACGTAAAGGCACCTGTTCAAATGTGCGTCCCTGTGGATCAAGTCTCAAGCGTCTCGGGCCCTTGCCTGAGAAAACCAGCTCGTTCTTGTGCTCCCCCTGCTTTCTGGCCTTCATCCAGGGAACTCTCAGCCCCCCTTAGGATCGAGGCTGGGCACCCCACGTTTCACGTGAGTGTTGGTTGAGTGTGTTTCCGCAGAGGACACGCAGCAGAGTGGCTGAGTGTGAGGACTAGGGCTGTGCCTCACAGGTGGGGTCACCGTAGATAAGTCACTTAACATCTCTGGACCTCAGTTTCCCCATCTGTGAACGGGAGATGCTAGCAGCGCCCCCACAGGCTGCGGTAATGAATAACTGATGTGAAGCCGAGAGAACAGGGAGCAGGGC